>NC_143560.1:1233181-1543863 GCF_054136105.1 Typopeltis vanoorti | reverse complement strand
CATCATATTGGAGGCTTAATGGATTGTATACAGCACTCAGAAAGGATTAAAACAGAATTTAATACTTCCTATATATTTCGTCTCAGTAAATGAGACATCTTCAGGGTTTACAAAAAAACTAATGTAACATCAAAAACAAATAACACAATACTAAGCCCCACCATGTGGGTGACACTAAAGTCCTATCTAGGTGGAGTGCCCTCTAAGGCCTCTCCACCTAGGGAAACACTTATCATCAGAGATCCCACCTTACATTCCAGGCCACCTACAACCGCCCTTAGAGGGTGCTCCACCTAGATAGGACTTTAGTGTCACCCATTTGGTTGGGCTTAGTATTGTGTGTTATTTGTTTTTGATATTACATTAGTTTTTTTGTAATCCCTGAAGATGTCTCATTTACTGAGACAAAATATATAGAAAGTATTAAATTCTGTTTTAATCCTTTCTGAGTGCTGTATACAATCCATTAAGCCTCCAATATGAAGAAAAATTGATATGGACTTATTCCTGAAGACAGGCCACAAATCTTCTTCTGCTTCCTCTTTATAATGTTTTTATCCTGCTTGGGTCATGGTCTGCTATAATTATGCAACTGTGGGAAACCCCCAACCAGCTTCTTGCAGAGTCTGATGTTGGGGGAGGGTGGCAGAGAAACAATTTTCATGACTGTAGATGTGTGTGTGTGTGTGTTCACGGGGCCGGTTTGCCTGTTCTGGGGAATGAAAAACCTGAGTTTTCGAGTGAAAAAAAAAAACCCTACCTCTGATATGAGACCGGCAACTCACTTTTTGTCGAAAGAGACCAGATAAAGATTCCTCACATCTTGGACATTGAATGGAACTTGGGTTTTTCTTTCCAGCCAAAGGGCTTTGTCTATGCTGACTGAGCTATGGAGGCTGAGGGCAGACCACAAATGGTTCACGTAAATGAAAATCTGTTAATTAAAAAAAAAATGGAAAGTGCATTGCAGAGAATCAAGTACCATCCTGATCCATTAATAGAGATGGATATTTCTGTCCTTGCCCGCAAGAATATACCTAGGCCTTAGTGGAAGTCCAGTTTGATGTTTTGGATGGTTTTCCTGACGAAGAAGAAATGATGGACACTGGCTGTCCACATTTCTCCAAAAAGAAAATCTTGAAGACCAATCAAAATAAGACTTCAATTGGCCTTGAAGTTTTTCTTTTTGGCCACATGTTGACAGTAGTAGTAGTCAACATGTGACTGAATCATAGCCTTATAAAGAGGGATAATAATTTCCATATATTTACTTGTCAATGTGTTCTTCAGCATCCAAGCAATCCTCGGAGCTATTTTGCCAACTCTTGCAATATGCCCTCTGAATTTCAAATCTCTATCCACCACCTCCAGATCTCTAGCGTCATCTGTTTCCTGTAAAATACTACACCGTGTGTACAGGCTAAATTGCGTCATGTTCTCCAACATGAGGACATCATGTCCTCATGTTGGAGGCTTAATGGATTGTATACAGCACTCAGAAAGGATTAAAACAGAAATTAATACTTCCTATATTTTGTCTCAGTCACTGAGACTTCTTCAAGGATTACAAAAAACTAATGTAACATATACACAAATACCACACAATTCTAAGCCCAACCACATGGGTGACTCTAAAGTCCTATCTAGGTGGAGTGTCCTCTAAGGGCAGTTGTAAGTGGCCTGGAATGTAAGGTGGGATCTCTGATAAGTGTTTCCCAAATCTTAGGAAGCTTAATGCAACCGTTAAGATTTGGTTGATTTTGCCAACTCTTGCTATTTTGCAAGAGTTGGCAAAATAGCTTTGACGATTACTTGGATGCTGAAGAACACATTGACAAGTAAATATAGGGAAATTATTATCCCTCTTTATCAGAAATCAACCAAATCTTAATAAGTACGGTTGCATTAAGCTTCCTAAGATTTAGGAAACACTTATCATCAGAGATCCCACCTTACATTCCTGGCCACCTACAACTGCCCTTAGAGGGCACTTCACCTAGATAGGACTTTAGAGTCACCCATGTGGTTGGGCTTAGTATTGTATAGTATTTATGTATATGTTACATTAGTTTTTTGTAATCCCTGAAGATGTCTCAGTGACTGAGATGAAATATAGGAAGTATTAAATTCTGTTTTAATTCTTTCTGAGTGCTGTATACAATCCATTAAGCCTCCAACATGATGTAAAATAGTACCTTCAATATTGATATGAAGTATGTAATCTTTTCATCCTGAAGCACATTACCTATATTTTGCAACACTGAAATGACAACCATTGTCCTCTACGCGCACTTCCAGTTTATTTAAATCCTCCTGTTTGATATCTACATCAACTTTATCAACTATTGCCCTCCCTAGTTTTGCATCATTGGCAAACAACTGAATATCCTATCCCCCCCCCCCCTTCAAATCTTCCACTATATCATTAATGTACAAATTAAATAGTGCTCCTAGTACAGAGCCCTGGGGCACTGCATTAGTTACCCTCATTCACTTTGATTCCACTCCACCACCCTCTGATGCCTCTCATTTAGTACCACTCTTTATCCATGCCACCAGCCTCATATCCATTCCCTTTTTCTCTGACTTATGTTTTCCATGTGGTATTCTGTAAAATTCCTTTGCAAAGTCCAACAGTATCATGGTGTTATCCATTTCTGCTGTCACCTTATTATAAAATGTGAACGAATTACTGAGGCAGGACCTACCTTTTACAAACCATGCTGCCCCTATAGAGTATCATATACCTATCCACCCATTCCCAAAATTTATTTTTAACTAACTTTTCCAATTCTTTAACCACCACTACAGAGGTACTATTTGGTCTGTAATTTTCTGCTTCTGTCTTGAAGCTACCTTTATGCAATGGAACTATCTTACCATTCTTCCACTCCCTTGGAGCTTTTCTGGAGCTAAGATTAAACAACTTTGTTAGAGGCACTGCCAGTTCACCCTCACATTGTCATAGTCAGACCTTTTCTCATAATTAGATTTGGATTGCTTTCCAGGTTACGCTTCTTGCTTTTACCTTGTAGCATACCGATGTTGCCCACTGGCATGGGCAAGATTTTCTTTGTCTGAAACTCAGATAGGGATTAGATAGATGATGCTATCATCCATCTAATGCCTATCCGAAACACCACAGCTGATACTTTCTCCATGTTCTGTTTGTCAGTCTTCTATACAGACTGCAGACAGTTAATAAAAGCAAAACTAATCAGTCAGTGGTAGTCTTCCTAGCATGAAACAATAACAAATAAAGTGCATGGGATTAAACCTGAAATTAAGCATTGGTAGTTCATTCTACATAGAAACAGCAGAGAAAAAGTTGTTCTTGCTAGGATCTGATAATTGCATATGATTCCAATCCATATGGGTGAAAACTATAAAACTCACCATAATATCATCTTCTAGTAGTGTACTTCACCTCAGAGAGCAATGCAGTTTTTGCTAATCTGGCTGAGCCATATACATTCAGGCAGATCTTTTCACACTTGGAAAAACTACATGAAATTTGTCCAAGTTAAAATTTTTTTAATCTTTTACCAACAATTAATTTGCACATTCAAATTATAAATATACTTTTATAAGTATATATGGCATTCTTTAAACTTTTTAAAATTTCTTTTCTTGTGTATATGATAGTATTTAATTATTTTTTACCTTGCTATACAAGGTAAATTTTATATTGCTATAGCTTTTGTAATGGTGCAGTATGATCCTTGCTATTTTTACTCCATAAATTCACACCATCCTACCAATTTTTTTAGTATGCTTACTACTACTTGAAACATTTGTTAAAAAAAATTCTGCTGTTAATTGTTGTATTTCCTCTTTTATTTTTTTTTATAATAGATGGATATTATGAGAGCTTTTACTCCATTCATCTGGAATTTGACTGGATCAGGCCTTCTAAGTTATGCACTATAGTCATCGAAACTTTTATATTTCCATATTTGAGCATTTTTAGTTCAAATATCATCCACTTCCACTGCCTTTCCACATTTCTGGTTTCTGATGGCTTTTTTCCTACTTCAAGTATTGCTGTGCATTTCTGACTGCATTCCTTATGAATATTTTCTACAACCGTTATGTCACTTCTTGATTCATTCTTTCAGATTAATTACTCTAGATAACTAGAATGTTTTCATTTATTTCAATAATACCTTTATCATTTCTGATTCCTTTAACATTGCTCTTTCCTACATTTCCAAGCTGTTTTTTTTAATATCAACCAGAACATTTTGTTATGTTCCTGGTATTTATCTTCTTTATTCTTCCCATAGTTCTTATGTCTTTTGTTGTTTCAGTGATTTCAGTGATACTTGTGCTAATGGTTCACAAATTAACTGATAATATAAGGAAAGAGTGAATAATATATTTAATAGTTATATATTTCAACTTGAAAATTACAGGTCATCATTAGTGGCATCTGGCAGTTGAATACAAGTAGAACATGAACAAATGGATTATATAAAACCTGTATTATTCAGGTTAAAATATATGGCTATTAAATACATTATTGACTATTTTCTTTGTGTCAACTTGTTAATTTGAGAAATTGTTATAATATACGGATATTATGAGAGCTTTTACTCCATTCACATGGAATTTGACCTGATCAGGCATTCTATTATGCACTACAGCCACTACAACTTTTATCTCCATATTTGAGCATTTTTGGTTCAAGCACCATCCACTTTTGTTTAGCTACTTTTACACATTGCTTAGTTGTTTTTACATTTTTCTCTATATTGACTTGCTCGCTAGCATTTTCAGTATATTTTCTTCTTTTTCAGGTTAAAAACTCTTTAACTTAGTTCACCATGGAGTTCTGATTTTGTTATTTTGCAGACCGCTTCATCAAGTGCCTTCCTGGCTGAATCATCAATGTTTTCTTCAGAGTCTGCCATTCTGTCTCCAGGGTTTGGTTCTTGTTTTCAAGTGCTTTCATTCTTTCTTGAATAATGTTTGTATATTTAAATGTACAGTTCATTTCTGAAAGCCGCTCAACTTAGATTCTTTTTTAAAACTTTTTTTAAATATTTTTCTTTTCAATATGGAATTCTTTTTTATCCTCTCAAAACTAAATGGTAATCACTTCTTATTTCAAATTTCCTGTATGCTTTTATGTCCTGAACCAACATTCAGATGTTGGAAGTTTATTTTCCACTTGGTTAGACTATAATAAATTTAGTTGAATCCTTTACCCAAGTGTAGGAAAACAAAGTTTGCACCTGAAGTAGTTCAGGACTGAGGGAACTCGTAGTAAAGGTGGACCAAGCTCTCATCACTCCTTGTCTCAGTATCTCCCATAATGCAAACCACATCTCCTTGCAGACATGTATAAAGCTATGCATTAAGGGAAGGCCCTTCCCTTAATGCATAGTATCTCCCATAATGCAAGTTTGCATTGTGGGAGATACTGAGACAAGGAGTGATGAGAGCTTGGTCCACCTTTACTACGAGTTCCCTCAGTCCTGAACTACTTCAGGTGCAAACTTTGTTTTCCTACACTTGGGTAAAGGATTCAACTAAATTTATTATATTCAGATGTTCAACAATAACACAGTTCATCATTATCAAATATCTTTTAACAGTAGCAGATATTATATCTGCTGCTGTCATTACTTGAGTCCATCATTTATCAAGTTTATAGGAAATTAAATTACTTGACTGTAAAATGTCATGCATGAAGGAAAATATTATTGGATATGGATGCAATTATAATAAATACATAAATTTCATAATTGTGGAATAAAGGCTTGGTGAAGAACAAGCTGGATTCAAGCCAAATAGAGGCTGTCAGGATCAGATCTTCACTTTACGACAAATAGTCGAGAAAGCATAGGAATATAACAAAGATCTGTATTTAAGTTTTGTCAATTTGGAAAAGGCATATGACAAGGTGCCAAGAGAGAAGCTATTCAATACGCTACAATTATATGGTGTCAATGGGGCATTATATCAAACAATACTTAGTCTTTATTTGAGTTGTAAGTCAGCAGTTGGAATTGAAGGAAGTACAGGAAGATGGTTTAATGTTAAATCTGGTGTCAGACAAGGATGTACATTATCCCCTCTGTTATTCATTATCTATATGGATCATAGTATGAAGGAAAACGGTATTAAGCCTGATATCAAAATTGGAGATGTTAATCTCGACTTTACTTTATGGGAATGATGTTATAATTCTAAATAAATTCGCTACAAGTCTGCAAGATTCTCTGACTAAATTGAATAGCTGTTGTAATAGATATGGTATGAAGGTCAGCAATAAAAAGACAAAGACAATGAAAATAGGCAGAACCATTGAAAATGTCAACTGTGTTGTGAATGGAGAACCTGTGGAACAAGTGAAACATTTCAGCTACTTTGGCACGATTTTTACTGAAGATGGTAAATTAAATATAGAAATAGACAACAGAATCAGCAAAGCTGGTATGGAAGAAAGTCAATTGAATACATTCATATGGAATAAGAGAGAAATTAGTCGGAACACTAAATTAGCTGTATACAAGACAGTAATCAAACCAGTTTTAACTTATGGATCTGAGAGCTGGGTCAGAGGTAAAACACTTGACCAATGACTAGAGACGGCAGATATGAGAGTCCTGAGAAAGATTATAGGCATGAACAGATGGCATCAATGGCAATATCATATTAAAAACGAGGATATTAGGAAAGAACTTGACATTGTCAACATCCAGGAATGTGTTAGCAGAGCTAATCTCAGGTGGTATGGTCACTTAAACAGAATGGGCGAAGAAAGATTAGCAAAACAAGTGTTCTCTGCCAGGTTGGCAGCAAAACGACCCAGAGGAAGACCAAGATATAGGTGGATTGATATGGTACAAAGTGCCTTAGACGATAGAAATATAAGATCTGATAATATCGGAGTCTTAACAAGTAACAGACTGATTTGGAGGAAAATTATAGATAGGAAGTTAGTAACGATGTAATTTTTTTCATCTGGTACTATCATATCCTGTACACCCCCTTGAGGGTACATGGCAGGAATTTGATGTTGATGATGATGATTTCATAATAACTTTATTAAAAAAAAAAGTAAATCAGTTCTGCATAATAAATTTTATGTTAGTTTTTGAAAGTAATAGTCATAGTTTATCTTTATAATAGGTCATCTTGCCCACAAGTTTTCTATCAACAGTACTGACTGGAATAGGATCAAACAAAATTTGGATTCTAAATGTCGAACTGCTTTTCGTAGAAAGCAGAAGGGTCTGCCCTTAACTTCCAAGGTATTTTCTGATTTCGATCATTTTTAACATAAACTATGCAATAAACTATCTGTTTTAGACTAAGAATATGCATCTGTTCAAGTTTGGTTGAAACCTGCACTCAACTCTCTCAGTATAGCAAACTTAAAGTACTCACAGGAATCCTATAATATTCTATATTATAGGATGTGGATGCAGTTATAATAAATAAATTTCCTAATAATTTTATGAAAGAAAAAGTAGAACAGTTTTATGGAAATTAATTTTATGTTTATCAGTTTTCAAAGTGAATTTCTTTAGAATAACATTGTGTCTATGCAGCTTCATTTAAGACATTGGTGGTTACAAAATGAAATTCAACAAAAAACTATAACAGTGTACAATATTTGGCTTCTTCAAGATTATGTAATAAGATAGAAAAGTAATCAAAATAATAATTATGAGACATTTATGCTGCATCCAGTGAAATTTGTTGTAGATTGGAAGTAATATAGACATTTTGATCTGACAGACATGGAGGATCATTGCTTTAGTTATCATGGTTATTCTCAAACATGAAAAACAACTGCAAAATTAGAAACCTTTCTTGATATATGCTGGAAACACATAATAGGATATTAAGTTAGAAAACAAACAAACAAAGAAATAAATGAATTAAAAAAAAAAAAAAACATGAGTTACCATAGCTTTCTGAAAAAAATTTTCTAGAACTGCTGTATGTTATATGATAAGGCTGAAGTTCATCAAGTCTCTCTCCAGCAGTTATTGATGGGACAAACATCATACATAAAAAAAAATTCTTTGGATTTAATCTGACAGTATGAAAGAAATTTGGATAACTTCTTTAAGAATATGCCATGCCCTTTGGTTAAAAATTTCTTCCATATATATATTTGAGGTCATTTGTACAGTTCTTTACCTTTCATGGTATGCTTCCATTACTATTCACATGGGTACTGAAAGAATGAGAATAGGCTAGCAGTTTGGGACTTAGCCAATGAAATTGTATTCTGTAGTGGCTTAAACCAATAACAGAATATGTGTACAGCATGATGAAATGTCATGCTGTGTGTTTCTCCCCATAAAAAAAAATCCTCCGTTTTTATTAGGGAACCCTAACGAACAGTCAAACGTCTACTATTAGAACACCATTAGCATAAGAAGTATCAATGGAAACAGAATTAGAAACTCCCAGAAGAATTAGAGAAGTACTTGACATAAATTGGTGTTACTTAGACAAAGAAGACTAAAATGGATGAGAGTCTATTATAATATGTTACATTTTGAGTAATAGTGATCAGGGAAAAGAAGTAACAATAGTATTCAATGCTAAATATGAAGACAAACTTCTTGAATGACAGGCAATAAAAATGGAGTGATTTGACAAATTTTGGAATAACGAAATCTGGTCCTTATTGATGTAAACAACACAGCGAAATGAATATCAGGTATAGACATATTTTTAGAAATTTAGATGAAGTTAATGTGAATAGCAAGACATAGATTAGTCAACACTACTACCCTGTTTCAGCATTAAGTTGTGCACAAATTCACATGGAGAGAAGTCACAAAAAAATGTAAAGAAGTATACTGTGTTATCGTTGATATCTTCACATTGGTTCAGTTTATAGAATATGGGTTTTGATTTAGGAGGTGATCACTATTTAGTTTATATTGAAAGGAAAAGTATGTCTGTTTCTTTTTTAAAATAAACAAAATCAGTTTTCAGAGGCCTTGAAGTGTCAGTGGCAATCTCTGAAGAAAACATTGATTCAGCCAGAGAGACATGTTGTGAAGTTATAAGAATTGAAAATTCCAAATATTGTGGTTGTCTCAAGAAGTTAGAGGTAGTCTTTGAAAATTATAAAACTAAAAATTCCTAGTTAGTAAGTAAATTGGCAGATTCCGTGAGGGAATATAGAGAAAAATGTAAGAAAGCTGTGTGTTAAAGTGGCTAAACATGAGAATTATAGTACCCATCAGTAAAAAGAGAAATAAAATGAATGCAAGAATTACAGAGAAATTCCTTGCTGAATGTTGTAAGATTTATACAAGCATACATTGAAATGTGCTTAAATAAAAAAAAAAAGGGGGGGGGGGAAATGGTGAAGAGAAACTTCAGGAATAAAGATGTGGTTAGTAGGGGTGTGAGGACTAGATTTATTGCTTGAAGAGTTGTGAATGAGTGGAATGAGTTTGCTAGAGTCCATTGTGAGTGCTTTGTCTGTTAATGGGTTCAAGGAGAGGTATGATAGATCGTGTGGATAGATTAGGTCTCCTTCTTAATGAGTCTTTGGACTCCATGGAGGTGCCTATAATAATAATATAACAAATTTAATGAAATAAATAAATATAACTCTACAAGTTTCATAAGTCGTAATTGGATGTATTGGGAGAGAGAGTCTTCAATCATAAATTTGAAGTATCTGTCAAACCTGGTAGCTCCACACATAGGAAAGAGAGATTCATTTGTAAAGAATAGCTTACATTTTATTGAAATGGTAAAAGATTTCAATTTAAAGCCTTCAGACATCCTAGCAAGTTTAGATGTAATCAGTCTTTTCACCAATGTAAATAGGGGTGACACAGTGAATCTGCTTCGATTACTTTCCCACCAGACACAGTCCTATTTAAACTCGGAATATTTCAGAATAAATATAAGTAAAAAAAAGGACTCCCATGGGTTTCCCCCTATGGGGAAACATAATCCATAGGAGGAACCTCTTCATGGAAACTTTCGAATCAAACACTATTGAAAACTATCACAAGAAAAATATCAATGTAACATAACCAAAACTTGGTTATGTTACATTGATATTTTTTTTTTGTTTGGTCAGGAACAATGGATGACTTAATTTAATTTAAAGATTATCTAAACAGCTTGCATGTTCACATAAAATTCACTCTCGAACATCACCAAAAAATTAACATTCCTGATCCTTCTTGAAGTAAACAAAAAAGATTGGCCTTTTTAGTATATAGAAAATCTATTGCAACTGGAAGGTTTTTACATGCTGCTTCACACCATTATCCATTACAAAAGATAGGCATGATTAAAATATTGAGATAGAGCATATGACGTTTCCAGTACGTCAAACAACACAAATGAAGAGCTGTGCTACCTGAGGCATACTCTTGCACTCGATGAATATTAGTCCAACATGATCCAGCCCTTGTTTGATAATTTTCAGAGATTGATTGTTTTCTATTATGCGAATTGTTCTTAAATTATATTTTCTGATGTCGTTTTTGATTTAACCTTAAGGGCTCACTTTAGTGAGTACGGGCATGGCAAACCCGAGGTACCTGATGCTGGACCATGCCTTACTTCATGTAATATATATCTGTTATATTATTCTGTAGACTGGTCCCTCCTCTTCTTTCTTTGCTTCTTTCTCCTCTCTTTGCTTCTTCCCCCTGATGCTATTAGAGTATTCGAGGGCTAGGGGGTGAGTCTTTCCTATCTTGCTAAGTCATTTCGTCTTATGTAGCCACCGAAGGAGACAAGCTAGCCTCAATAGGTGCCGGTCCCAAGCCCGGATAAATGCGAGGGTTGATGTCAGGAAGAGCATCCGGTCGGAAAACTTCAGTGCCAACTCAAACTATGATTATGAGTCAAAGAGAAAATGATATAAGGGCTAGGGCATACCCCTTAAGCGACGCGCAGCCACATCGCCCTACAGCTGCGAGAAGTGGACGAGGGCTACCGCATGAAGGGTGGGTGCGGTTAAAGAAGCAAGCCCAGCAGGTGGAGAGGATGTTGCGAGTGGGAACACTGAATGTTGGAAGCATGACTGGAAGGGGAAGAGAGGTGGCAGACATGATGAGGAAGTTGGACATTTTATGTGTGCAGGAGACAAGGTGGAAAGGGGGAAAGGCAAAGGAACTGGGAGATGGATATAAATTGTTCTACTCTGGAGCGAATAACGAGGGAAGAAATAGTGTAGGAATTGTGGTGTGTGGCAGAATGAAGGGTGAAGTACTGGACGTGGGTAGAAGGAACGACAGGATCATGCGAATGAAATTGGGTCTTGGAGAAGAGCAGGTGGTCGTATTATGTGTATATGGCCCTCAAGTTGGTTGTACAGCAGAGGAAAAAGATGAGTTCTGGAACGTGTTAGATGAAGAAATGAGGGAATTGGAAGAAAATGAGTGATTGTCGGAGGAGACTTGAACGGGCACATAGGAAGACAGAATAGAGACTGTGAAAGGGTGCATGGTGGCCACAGAGTGGGAATGATGAACCAGGAAGAAGAGAGGGTTGTGGACTTTGCAGTTTTTGGCTGCAACAAATATGGTATGAGGGAGGACATGAAAGGGTTACTGAAAGTAGCAAAAGTAAAGAGCAAGAGAGTTAAGATAATGAACCTGTTGACACAGTATGACAGAGTTGAGAAAGAGGGCTATGATATGATAGTGAATGAATCGGTGCATAGGCTATGCAGGAGGGACTTATATAAGGTGGGTAGTTTGCATTTGTATGGATTTGACAGGCTAGTAAAAGTGTTGTTGAATGAGGTAAGATTGGATGTGCAAAATGAGGGAAACTAGAAATTTTTAAAAGGGGGAAGCTGTTGAGTGAGTGAGTACACAGATACCAGGTGGGGCAGTTGGATGTAGAAAGTGAAAAAAAAAACATGCCTAAGTTACTGCTGGTAACAAACTAGAATGGGATGGTTAGTATAAAGTGTAAAGACAGTGGTGGGGCCTGAGGGACCATTGACTTTATGTACACTAATGCCACGAGTATTTTGAATAAGGTGGGGGGGGGGGGTTGACATTGGGTAGTTCATCTTGGCCAAAGATTATTGACATAAGTGAGACATGGCTGACAGATGATGATATAGTGAGTGGTACAGAATGTGAAGAGATTAGTATTCAGGCAGGATAGAGATAAAAGAATGGGAAGAGGGGTATTGCTGATAGTAGCTGAACTGCAACCAAAGAGAGTAGAAGTTCAATTTTAGGTTAGTGAAAATAGCATATTTGAGGCCAGCTAGTGTAAGATACAGTAGTTTTATTCAAGAGTAGAGTCTGATAAAAGGCTTGTGACTGGTAGCATGCCTAAATTTAAGCAGGGCAGGGCTATATTTTTGGGCCACTACTATTTAACTTGTACATACATTATTTAGAAAATTATCTGATAGGAACCATTCAGTTGTTTTCTGCTGATGCAAAATTGGGTAGAACAGTAGTCAATAAAGATTGTTAAAATTTTGCAGGAATATTTAAATATACTGGTGGTATGGACAAAGGAGAACAATAGATGTCAGTTTAATGTGGCAAAGTGTGAAGTTATGCATTTTGAGGTGAAAAAATTATCACTTGTGTACCATATCGATGGAACTGTACTCCAGGAGATTGATGAAGCAGGAAATTTGGGGATATTAGTGGATAGCGAGTTGAAGTTTAAAGGGCATATTGAAAAAGTGGCTAAAACAGTTCATGAAGATTACTTAGTTACTGAACACACTGATGAGCAGAGATAAGCAAGTTATGTCTCTTTATAGGGCCTTGCTGAGACATCCCATTTTGACTACTGTGCACAGATCTGGTCACCTGGGTTTCTTGAGGAGATGAATGACGAAGATGGTGGCAGGTCTACTGAAAGTGCCTTATGAGGATAGGTTGAAAATTTGTGGCTAACAGATATTGGTTTACAAGCAGAAAAGGGGTAATATGTTTGAGACATTTCTTCAGTTAACACGAAAAAACAGAAGTGATAAGTAATACTGTTTTTTAAGCCATATATTTCGACCTGAATATTATAGGCCATCATCAGTGGTGATGATAGTTAATTATTAAGTAGAACACAAGTTGAATGCTTGTTTAAAGAAGGCACTGAAACCTTATTTCACTATCCAAACTGAAAACAGAATGACTGCCTCTGTTGGAGATATGGGAAAGTCTTATTTTAATTACACATCAATAATTTTATTTATTTATTTTTAATAGCTAATAAATTATCATTATTGCAATATTTCAACAGTTATACCATTGTATTGTTTTATGTATAACATCATGCGGCTCTTACTTTTTCAAATCAATCCACTGTTCATGTTCTACTTTGTAATTAACTATTGTCGCCATTGATGATGGCCTGTAATATTCAGGATGAAATATATAGCCTTAATCTATAATAATATTACTTATCCCTTGTGTTTTTTCGTGTTAATTGAAGAAACCTCTCATGGCACAAGTATCTCTTAAACAACTATGATTGAGACATTTTCAAACAGGTCTGGTGGTGAGGGAACTAGGGCCATCCTTCAAAATTTAGCAAGAGTATAGTTAGCAGTGGAGAGTGTTGAACGAGTTAAATAGGTGGCCAGAGTCTGTTGTGTTTGCCTTGACTGTGAACGAGTTCAAAGTGAAGCATGATAGTATATTATGCAAATATTGGATAGTGCTGAGCATAATGTTTAGGACCTCTCTTGATGAGTGTCGAAGTACTGGAGTTGCCCATGTAATATTATACAGGGTGTTTCAAAGAGAATGACCCGATTTCAAATAATTATATTTAATAATGAAAATGTGGTACAGTTACAAAATGCCTTCTGTTGACTAGATGCCATCTTCTCGTTAACTAAGCGTAGCAGCTATTTGGGCACTAGTAGTGGCATCTAGCGGTCGTCATATCAAACTCTGGGCCAAGGCCATTCAAGTCCCATTCATTTGTGGTTCATGGTTGCAGAGATATACAATTTTCAAATTGGGATGTTATTATTATAATGTTATTGTAATGTGAACCTCATAATAATATTTGCATCTTATATATGCCTTTTATGATAATAGCATTCTCTCTCCCTGCTTGCGTGAGAGAGAGATGTCCCTTATGAAAATCAGATCCAGTGGATTCAGAACTTAGGAAATTCTGCATAAACCTTCAGAGTGTAATATACATTATATAAGTTCTTTGAGTATTTTATATGATGATATTTTATATTTATATGTATATTATTACATTCTATGTTTTATATAATGCATTTATTTTGTATATTTTTCAATCGTTTATTCAAAAAAATATGATATTTAATATTTTCCTTCTTTAATTTCTTTTAAATTTTTCTTTAATTTTTCAGTTAATATCACTGCTAAATATTACGCTTAAACATAAAACCTGGTTCTTTAAGTGAAGTCTTTTATCTTGACTTATCTAATCAGCAGGGGCGAATTCTCCATGCTTGCTGCGCAAGCTCATTACTCGAGAAAGAAGTAATATTTATTTGTTAATAAATGCATGCATTTATAAGCATTCCATTTAGGCTTTTATTTTTGTAGACAGATGTCTTAAGCTTGCACGACAATAATTGAGCTTTGCGTTGTGTATCAAAGGCTGATGCTTGCTCGTCTAGTCAAAGTTACCTTGGCTTGCTCAGTTGTCGGAGCTTCCAGGTCCTCGCTACAGCACTGTGATTTCATGCATGCACATAGCCATTTCCCCTCCCTTCACATCGTCTTAAACACAGGGCATACGCAGTCAAAGTAGCTTCAGCCAGCCTTTACAAGTGTGCATGTTGCTTGTGAAAATGAAGTTACAAGCAACTTTTTATGACGATGTTATTGACCAGTTTATAAAGAACTGTAGGGTAGAATTTGTATTCAAGTAGCTAAATTGAAAAAAGATAGAATATCATTTGTAAAATAAATGTTGTATTTGTATGATTAAATGTACATAAATTTCTAAATATATAGTTTTAAATGGTCAGTAATTCATTATTCTGCTAATCAGACTTCAATCACACCTCTCACTCCCTGAATGATAACAAGAGCAAGCCTGAATTTCAAGACCAGTATTCGCCCCTGCTAATCAGTTATCTTATTGAATTAGTTAAATGAAGGTATCCACTTTGCTGACTATATGTACAGAGGAGCAGCAGTGTTTTATTGCTATGTCTCTGCACCTTAGTGGTAGACTTAAAGTGTATGTTTTGCCACAGAAAAGTGGCAAAACATTGGATTTCAGAAGTGCTTTCAAAATCCCTTTTTCCACTGATTAAATGACAAAGGTGGCAGTGATATGTGGATTTCTTCTTGGGTGAAGAAATCCATTTAAAATCAGGGTTGCAGACTATGTTTGTTGAGAAATAGTTTGTTATTGTGTCATTGTTTTGATGATGTTTTAAAATAACTTGCTGTAAAGCATGGGTGAAATAAGGTTATATAAAATGTTAAATTTATTATCTAGAAGTACATTGATGCATTACAAAAGAAAATGAATGAAGTCAGAAAATGCTTTTCTTTTTTGCAGGGAAGTTTTGCTTCTCAGAACCAACAGGAAGCATCTCCAAGCATAAGTAACAGTGTTGCTTTAAGTCCAATTGAAGGTGTAATAACTGGTATTACTACTGTTACTGGAGAGTCGGTGCTCACTGCCATGAGTGATGGAGAAATTTCCGATATAGGAACTCAGTCTGGGTTTACCTTACATTCTGGTACTGTCGACTCTCCTTTAGATCAGCAGGAATTAGCAACAATAATGCAAGAAGCACAGGTGTGAAGTTGATAATTAGGTTACTTCAGCTTTTATAGAATTCTCTTTCAAGTTATTTTTTGAAAAATAACCAAATATTGATAACATAATCACTCAAATAGCCATTCCCCCCCCCCCCCCCATTATCATTGAGAACAGATAAAACATGTATCACATCATTATCTTCCTCTTCCCTTCATAGTATTAGGCTTTGCAGCTTGTTCACAATCCACTTGGTCCACTGTTCTCAAAAATTTCATTTCTTCTGATGTTATTATTTTCATTGTCCATGCTTTACTTCCATGTAATGTAACAGGTTTAGCTCTCATAATACAAGTAGAAACACACAATTGTGTTATTCTGTTTGCACAGATAACAATTTCTGCTTGTGCCTCTTCTGTGAATTGGCAAATGCAATTCCATGACCAAAAATATAGGTCAAAAATGGAAGACCAGAATTAAAAGCTATATACTTTTATTAATGAAAGAATAGCAACTATAAGACTGAAATAATTTAAATTCATGATGTAAATGCTGTTACCAATTCTTTTTGCTTTCTTCCTGAATGAAGCTCATGACATTGAACAAAATATATATAGGAGTCATAAATTCTGCTTAGTTTCTCTTATGTTACATTATTTCCATTTTGATTTAAATGTTCTCCATGTCTACATACAATCTGTAGTATACTTAGGTTCCCTACTCTGGCATTAAAATCTCCTGCATTAAATTATAATAAAAATAATTGTGTCATCAGCTTCTCTAAATCATTGCAAAATCTTTCTTTTTTTTTTTTTTTGTTGTTGTTTTTCAATCCTCAGGGACATATATTACTATTATTGTTGGATGGCCTCTTTCAAATTATGAATGCCAAAATGAGTCATATACAGCATGCACATAATATCATGTGTCTTGGTTGCAGCTATGCAAGGAGGAGGAAACATTATTAGAGTTCAAAGAAGTGGGTATAGATGTATAATTAATTAATTAAAAAAAATTACAAACAATTAACAGCAATCACTATCAAAATTTAGAGATAGGCATACAGTCTTTAAGATGAAGATTAGGATGGTGGCATAGTGGCTTCACATGATTCAAAAAATAGATGATCAAATTTGAACCTACTATAGAGTATGGTTCCAGTGAACTCAAGACTAGTACTGATGGCATGAGAAGCAAAGCCTGAACTTTCAGATTTTCCAGAAATCTTATCTTGTGTTCTAATTGTATAATTGTAGCAGAAATGGCAAAGATGACAAGAACAGGGAATTTTTGTAAACACCAGGCAAGGATAGATGTGATAATGTATCTTGATAGGCAGTAAGAAAGATGAAAACTTCTGGGCTGGTTAGAAGGTGGTGTACAGATTATATCTGCAAAGAGTTCCTGCTGTTTGTTCAGATGGTTCTTTAAGGTAGGGTAGTATGCAGATCCTTTTGACATCAGACTGCAGTCTAGGAGAGGGATGATAATTATCAATTATTTTCCGTATTGAGGTTTTGCTGTATTCATTAAATAATATTTTATTTTATTTAATTATTCTAATAGAAAAGACTCAGAAGAACAAATTGTGTATTGATAATACCTATTTTTTGTGAAAGATGATGATGTGAAGATGTGTGGATATATCTGCCCATAAAGGATGGCTTCCTTCAATATTACTGGCAGAGGTATGATGTATTAAAGTATCCAAAAAGCGAAGGCTGTTGTTAGATTTGCATTAAGTATTGAATTTAATGCACAGTATATAAGGAGTTAATTTTATCCAGAAATTGAAGTAGTTCTGTTTCAGAGTGAGACCAGATTGGAAAGATATTCTATAAAACATAGCTGAATATGAGGTCGAGGCTAAATGGTGTTATACCAATTCTGCTTTCTCTCTGAATGAGGCTCATGACATATTGAGCAAAATATATAGGCATAATAAATTCTATTTGGTTTACTCTTGCATGTGTGAAGCCAATATCTAAAGCATTATACTATGTTTTACCTGCATGTCTCTATTAAACATCTAGTAAAATGGAAATAAATTGAGAGATTTCTCAATTTTATGAATTAAAAATCACAAACACTTTTTTCTGAAAAAAAAAAAGATATCCATAAATATAAGTGGTGCATCAGGGGACTACAGACAATAATTGATTATATAGTTGCTAACAAAAAAGCTATCTTCAGAAGTAAGAGAGACAACAGTTTATAGAGATAATGATGCATATTCTTCTTTCCTTCAATTACTTCAAGTACTTCCTTCAGTTCTAACTGCTGACTTACAACTCAAATAAAGACCAAGTATATCAAGCAATACTTAGTCTTTATTTGAGTTGTAAGTCAGCAGTTAGAATTGAAGTACATGGAAGATGGTTTAATGTTAAATCTGGTGTCAGACAAGGATGTACATTATCCCCTCTGTTATTTCATTATCTGTATGGATCACATTATGAAGTGGTATTAAACCTGATATCAAAATTGGAGATGTTAATGTCAGCTCTTTAATTTATGCCTAAGTAGCTGAAGTAAAACATTTCAGCTGAAATGTTTTACTTCAGGCATGATTTTTAATTGAAGATGGTAAATTAAATATAGAAATAGACAACAGAATCAATTCAATTGACTTTGTAGGATGTCAACTGAATAAATTTATATAGAATAAGAGAGAAATTAATCAAAACACTAAATTAGCTGTATATAAGACAGTGACCAAACCAATTTTAACTTATGGATCTGAGAGCTGGGTTAGAAATAAAACACTTGACCAAAGACTAGAGACTGCAAATATGAGAGTCCTGAGAAAGATTGGGAGCATGAACAGATGGCATCAATGGCAATATCATATTAAAAATGAGGATATTAGGAAAGAACTTGACATTATTAACATCCAGGAAAGAAATCAGACCATGCAGAGCTAATCTTAGGTAGTATGGTCACTTAAATTCTTTCTTTATCCTGTATTTCTAATTGCTTTATGTAAGACTGGTATTTATCCACTGTACTTTACAACTGAAAAAAATTGTGTAATGTGCAAGATTTGGACTTTTGGAATCTTATCTAGTCCTGATGTTTTTCAATGAGTACAGTCACAGATCTGTAAGTTGTTATATATTAGAGAGAGAGAGAAAAACCCACAAAATCTGATATACTTCTGGATGGGATAAATGGTCATTAGGAGAATGCAAGAAGTTGTTAATTTGCAAACTTGATGGAAGGATACTTGTTTGTTTACTGTACTTCTAACTAAACCTGTACAGTTTTTTTTTTTTTTGAAACATTTTATATACAGAATGAAAACTGTAAAAATGTCCACTTGCAGACATCGGATGAAGACAGTAATAATTATCTTAGTAAATACATATTATGCTCTACACCTACACTAAACTGTTTAATAAGTTTTAGGTAGCATAATTGTGGTCAAAGTGTTGGAGAAATTGATTTGGAATAGAATACAGGATTGGGTTGATGTACATAAGATCCTCTATGCTGGTCAGTATGGATTCGTGAGTATGGTCAGTAAGGGCAGGTCTTGTTTTAGCAATCTGCTTATATTTTATGATAAGTTGATGAATGTGTTGCATAAGGGGGAATTCGTATACAGTGATTTTCATAATGTTTAACAATATAAACAACACCAGAAGAGAAAAAAATACATTTATTTAAACTCACTAAATATGGCAAGTCAGGACTGTCAGACCATGCTCTGGATACTCCTTCACATTGGATCAGATGGAGAAAAACATCTATATTACATAGAAGTTGCTACAGGTCTGTAACAACTTCTATGTAACATAATGGTTTTCTCCATCTGATCCTATGAGAAGAAATATTCAGAGCAGGTCTGCCAATCCTGACTTGCCATACAGATGATCGTGGATGTAATTTTTGTGTTCTTCAAGGCAAAGAAATGGAGAAAATTATCTATATTACATAGTCATTACAGGTCTGTAACAACTTCTATGTAACATAATGATTTTCTCCATCTGATCCTATGAGAAGAAATATTCAGAGCAGGTCTGCCAATCCTGACTTGCCATACAGATGATCGTGGATGTAATTTTTGTGTTCTTCAAGGCAAAGAAATGGAGAAAATTATCTATATTGCATAGTCATTACAGGTCTGAGAGGCTATTCTTAGGATCAGCATCAGCTATGAAGCACTCTCCTAACCTCTACAAGTATGGTTGCATTAATCTACCAAAGACCTTTTAAGCCAGACTTCTCTGAATTAACTTTGTAGTTATCTGACCCATAGAGAGTGCCATATAAAGCCATTAGGTGTCTTTATATGGCAAATTAAATTTAAATCGTTTCTACAATTATTTAGTTTAGTGCCATGTGACTGTCACAGTTATCATTGTACTCTGATGATGCTGGGTAGAAAAGTAGCAAAATATCAGTGAGTTGAATAAATGTATTTTTCCCACTCTTGGTGTTGTTTATATATGTTAAGCATTATTATGAATAAAGAATGACACCTAAGCTTTTCTTTATATATATATACATATATATATATATATATATATATATATATATATATATATACGCACGCACACACACAGAGATTTTCTCAGATTTGCAAAAGCATTTGATAGATTACCAGATCATAGATTGGTGTATAAGCTGCAGAAGATGGATTGGCTTTCTTCCTTTTCTGAGACATTGCTCCAATGTCTCAGAAAAGGAAGGTGACTAGTAGCATGCTTCAGGTTCTGTTCTTGCACCTCCCCCTACTATTTAACTTGTATGTTAATGATATTTCATGTGGATTGACTGAGGATCTTCAAATGTCTGCTAATGATGCAAAGTTAGAATTATCAGGAGTATTGCTGATGTTAATTCTCTACAGGAAGATTGGAATAGACTTAGCTTCTAGAGATGATCCAAAGATGAATGACCAAAGTGATATTGGGACTCTGGAGTTGATTATGCAGAGTGGTTGAGGAACTGTAGATTACAGAGTTTGGTGGATAGGAGGAAAAGAGGAGATATAATAGAGATCCTCACGTTAGTTAGGGATTCTACCAGATTAATACAGAAGGAATTATAAAGAGTAGGCATTAAAATGGGAAGAATGAGAGACAATCTCTGGAAGCTGTATAAAGATGTGGTGGAGACAGGTGTGAGGAGTAAATTTTTTACTTGGAGAGGTCTTGGTGAGTGGAATGCATTGCTGGAGCACATTGTGAATGCAGGGAGTGTATATAACTTCTTCCAAGTTCATATAAGGAATGCTGTTAATGATGTCTGACTGCAGATTAATTTGATTCTCTAATGGACTGAGTTAATTCTGCATGATTATATGTGTCCGTTAACAGTTTGCATTGAAAATGACCAAGAAACTTGGTCGTGTTCACTGCCAATTTCAAAATTAATAATTTAAAAAATTTTTCCATCAATAAAGAATTACATAAGTTGATGATCTTTCTGTATAATTCTAATTTCTGTAACTTATGCCTCAGTCTTATATATTGCCTTCCTGGTTGACTAAGTGATTAATCTACCTGCTCTCCACTCACAGGTAGCAGGTTTGAATCCTTCTGTGGAAATGGATCTCTGTGATTGTCTTTAGTGGGAAATGAATTTCCTCACTTGGTTTGAGACCACTTCTCTGCTTAATTTAAGCTTGAAGTGACATGAAAAAAATTTTTGTTTTGTCTCTAGAGAAAGGTTTCTGAATTACATAAATAAACAAACAATATCCTTGCAAAATCTCATGGGACTAACATACTATAGTTTACAACTCTTTGTGGTTGGGAAATGCTATATATATATATATAATAAGCCTAAAGACTTGCTTGGACACAGTATTTGGGCACTTTTACTTTGCCCTTGATTAGTATCACTGGTGCTAAAGATTATAATTTTAGAATTTTGTTCTAGAATTCAACAAGGAACATTTCCAAGCCTCTAATAAACAGTGTGATAGAAATCTCATGACAGGCAATGAAAACTATCTCCTAGAGACTATCACAAACATCCATGCTATGTATTCAAGGATTATTGAGGCATCCATTTTTTTTCTCCCCCTTTTCTTTAAATGCTTAAAAAAAAATCTCAAGAAGAGATTATAAAGAATAACATAAGAAAGGGTCAGTGAATTTATGTTTATTAATGTTGAGAATAACAACCTTAATTGCTTTGTTTACAACATGGTATTATCATTGACCATTTTTGGAATATTTTAATAGAGAAAGTGCCCTCTGCCACCACAAGTATTTTCACAGACAATTACAAACATCCATGCCCATGGCTGGATTCGAACCCACACTCTTTTGGCTGCAGAGTGGATACGCTAACCATTCAGCCAACCAGGCTGCTGACTGTGAAAACATTTTAAAACAATAACAACTAGATGCATACAGATTGCAAAGGAAATGTTTTTTCTTTAATTCACAATAGGCAACCAGCTGATGGTTGGCTTGCCAAGTATGCAGGGAACAGAGCCCTTGGTAATATATTACTCATCTACTCTTTCCATAACTATCTTGAATATTTATCATGAAAATTTTTAGTGTTTTGAACTATTAATCTATTTTCAAGAGCAGGTAAGTACAGTACAAAATCCTGAATCCTTCATTGTCGTTGCTTTGCAATTTCCAGTTTATGAATTTATTTGGTTTCAGAAACATAGCAACTTTCACACAGTTGTTAACCAGGTCTAAAATTTATGTTGCTTGGTTATGATTTATATAATGAAATGCAAGTTGGTTTCTGTGAGCATCTTCTCTTGTACTCCCAATGAGCACGATCTGTAGTTTCTTGTTACCCTAGAACATAGGGATTAACTCTGTGGCAGTAATTATGAAGACAGTGTTATCCCTTCTACTTTAGGAAAACAAATTATACACAAACAAGTGATAAAATTAGAGATACAAGTTGATTCTTACTGGAGCAAACTGTTCAAACAAGCAACCAAATAGTCTGACCAAAGTCCATAGGCAAAATGGCATTCTAAAGAAAATACACTATAGATGTTCACATTCACTATATAACTCTTCCCTTAACAAAACCCCTACAAGTTTGCTGTAATATTCCTAAGAAAACTATAATATAATTCAATACATGTTTTGTTTGAAAAAATTTGTCTTGGTATTATAGTAAGCTTGTCTTGTTTTGAACTGCAAGATGAAATTAATGTTTTATTGAGAGGCCACAATTTCTCTATCATTCCAAAGAAAATTCCTAAGTCAATTACATGCAGCAGACAAAAAGGAATCCCACGACATTTTGATTTAGCTGACGAATTAATTTCAAAGGGACACATATTTTATATAGTACAGATTACCTCTGTAAACCTTCCTAGGTTGGAAATAAAAGCCTTAAGAAAAACAAATATTACTCTCTCTAAATTACACAGTTATCATGGATTCATCTGAATATAATCGTAAGATCAGCAATCTTTGAGATCCTTTTACCTATAAACATTTATTAGAGATCCCACAAAATCACAAGTAAATAAATAATTTGCTACACAATGCTAATTCTTTGGATACTGACATCAAAAAGTTAAGAATTTTTTGTTTCAAAGTACTTAGATTATATGGACTGTTAAAAATACAAAAATGGGCATTCTTTAGTTGTCAGTGGTTGACTATATTGGTTGTCCTACTTATAAATTATTATAAAAACTTTTTATATTTTTATCTAACTAGAAAATTATCTTCTTATATTAAGAATACTGTAGATTTCATTTCTAATGTGAAAGACTACCTTCATAGCTTTGACATCATGGTGAGCTTTTGAAGTTTTCCTCTTCACTAACATCCCATTAGATAAAAGTATTTAATTGTCTCTAGAGACTTTCCAGTTAGCATCCATAGATCATTTCAGATACTGTTTGTGGCAAGGTAATCTCTACAAGCAGGTGTAAGATTATGCTATGGGTTTTTCTTTTTACCACTGTTATTCATTTGAGGGTTGTTTGAAAAATTTGGTAAAAAAAAAAGTTAAATGCGTTTTTTTGGAAAAAATCACCTTTATTTCTCAACATGGTCTCCATCGAGGTCTACACATTTTTGGAAACTCCAGCAAGTTTCCAATTTTTTCATCCCATCTAAAAAGTAGGATTTGTCAAATTGTGCAAAATAGTCATTGACAGCCATGATGATATTCTCGTTCTAAGAAAATTTTTTCCACTGAGCCAAATTTTTAAGTTTGGGAACAAGAAGTAGACGCACGGGTCAAGTCCAGAGAATACGGTGGACGGGGAATCACTTCGAACCTCAGTTCTTGCAATTTTGCCATTGCAGTGGCTGATGTGTGGGATGGTGCATGGTCTTGATGAAAGAGCTCTTTTTTCTGCACACCAATCTTGGTTGTTTTTTCCTCAGTTCTTCTTTTAAACGGTCCAACAATGATGCATAATAGACTCCTCTTATTGTCTTATCCTTTTTCAAATAGTTTATCATGATAATTCCTTGTGAATCCAAAAAAACAGTGGCCATCATCTTTCCAGCTGACAAGACGGTCTTTGTTTTTTTTGGTGCTCTTTCACCGGGCATTGTCTACTGTTTCAACTGCTGCTTGGACTCAGTTGTGTAGTGGTAATCTAAGTTTCATCTACAGTCACAAATCGATGCAAAAAATCCTGCAAATTGTAATTAAACATCGGCAAACATTGCGGTTGAAATGTCTTTTCGCATGTGTTTTTGATCAACAGTCAACAATCGCAGCACCCATCATGCACACAGCTTTTTCATGTGCAATTTTTCGTACAGGATATTATACACCCATTCAGTTGAGATGCCTACAATCTCATGCATTTTCACTTGGCAGTATTCCGTAACGATACCATGGATTTTGTCAATCATTTCCTTCATGGTGACCTCAGTCGGGCGTCCAGAGTGCGCTTCATCTTCAATGGACTTACAACCACATTTAAACTCATTTATCCAGAAATAAATACTCTTTAATGCTAGTGCAGAGTCCCCATGAACTGCATGTAACTCTATTTTGATTCACTTCTTCAAATAAAAGTGTTTTATCACTGCATGAAACTTGTTTTTCTCCATTTTTATGAAAAATGTGAACACGGTCATTTTAAATGTTTGCCAAATGAGAACTATATGTTGCACGTGGCTAAAATTTTGCCAGGAGGTTATGTTGCCATCTATTAGAAATTTACCAAACTTTGCAAACAATCGTCATATTTTACGGGACATTTGAAGGAACATCTCTCTCTCCACTGCTATTATTCCTTGTCCATCCACAAGTAAAGAGGAAGAATTGATTTTATTATGTTGATGTGGTTGCTATTTGGCCATACTTATATGAAGAATTAGGCAATTTTTAATTAAAATGAACCCTTTTCCTATATAATAAAATAAAATTTTACAATTTTAAAATTTTCTAACACAAATATAATAAAATTCGTGTTAGAAAAGAAATAATGGAGTCCTTCCTTTACTGTGTTCAACTTCCCTCTTTACAAATGATCTCTCTCTTTCTCAGGTTTTCTAATTGTCCTACATCCACTGGAAGATATTTTCTAGTATTGTATGTCTTCACACAAATTCAGAATTGTCAAGACTTTCCTGTAGAACAATTCATCTGCTCTTCTGAGGATGATCTCACACTAAAATTAGCGTATTAAAGCCAACGTGTTGCTTAATGGGTACTATCCATTCAAAATGGAGGTGTGCTGGTTGTGCATAGAAGCTGTGCTGAACATGTCACACAGATAAGTCTTATTACTGGTAATATTTCACTTACTTTAGACTGAGTAGTGGAGTTTGTTTGCAAATTTTATTACTTGATATAATTAAAAAAAAAAAAAAATTATGTGGCACCTACACAGTAAGAAAATGGTGGCCAAGGCTTCCTTATTCACTGAGTGTAACATTTTGTGTGATATTTTGTGATATAGTATATGTTTAACATATTCATTGCCAAGACTGAATAGTTTATGGTATGAAAGCAAGAGAGTATTAGAAATGTTTTGTGAGCAAGTGCAAGAATTGCGAGTTGTCAAAAGCAGGAGAATGAAGTGGCTGGTATTAATGATGTATAAGGCAGGACAGTGAAAATGTTATACAGAATGTAGTGAAGAGTGACTGTAATATAAATTAGATTACAGTGAGAAGAGAAATGTGCTTATGTGGAATATTTCACAGCACAAAAAAAAAATGTGAGCTCAAGCAACTGGAGATATGATTAGTGTGTAGTGCAGCAGAGGGGAGAATGAAAAAAAAGTGAATGGGGAGAATATAAAAAGTGCAAGAAACTGGGAGTAAGGACAAGGTAATGTATGGAGATGCAATGATAAGTGGTACACTCAATGAGGAAGTGATGAAAGCATGTTTCCCAGGTGTGAAGATGAAGGATGTGAGTTTGCAGAAGAAATAAGTTTTGATTGATTTGGCAGGCACAAATGTTCTGAAAGGTAAGAAATATGCAATAAGAGGAGTTTCTGATAGAAGCAGAAAAGAAGAATGACAAATTTAAGATTGTCAGCTGCCTCAGTATGATAGGACTGAATTGAAGAAGAAGGCCCATGATTGCTAATGAGTCCATGAGAAGATTGTGCAGGAGGAATGGTATGCAGTTTATATATCTACGGAGTGAATTTGATGGGACTGTATCTGCCCGATGGACTACATTTCAATGGTTTTGGAGTTAGATGTTTGGAGAAAGTGTTGTTCAGTGAGAGGTTAGAAGTAACCAAATCAGGAAAAGTGTGTGTGTGGGGGGGAGTTGGATACAGTCTAGTATGGGTTATGCTATTCCTGGGACAAATGATTATGCAGTGCCATTTTGCAGGTTTCAAATCTGAATAGGTTGGTAATGACATTACTCAAGAGTAACTGTGTGGGGATGTCGAAATGCATGTAAACAAAATTCAGAAGTATCACAAATAAAGAGGAGTTTTTGGCATTGGTCAGCTAGACTTGGTAAAAAATTATAGGCATCAGCAAGACCTAGTTGACAGGGATATTGCATTTGAGAGGATACATGGGAATAGGATAGGAGGATTGGTATTACTAATGATAGCTGAAGAACTTCAACCAACAAAACTAGATGTTAAGGAGGATTTTGGATCAGAGGGAGATGGTTCATTTCAGACTGTCTGGTGCAAGTCAGAGATCATAGGACAAAATATATTGCTGGTTGCTGCTATACACCGGGGGGGGGGAGTCTACAGGAAGATGTGGATGTCATGCATCAGCAGATTAGCACAATGAGTGCATGCCAAGCAATTATTATTATGGGGGGGAACTTCATCTGTAAGCATATAGATTGGCGGAAGGAAAGGGGTCATGGCAAGATGGAATTTATACAGTTGCTAAGGGATAATTACCTAAAACAGCATGTCATGGAGGGGCCAGGAGTTTGAGATTATTGAATCGAATAGCATGAAAAGATGTATCAATAACCATGTAGATACTCTGCCTCTGATCAGGGAAATTGACCATGCAATCTTGTTCTGGCAGGTTGCTAAACATTTGGGATTTTCAGTCAAGAAAGGGTTTATGTTGAACTATTAAAGCTGGTAATTATGACAGAACTTAGGAGGCAGCTTGGAGCAGGATTTGGGCTTAAGAAGCTACAAAGAAATAATGTCAGTAGTGCATGGGAAGTGGTCAGGGATTGTTTGAGAGAAGCAGTATACCCTGGGTCAGGAGGATAAACCAAGTGGGAGTTAAGTGGATGAGTAGTGATATAAAGTAGGAGCTGAAAAAATGTAGATGATGAATGCTGATCATCATGAAAGAAAGGAGAATTAAATTATAGGATAGCCTGAAAGGTACTAGCATCAAGAAATATATCACTGCAAGTTATTGAAATAAAGATACACACACACAAAAATGAATTTGTAATAATATATCACTAACACAAAAAAATTCCTACAAGGAGAGGAATCAAACAAGGTGATTCTTTAGATCCATGTTTATGTAACATAATTATGTTTAAAATAATAATAAAATTTAAGAAACAGAAATTAAATGGAATAAAATTCAAAGAAAATCTAAATCTGGTTGGATATGCTGATGAATGATATAGTATTACTTGCAGAAAATGCTTTCTGAACGCAATTATTCAAATTCTAACAGACATGCAGTAGTTTCACCATGAAAAGAACTGAGGAATCAGAAACAATGTTAATTACAAGAGAATCAATACGATGTAAGAACTAAATGGGAAAATACTGTAAAAAATAATGAAATTTAAATACCTAAGAATAACTGTGAAAACAGTGCAAATATGACATAAAATGAAGTAAAAGAACAATCTTCGAAGACTAATAAAATATCTATGTCTAAATGCAACTATATGGAAACATAAAGATTTAACAAATGAAATAAAAGTAAGAATATATAAATGATTACTCGGACCAATTTATGTACGTGAAACAAGAATAGAAACTTCAAAAATATAACAGATAAATGTGAAATTGAAAACATTAAGAAAAATAGTTAATAAAACAAAATTTGATAGAGTAAAAGATGAAAAGATTTATGAAAAAGATCAGTTACAGTTTATAGATGAATAGATTAAAAAAAAAAATCGGGTATCTCTGATATACCAGAATGGATCAATTCTGAATGCTGACTTACAGCTTAAATATAGACTGTATTGATGAATATAATGTTTCCCCTATTTACATCATATAATTTAATTTTTTGGCACCTTGTCATATGCCTTTTCCAGATTTGCAAAACTTGAATACAGATATTTATTATATTCCCATGATTTCTCAACTATTTGTCAAATGAAATGAAAATCTAATCCTGACAACCTATATTTGGTCTGGATCCAGCTTGTTCTTTCCAAGCTTTCCTTCTGCAATTTTTCTTAGCTTTTTTCAAGTATATTATTATTATTATTATTTCGGGTGACTCCAGGAGTCCTTAGACTCATCAAGGGAGGCCCTAAACATTATGTCCACACAACTATGCAATTACATTCTCACAGTATCTATCATACCTTGCCTTGAACTCGTTCACCGTCATAGCACCCACAACAGACTCTGGCAGCTTATTCCACTCATTTACCACTCTAAAAGTAAAGAACCCAGCTCTAACACCCCTGCTAACCACACTCTTGCCCAGCTTCCATAGGTGTCCCCTAGTTCTCCCACCACCAGTCCTGATCTCAAAAATATCCTCTGAATTAATCCTATAGAATTCCTTTAGCAATTTGAATGTCTCAATCATATCTCCCCTCCTCTGCCTATCAACTAGTTTCTGCAACCCATAAATCTTCAACCTGTTCTCATATGGTTCATTCCATGGACCTGTTATCATCTTAGTCACTTGCCTCTGGATCCTCTCCACCTCCTCCCCATCAAGAAGGAACCGAGGTGACCAAATCTGGGCACAGTAGTCGAGATGAGGTCTTATCAAGGCTCGGTACAGAGGTACAATAACTTGCTTGTCTCTGCTCGTCAAGGTATTTTTCAACAACCAAGTGAGTTGATGAGCTGATTTAGCTACTTTTGCAATGTGCCCCCTAAACTTCATCTCCCTATCCACCAACACTCCCAAGTCCCTGGCCTCATCAATCTCTTGGAGTGCAGTTCCACCAATGTGGTATACTGCTGCTAATCTTTTCACCCCAAAATGCATAACCTTACATTTTGTCATATTAAATTGACATCCATTCTCCTTAGCCCAGAACTCCAATCTATCTAAGTCATCCTGCAAGACTTTGACATCTTCTGCATTCACTATTGCAATACCCGACTTTGCATCATCAGCGAACAAATGAATTGTTCCACTTAGATCCTTCCCTATATCGTTAATGAACAGATTAAACATAAGTATTAGGAACACTCAGTAGTAAGGAAATTTCTCCTTTATTCTTCTCATTTTTTTTTTTATAATATATATATATAGAGGGGTATTATGAGAGCTCTGTTCGGGTCATCTGGAATTCGAACCTCCAACCAAAGCCTTCTGAATTATGCAGTGTTGCCACTGTAAAACCTTTACCTCCATATTTGAGCATTTCTGGTTAAATATCTACTGTAACTGCTTTTCCACATTTCAAGTTTTTGATAGCTTTTTCTACTTCAAGTATCAATGTTTACTCCTGTTTAGTGTTTTCTACTATTGTACTGTTACTGCTTATTTCATTTAGCAGCCTTTTCAAAGTAATTACTACAGACATCCAGAATATCTTTTTCTTCAGTTTTCATATCATCTGTTATTCCCTTTATGGTACTCTTTCCTTCATTTTTAAGCTTTTTTCCATAGCCTCCAGAACATTTTACCATCTTCCCACTATTTATTTTCTGTTATTACCATAGTCTTCCCATGACTTTTGTTTAGCTAGTTTTGCATGGTGCTTTAATTTCTTACATTTTTCTCTATATTCTCTCAGAGCACAAGCTGACTTACTTGTTAGGAACTTTCAATATATTTTCTTCTTTTCTTTCACTGCATCTCCCACACTTTCTTTCATCAATCAGTGTTTTCTTCAGGGTTTATCGGTGAATCTCCAAGGTTTGTTTTATGTTTTTGAATGCTTAAATTTTTTCTTGAATAATCTTTGTGTATTTGAGTCTGCATATGGATTAAATAATTTGCATATGGATTTTCCAACTATCAAATCAAAAAATTTTCCATAATACAGTAGTTGAGTTCTTGTTGTCTGAAACACACACCATTAATAGAATTGGTTCTGGTCTAAATAGACACTTAATGTGTCTACAATAAAATTGGGTATGAATTGTCAATTAGGCATGACTGTATGAAAGAACTTTTGCTGGTTCTATTTTCACTTGAGATACTTTCATAAGATTAAGCTGCTCCAGAATTGCACTGAAGAGTGCATGTTGAGGTTTAAGGATTGAATTAGCCAGTTTTCTTATGCTGTTGACATTTTGTGCATGTTTGAATTCATAGATGAAATTACTAACACCATGTTTCAACATAAAAATGTGCACAAATTCACATGGAGAGAAGAGGCAAGGAATAAGAAAAGTTTCATTGACTATGTTATTGTTGATAGTGATGTTTTCTCCCTGGTGCGTGACACTAGAGTGTACAGAGGATTTGAAATTGGAAGTGATCAGCAGGATAAAATTGGATTTCATATTGAAAATAAGAACATAAGAAAGTTTTAAAGCAAATAAAAGTTGAGCAGCTCTCAGATGTGAACTGTAGACTAAAATACACAAACATTATTGAAGAAAAAATTAAAGAAGTTGAGAAGAGGAACCAAACCCTTTAGATTCAGTGGCAAGCTCTGAAGAAAACATTGATTCAGCTAGAGAGGCATGTAGTGAGGTTGTCGGCAAGGATAGAAAAATCAGAACTCCATGGTGGACACAGGAAGGTAAAGAAGAAAGCATATCAAAAATTCCTGGCAAATAAGTCAGCTTGTGCTCTTAGAGAATACAGAGACAAATGTTAGAAAGCTAAACACTGTGTAAAACTAGCTAAAACATTAAAAATAAAAAAACTAAAACATTAAAAATAAATATCAAGAAGGTGGCAAGATATTCTGATGGAGTAATTACTTTGAAAAATTGCTAAATGAAACAATCAGTGATAGCAGTGGTAAAAATCACTCAACAGGCATGCAATCAGGAATACATATCCTTACTTTCCTTACCTTAAGTAGAAAAAGCCATCAAAAGGCAGCTGGAGTAGATGATATTCGACCAAAAATGCTCAAGTATGGAGGTATAAAAGTCTTATAGTGGCTGCACTGCATAGTTCAGAAGGCCTGGAAAGTCCCTCTGTCCAGGCCTTTCCGAATTCCAGATAATTGGAGTAGAGCTCTCATAGTACCCATATATAAAAAGAGAAATAAAACTGAGAGGAGAATTACATAGATATTTCTCTAGTGTGTGTTCCTGGTAAGATATATGCAAGTATACTTGAGTTAAGAAGGATTATGGAAGAGAAGCTTGGTGAAGAACAAGCTGGATTCAGGCCAAAGAGAGGCTGTCAGGAGCAGATTTTCACTTTATTACAAATTGTTGAGAAATAATTAGAATATAACAAAGTTTTTGTAGATCTGGAAAAGGCATATGACAAGGTGCCAAGAGAGAAGCTATTCAAAATGCTACAGTTCATATAATGCCCCATTGACACCATACAAGCAATACTTCGTCTTTATTTGAGTTATAAGTTAGCAGTTAGAATTGAAGGAAATACAGGAAGATGGTTTAATGTTAAATCTGATGTCAAACAAGGAGGTACATTATTCCCTCTGTTATTCATTATTTATATGGATCACATTATGAAGGAAAGTGGTATTACACCTGATATCAACAATGGAGATGTTAATGTCAGCCCTTTGCTTTATGCAGATGATGTTATACTTCTAAATAGATCCACTACAAGCCTGCAAGATTCCCTGACTAAATTGAATAACTGTTTTAATAGATATGGTATGAAGGTCAGCAACAACAAGACAAAGAATGAAAATAGGCAGATGCATTGAAAATAATCAACTGCATTGTGAATGGAGAACCTATAAAACAAGTAAAACATTTCAGTTACTTGGCACGATTTTTAGTGAAGATGGTAAATTAAATACGGAAATAGACAACAGAATCAACAAAGTTGGTTCATATTCCATATAAATTTATTCAGTGAACTGAATAAATTTATATGGAATAAGAGAGAAATTAGTCAAAACTAAATGAGCTGTATAAAAAATAGTGTTTAAACTAATTTTAACTTATGGATCTGAGAGCTCAGTTAGAAGTAAAACACTTGACCAAAGACTAGAGACTGCAGATATGAGAGTCCTGAGAAAGACTGGGACATGAACAGATGGCATCAGTGGCAATATCATATTAAAAATGAGGATATTAGGAAAGAACTTGACATTGTTAGCATCCAGGAATGTGTTAGCAGAGCTAATCTCAGGTGGTATGGTCACTTAGGAAGAATGGGTGAGGAAAGATTAGCAAAACCAGTGTTCTCTGCCAGGTTGGCAGGAAAAAGACCCAGAGGAATACCAAGATATAGTTGAATTGATACTGTAAAAAGTGCTTTAGAATATAAGATCTGATAATGTTGGAGTCATGACAGGTAACAGATTGATTTCTAGGAAAAACTGTAGGAAGTTAATAATGATATAAATTTTTCATGTAGTACTATCATTGAGGGTACATGTGAAGAATTTGATGATGATGATATTTAATCTTAAATCACTTACTTCAGTATGGCATACTAGCACCAAATACCCTGGGGAAAGTTCATTCTGTGTAGTTAAATTTAAAAAAAAAAAAAGGGAAAAGAAAACATGTTTACATTAATGGCATAAATGGAACTAATACAAGATATCAAAAGAATAAACATTCAGTATCTCCACAGTTTTCAGCTCTTGCTGATCTGATGAAGAGCTCTGTGCATTGAGATAATAGCAATTTGATGTGAAGTCATTCTCTCTACACATTACACATTTCAAACTTATGTTTGTTCACACTTAGATAAGGAATAAAAAAGAATATATTGGAACGAGAATTATAAAAGCAAAAATTTCTTGTGACATAATTTATTATTTGGCTCTCAAACAACTGAAATCTCAATTTACCAGTTGAGTATCAGATGACATACATCTGTCATCTGACTCCTGGAATATCTCTATTTAAAAGCACTATTTAGTTAACTGGCCAACAGATGGATTTTCCAGTGTAACGATAATTGAGGACCCAACTCTAAATACCATCGTTAGTTTATCTATACATTCATGTGCCATCTATCTAGGAGGTTGACTACCATGATGTGAGGACCCTATCTCTTCCACATATTGTTGTAAGAATTAATGACTGTAATCCATGTGTGTGTGTGTGTGTGTGTGTGTGTTCATGGGGCTGGTTTGCCTGTTCTGAGGGATGAAAAAAACCCAGTTTCCAGGTGAAATAACCCTCTACCCCCTTATGAGACCGGCTAACTCACCTTTAGTTGAAAGAGACCAGATAAAGGTTCCTCACATCTTGGACAGGAATCGAACCTAGGTCTTTGTCTATACTGACTGAGCTATGGAGGCTTGCTATTAGTTTATACCAGGTATAACCTCTCCCTTCCTCTTCTTTGATATACTGTGTGGTGCTTAGACATTAATCTCCTTGTTGTTTACTGTGTGGTTAGGATGGCCTTGTGGACTTTTACCAGGACAGAGTCCTGTCTTGTTTCTTGTAAATCTTCACTGTGATAATGCTCATATCTTCAAGTGGAATTGGATTTATCTTTTCAGGCTGATTTGCACCACTAGTGGACTTTCCTGATATAAACATATTACATGCATAGTCTTTGTAGCCTGAAAAGAACTTCGTATCCTCTTTCATTACACTGCTTCCTACCTATGCAATCCCTAATACTATTAATCCCAAATTTTCTCACCTTTTGTAAATACTGTTCTCCTTAGGAGTGCTTAATGTTATCCAGAAGAGGTGACTTCATTTAACAAATGACCCCCCCCCCCCTTTCACAGATTCCTCCAGTTGCTTTCTCATAATGTTCTATTGCATTTATGCAGGTATTTTCATGGGGCCCTGCTTCACTAGTCTCGCTGCCAATTTTCCTCAGGCATGTAAAAACATGAGCAGCTGTGGATCGGTGTCTACAGTTTGGCTTCAGACAGGCTTCCCACCTATGCAATCCCTAATACTATTAAACCCAAATTTTCTCACCTTTTGTAAATACTGTTCTCATTTGGGGTGGTGCAGCAGGGACCTCCTTAGGAGTGCTTAATGTTATCCAGAAGAGGTAACTTCATTTAACAAATGATCCCCCCCCCCCCTTTACAGATTCCTCCAGTTGCTTTCTCATAATGTTCTGTTGCATTTATGCAGGTATTTTCATGGGCCCTGCTTCACTAGTCTGGCTGCCAATTTTCCTCAGACATGTAAAAACATGAGCAGCTGTGGATCAGTGTCTACAGCTTGGCTTCAGACTCTTCAGGCAGGCTTTTCATTCTCTTTTAATCCATTTGCATTTATCTTTAGAACAGTCTCTGTTCCATTTTCTCTGAGGACTATGACCTCAGCAGTTCAAGAAATATATCAACAGATTCCTTGTTTTTTTAATGAAGTGAGGTTGATATGAAAAGAAAAGTAGACAATGTTATTGAGACTAAAAGTTTCAAAACTGAGAGCTTTCAGAATTAATACTTTTGATTAAAGACTACTGGTTCTATGTAGCTATTTTGAAAATGCTATCAAAGAATAGGTAAGTACACAGGCATCCTATTTGTAAATCAACTCTTAGTTATTTGGTTAGAAAATCATAATTACTGGGGGAAAAAAAAGCTCTTTAAAAGACTAGTAAATGAAGAATAAACACTGTGTACTTCATCCCAAGGGAAAACAATTTTTAGAATTTCCAGATACCCAAAATACTCAGGCAGCAGTGTTTATTGTTATTCTTCTTGCTCGGAATGGAATCTCGGTACTCACTGCTAGATAGTACACTTTGCATATTTTTGCTTGTGTTGTTTTCTGGCTGGGTTGCCTGTTTTTGCAGCAGGAAAAGCTCAAAGTTTTATGAGAGGGAGGGGGGAAACACTGCTATCTCTGTACTTAATTCACCTTCAATTGAAAGGCTTTATTAAATCCAGGTCTTTTCCAACTGGTGGGTGGGTGTGTTTATATTGTTTTCAACAGCTCTGCAGAGGGGTTATATATTTGATGGGTTAACTTATGGAGAAAAGGAATTAGTCATGTGCCATCCCATACAACAGTTGCAAAGGTTTTTCCATATAAGGCCAAAAATATATCCAAATTCTATGTTTTAAAGGAGAAAAATAACAAACAAACACACATTTAAGTAATTATAAATAAGTTGTTTACATTATAGCCTCAGCCAATGAGCATTTCTTGGTGTCATAAATTTGGTATTTACTGGTAATTGAATAACTTCTCACAAGAATATCAAATAAATGTACTCACCATAGGAAATACAGTCACTGACTTATGTTTTCCACTAACTTTACATAAATCAGATTTAATCTCCTTGCCTATTAATTATGCTCTATTGCTTAGGGGGATTACAGTACATATGTGGTGGTGCATTGGAATGTTTTAATCCCCCAACCGGCCATGACATCTATAGATGTCATGGCCGGTTGGGGGATTAAAACATGCCAATCCAGCTAGATCTGGATGCGATTCTATAACACTTGATTCTATAACATGGATGAGAAGTGCAATTTGGTCTCACTATTTTATTCGCCTTGGTCAGTAGGGAGGTTAATGATTATTTCCTGTTAGTTTTATTCACAGAATGCACAGCAATAGATTTCAGAAAATAATTATTAATAAAAATTAATAAAGCATTAATAGTATGAGAAAATTAAAAAAAAAAAAGTTTAATTTGGCCATTCAACCTTCATATGATAATTTTGTATAGTTTTCATCTCTAGCTCAATTTTTTCCATTTCTGTTCCTTTTTCCAGTCATGACTGTACTCTTCACTAGCAGACACAAACACTAAACATTCTAAAAGTATATGAATATAAATACAGAGCACATCTGTGTTCAGTAGTAAGGAAAATGCATGCACCTAATAGGCTACCTGCCTTGCAGATAACCACTGCTAAGTGGTGTGCAAATAATGCATATGCAGTAAGTAAAATTTTTGTAATTCAATTTTTTTTCGCCCTTTCAGGATAATTTGCATGAGTCTGAATTTACATGCCTGTACTTGCAGATGTCTTTTGAAAATGATAGTTGAAATAATTTATTTCCTAGGAACACTAAAAATTATTTATTTACAGATTATACGAACTCAGCATGGAGATATTCAGGTACTACATGCTACTCCAGAGCAGCTAGTTCAGATCCAACACACACATCAGATTCAAATTCTCACTGGTGGACATCTGTTAGCTACTCCAGTTGAAGAAAATCAGAGCACTGTCTCCATATCATTAAAAGGAGATGTTTTACAAGATGATAATGGGAATAGTGAAGGTAAAGAAGATGATGAAATTGACAAGAGAGAATACAGTATTAAGCAGGAAGGTTTTTGAAAATATGTTAACTGTTTAATGAAATATTAGTAAAAATGTATGGCAGAACTTTGTATTTATTATACAATGAAACCTGTGGAGAATTCATGACTAAACAAACACATGTAATAACCACATTAATAAGTAAATATTTCATCCTAAGTATCATAGGACATCGTCAGTACAGTTAATTCAAATAATACTAGGAATAACATACAGTTAGGGCGCATGATTACAATGGAATCCCAATATGTGTGCAGTAGCATGTTATAGAATTAAATGAAAATATATCTGGAGGAAAAATAAAAAAATACATTAAAATAAGATAACACATATATATAAAAAAAATATTTTACACAATTTTGTGACAATTTCTCATACCTTTAGGAATAGCAAGAACTAAAGTATGGGAAATTGTCATACAAAATTGTGTAATATATATATATATTATATATATATACATTTTTTTAATAATATCTTATTTTAAGGTAATTTTTCCCCCCTCCAGAAAAAATTTAATTTAATTCTATAACATGCTACTGCACACATTGGGATTCCATTGTAATCATGCACCCTAACTGTATATTATTCCTAGTATTGTTTGAATTAACTGTACTGATGATGTCCTAAGATACTTAGGATGAAATATTTACTTATTAAAACTTATTACCGTGTTTGTTTAGTCAAGAACTTTGTATAAAGAATGGATATGTAATTTCATTGATTCATAATGTACAAATGATCTTCATATTTCATTGATGCTGCTGTTGGTTTTCATTATTTTAGCAGTCTGTAAAGAATCCAAGGTTGTTAAAGCTGAAATGCATTTACAAATGTGATTTATCAAAGGCATCTATGACCTATTTGCAACATCCATTTCATTCTTCTCAAATGGTTTATCAACTGATTTTAATTTATGATTTGAATGAATGAAAGCTTAGATTTCATTTTAAATGCAGATAGCAATTAAACTCATTTCTTACAGTTAAAATCTTACCCACTATATATCAGTTTCATTGTTTCTTTATTAATAATAGTCATACATTCTGTGTGTATGTGAAAATAATCTTGTTTTCTAGCCATTTCTTTAATGATATGCTAATTAATAAACTGATATAGAACTGGGCACTTCTGACAGTTTGATATCAGATTCAAATTGCTGTTGAAAAAGGTTTTCCATTTGATTGATCCCCCCCCCCCCAGTGTATATATATCATTCACATACAGCTGATAGTATTTTTATGTCCTGTCAATTGCTAAAATTAATCATTTATTTAGTATGCATATGAATAGTTCATTGTCCACCTGAGAATTTGCAAATTAAAATATATAATGAAATCATTAGTTGTTGGTTATTCAACATAGTTGTTCACAGTTTAAATATCAAGAGAATAAAATAATTATGTTGCTGATATTTTGCTGGATTGCCAACAGTATCTGCAGAGAATTTACCAATGTCCTAACATAGCAACCTTTTGGGCCAGATAAAAGGAAGTTCATTCAGCGAAGTCTTGGAATAACTGCTTCTAACATCTTTGGTAAATTAATGCAGCCACTTTATTGAGGTCAGGAGAATTCATAGCTGATAGTGATTCTAAAACCAGCCTCTTAGATTTACAGTGACTTCTATGTAGCAGAGCTGTCTTCTTCTTCCAGAGCATGATTTGCCATAATAATAGTAAATGTAATTTTTATGTTCTTCAAAGCAGATTTATTAGTTTGTCCAAAGTAGACTATATTGCAGGTACATGGAACCTATTCAGCATGCATATCCTTTATCTGATAACAGGTAAAGATAGCTAGGTGAATGTGTAGTTTAAAAAGTGGCATTGAGATTATATTTATGGATAACTTTTATATTTTTAGAAAAAGATAAGAAAATGCCATTTTGTAACTTCTTCCAATCTCTATTTAGGTTTTAGCACTTTTTATTTTATCTCTCATCTAAGTTATAGGTGAGAGGCAAAATATATCATTATGAATTTCATCCAATCAAATTTGACAGTCTTAAATTTAAGTTCTAAGTGCATACAGACTGTGACTTACTTTATCAAATGCTCAGCGCTATATTTCACACTGGACTTATTTGAATATAAACAACTCATTCAGCCTAATGAATAGTATTTGATTGGTTGCTTTAATAATAATTTAAAAAGTGGATAGATCTTGAAGTAGTGAAAAAAGGAGAAAGTAATAAGAGAGTCCTGTTTTCTCAGTCAGATTTGACCCTATCACACAATTCATTACATTTTAAATTGAAAACAGGATAAGTTCCAGTATGGCTTGCATTTATAATTACTATTAATAAATATCTGTTCAGGAGATGGGTCATCACTAACACGATGTTCCAATGTTAAGATGTTCTTAAATTCACATGAAGACAAAAGAAATGAGAAAGTATTTATTTGCTGTATTATGATTGATAGATATCTTCATGCTGCCCCAGGATAAAAGTATAAAGGGGATTTGAAATAGGAACTGTTCATCATTTAGCTTTAATAAGATGAAAATGAATTCATATAGAAAAGAAATATATAAGGAAGTTCTAAAAATAATCAAAAGTTAAGCAGCTTTCAGCTGTTGAAACCAAACCTTTAAACTTTAAAAGTTTTAATTGTAAAACTAAAACCTTCTCTACAATGAGTAGGCTGTAGGATTGAATTCTGCCATGAATGTAAATGTTTAGTTGTTTTTAGGTTAGAAATGAATTTCATTGCCTGGTGTTGAGACCATTAACTTGCTTATTAGAGATATGAAATTAATTGAAAAAAAGTTCCATGTTTAGTCTGGAGCAGGGTTTGTGAGCTATCAAAAAATAAATTAAAAATGATAAAATCCTTAGCCTACTCACTGCACTCAAGGTTTACAACTTTCATGGGTGAGACATTCTGAAAGCATTGATTGATTCAGCCAGGGAGGCATTTGGCAAAGTTGCTTTACAAAGATAGAAAAATCCAGATTTCTTAGCAGACTTAAGATGCTAAAAGAAACAGTCCTAAGAAAGAAAGTCCATAAGTTCCTATGCAAGTATGCCAGCAGATACTTTGAAAGAAAATGGGAAAAAGTGTTATTTGAAAGTAGCTAAACAGAAGTTTAACTTCTGATATGAAGCCCACATAAAATTAACATTTGCCAAACTACAGAAATATTAGATGCCAATAGCTAAACAGAAGTCATGGGTAGACTTCAATTTGAAAAAAAAATCCAGATAAAGATTCCTTTTGTCACAACAAGAATCAAACTCAGATCTTTTCCAGGTTGAAGGAGGCAATGTCCCATTGTTCTTTCACTTGTACTACAGAGCCAAATGTTCTATCAAGATGGGGCTATTGAAAAAGCTCTGAAATGGAAGAAGGTACTGTAAAAGGAATTGGAGATGATAAAGATGAGATGAAATAAATGAAGATAAGCTATTCTGGATGTCGGAAGTAATTAATTTTAAAATATTGTTCAATGAGATAAGTAGTGATAGAACAATAAGCAATCAGAAACTGGAAATGTAGGAAGGGGGATAGCTATATTTAAGTTCTAAGTCAGCAGTTAGCTTTGACTGAGGCATAAGAAAATTGGTCTTACACCTGCTTTTACATAAAAGTATATACTGCATCCACTCTTTTTCATCTATGAAAGAAAAGTGGTATTAACCTCTGAAGGATGTTAGTAATAATATAAACAATGTATTATTATAATATCCTGTAAACTCCTTGATGGTGCATATTAGGAGTTTGATGATGATAGATTAGTAGGAAAACCATTATTACAAAGGAAAATGGCAATTAACTTCTTATCAAAATTGGATATATTTAACTCAGCTCTACTTTATGCTAATGGTGTTACTCCTAAATGAATCCAGTATCAAAGAAAAGCTGGTGGGAAGTATACTAAAAATAAATGGAATAAGAGAGAAATAGTCTTATAGCAGACAGTGTTCACACCAGTTTTACCTTATGAATTTGAGAATTATTAGGAGAGTGAACATATAGCATCAGTGGTAAAATTGCATTAAAAATGAAGATATTAGGAAAGAGCTTTGTATCGTTAGCATTCAGTAATGTGTGATTAGAGTAAATTTGAGATAATATAGCCTCTAAATAGTGGGAGAGGAAATGGTAGCAAAACAGGTGTGTGTGTGTGATGCCTAAATAGCCAGGAAAAAGGCCCAGATCCACAAAAGATCTAGAAAGGTCAAGATCTATGTGGATCTGTGTTGCAGAAGATTGAAATATAAGATTGTGACAATATTTGGAATTCTGACTATTAAGACTAATTTAGAGGAAAATTGATAAGTTAGGAATAATGTAAACTTAATCATATGGTATTATTATAATAGCCTGTAAACCCCTTGAGGATGCATATTGGGAGTTTGATGATAGAGTTGGGTAGGATATTGACTGTTTGTTGGATATCAGCAAGTTATATGTAATGTAGGTGTCTCTTTTAGGGCCACTATCTTTTATCTTATTGTTATTGTACAGGCATCTCGGTGGAGTCTGTCATATTTCTCCTTGAAACCGTTAACAGACAAAGCACTTACAACTGACTCTGCCAACCCATTCCATTCATTCACCACTCTCTAAGTGAAAAATCTAGCCTTCAACACCATAGGTTGAATTGGTTTTGAACCAAAATAAAATCTCTCTCAGAACAATTCAAAAGGAACTTTTTTTTTCTCCCCCTAATTGCACATCCTGGGTAGAAATTTTTTTATCTATCCAAATTGGAACAATTGACTTGTTCTTCTGAAGATATCTGGCTCCTCACTATACCAGCTTTGCTTATTCTTGTCTATTTTCAAATTTAATTTGCCATCTTCACTAAAAACAATGCCTAAATAACTGAAATATTTCACTTGTTCTGTGGGTGAGAATGTAACTGTGTTCTTCTCTTGCCTATTTTCATAGTTTTTGTCTTTTTGTGCCAAATTTGTTACAGCTGTTATTGAATTTAGTTTTGAATGTGTTTAGGAATGTTTAGGTTAGAGCAAAAAATTTCACTCAGAAAATAATTAAAAAATATATATTTATTTATTATTCGGGATTAATTTAAGAATTATGATAGTGAAAACAAAAAAGATGAAACAAAAATAGTATTTATTGTTATCAACATGGAAATAAAAGATCTATAATAGAGAAGATATAAGAAGTGTTTGTGTTTTGTCATGGATAAATATATATACACACATGCTTTTTTCAGATGGAGCATTAATTTCTGAGTGAAATTTTTTGCCTCAAACTGAAACAATTTACTGGAGTGGACAAAATATATCATTCCACTCCAGAATAATTGTGTGAGGATCAAAAAGGATTCATTCTTCAGATATTTATTTTAACACCTGCTTCACACCCTTACTAAGCACACTTGTACCCAACTTACAGAGATGACCTATTTATTGTCCTGCTCCCTCTAGCCAAGTGCCAAAATATTTCCTTTGTATTAATTCTATAAAACCCTTTAAGTAACTTAAATGTTTCTATCATATCTCCCTATATATGTAGGAAATTAGTCTACTACTACTTTCCCTATATTTATAAATAACTTTCCTCAAAGGAAATATTTCATAGACCACACTATCTTGATCACTCTCCACCACTTTCTCATTCAGGCTTTATAAATGGGAATGATAACTCCTTATCTCTGCTTGCTAGTGTGTTCTTCAATAAGTAATGTTAGAAATAGCCTTCTAAACTTTAAATCTCTCTCTCTCTGTCTACTACTACCCGCAAATCCCTGGCTTCTTTATCAATGTGACACACAGCTCATAATCTTTGTATCCCAAAATGCATAACTTTATACTTTTCCATTCCATTAATGGATATCAATATTAAATTGATATTCATTATGTTTTGCCCATATTGTCAGCCTATTCAAATCATTCTACAAACTCTACATCACCTTGTTTAACTATTATCCTACCCAACTTTGCATCATCAGCAAACAACTGAGTATTTTCCTTCAAATTATTTCCTATATCATTTATGTACAAATTAACAGTAGTGGTCCAAGAACAAAAAGAATGACACTTCTTTTTGATTGTGCTATGGAGTTACTGTGTTTACTACACTAAAAGGGTGTCACATTTTTATACTGTTTAAAAGAATGGGTCAAGTTATATTAATTTTGTTTAAAATTAGCAAAACAGCTAGTAAAACTAGAGATGTTACTATAGGTTAAGATCTTTGAGTAGTTCTATCAATTTAATGATACAAAAATCTCACTCAAAAGGGATCAGTGCTCTGCACAACCATCTTATGACAGATAAGACTTTTCAATGTGCTATTTTTTTTTTTCAAAAAAATTAGGAATTTATTGATTGTTTACCTCGCTAAAGCTGTTGTGCATGTTTAGAATCTTTCTGATAATTGTATACCATGTTCCGCTTTTAGTTGTATAAAATTCTTTTATTGCATTTTGTTTCCAGAGTTAATGTACTGGGAGCCTTTGATATTTAAGTGAAAATTTTACATCAATTAAAATTATTTCCACACAAGTTTTTGAGTTTCTCTTTATTTCTACAAATGCCTACTTATATTCTTCCTGTCTCTAATCATATGGTATAGTCACTTGTAAAGAACAAATGAAAGGTTTGTACACCAAGTATTTGAAGCAAAAATGGCAGAAAAAGACCAAGACATTAGTTAGTTGTGCCATTAAGAGTTCTTCAGAAGACAAATGCAAGAACTAATTAAGTTAGGGACCTAACATATTGCAGACTTTGAGTGAAAGCTGACGACAGGCAATTAAATGTGGTATAGCTACCTAGCTAAAATATAGTCGACTCTCACTATAGTAAATGTAGCAACTAAAGACTTGTTATGGTGGATAGTGAATTTCTTACCATAGTATTGTGCATCTGGGACTTTGAGGACCTTTCAGTGGTTTAGGGATAATAAACTGAGGAACCCTACATTTATAACTTTTTATTAAATTATCTGACAAGAATAACAAAATTAACATTCATTTAACAGACATTACAAAAATAAGTAATGCAAATACATCATGGCTTGTTGAAAATGGGTCATGAATGCTATTGCTTTATCTCCTATATTAAGTCAGATTTGTTAATTCAAAATATTACCATTAAACTGAAATAATGGTATCTTTAAAGCACAGTAATTGCAGCCGAAACTGGCTACGAAATTTCTTCAGGAGTCCTTCAACTATCCTGAAACAAAAAAAACTCAAGTTAGCTATTATTTTTTTATTACGTGAATATCCAAATTTTGAAATTACTGATACTATAGTACCAAAGCAAAAGGGATTACACGTTATTTGTATAATAGTTACTATTACAAATACAAGATTCCAATTACAAACAAATAATTTTATTAACTTTTCCATTGAAAAATAATTGTACTGTGATTGGCATGAATAGGAAGAAGGTACAGAACAGTGTTAGAGGAGAAACTAAAAAGTGTGGAAAATGAAAAAAAAAACTGGAATCTAAGAGTGAAAGAAACAGTACCAGAAAAAGAGAAGATCAAGAAGAAGTGGATTAGACAGGAAACACTGAAGTTAGTACAGGAGAAGAGAATGTTAAGGATAAGAAGGGATACAATAAATAGAAGAAAGTGTAATGAGGTGAAAAAAGCAAGTCAGAATGGATAAGATGAAATGGTTAGAAGCTCAATGTAATAATATAGAACAGCACTATGGAGAGCACAAAACTAGGGAGGTGTACAAAATGATTAGAATTAATAGAAGGTGGCAACCAAAACAGACTACAATTAAAGATGAAAAAGGCAAAGTATTGATGAATAAAGATAAAATTGTACTGGTAACATTAGCAGTGCTAGAATCCTATGGAATTGACAGAAAACTAATAGCCATATTAAAAGATGTTTATAAGAATGCAGTGGCAACAGAATAGGTGAGGATCTGGGAAAATGACTTAGAACAAGCAGAGGTACTAGACAGGGGGACCCAATATCACCAAGCATTTCCATTGTATAGTTAGAAAGAGCAATGGACAAACTGAAGGATGATGCAAAAGGAATATCAGTACACAGGATGAGACTTAACAATCTGAGATTTGCAGATGACGAAAGAGAACTACAAAAAACATTGAAACTGTTAAATGAGGAAGGGAAGAGATTTGGACTTATGAAGACAATGGTGTTTGGTGAGAAGAATATGAAACAAAAAATACAAGTGGATGGAATTGATATAGAAAATGTAGAACAATTCACATATTTGGAAAGTAAAATGACATAATGACTTGGGCTGTAAAAAAAGAAATATCAGGATTGTAAAGGGAAAAACAAATCTGAAGGCCATGAATAACATCTGGAAAAGGAAAGTGATCAGCCTGCAAATGAAATTAAGAGTACTAGAAACATGCATCTTTAGTGGTGTACTGTATGGATCTGAAACGTGGGTAATAAATAAGGAATCAAGAAAAGAATTCTGGCATTTGAAAGAACTTGTTACAGGAAGATTCTAAGAATAGGATGGGTACAGAAAATCATAAATGAAGAGCTCTATTGGAAGATTACAACCAAAAAGGAGAATTTAATGCAGAAAATTATACAATGGAAGCTGCAATTATTTGGACATATCTACATAATGAGTGAGGATCAGAAGATGAAGACATTCATGTTTGGTATTATGGATGGTGTAAACAGAAGAGGTAGACCATACAGAGAATGATAGACAATATGAAGGACTGGTGTGGAACGGGGTTACAGAAACTGCACTGGTGGAAGAAGATAGTGAGAGGCATCGAACACCAACAGGCAACGTGCACATGGTTCGTGATGATGAAACAACAGGTATAATGTGAAAAGAGATTGGCCAGTCAAATACCAAAGGGATATCTGCTTATTTATTCTCCATACGATTCAAACCCACAAAAGGCTGAAAAACCTAATACAGTTGATTCTTGACGAATGTGGATCTACTTATATGATTTTTTTTTTTTTTTTTTTAGAGATTTGCGACAATTTGAGAAAACTCGCAGATGAACCGTAGCTTAGAGATATCAAAAAAATTAGTTTAATCATTTACTACCATAAAATAAACAAATCTACTCTATAATATAAAATGATAAGCCTTTTTTGTAACTTTTTTGTCAAGTTATTTGAAACGTTTTGAAACTCAGGGCCCTGAGCGTCGAATCATCAGAATTAAAGGAGAACGGGCCTTCCAGTCCGCAACTCAGGGGGGGGGGTTTGAAGGGAGGTTTATGTTTAGTTTAACTGCAGAGACCATTATTCAGACTTACTTTTAAGGTGAAGAGAAAAGTAGAAAGGGAACATGAATGGGAGAAAAATAGACTTAAAATGTAGCACATCCAGTCTCCAAAACCATAAAGTGACAATGCCAAAGCCTTCCTCCAGGTATACCCTGGCAATGTAAGTGGCAGTAAGATTATGTGCTGGTTGATCAGGAAGCCTTCTAAAATTGTATTACCATTTATTCTGTCCCATATACTGAGTACAGCAGTTCTGTAAGCTGGTCGGCAGTTAGTGAATAGACTGAACCACTGCAGTATATGTTCATATCCCCTCAATTGGTGTGTGAAAGAAGTTTTTTTTTTTTTGGGGGGGGGGGGACAGAAACTGGAACTCTTGCTCTAGAAACCAAACATGGCAACAACTTAGGTTCCCAATAAGCAAGGTTGTGGTGTTTCACTGGATGATGAACGTCATCTACCACCTAGTAGGTATAGCTGGCATTTACTTCAACTAGGAAGGTATTCCTTTGCAGCAGGAATACTTGCCATCACCAGAGCTCATTCAGTGGAAACAAGAACACCACAAGATGGGGTTGACTTGAAAAAAAGGTCGTGTAATGATTAGATAATCTGCTCTATATAAGTTTATGAAATATGACTGTATAATGTGTGATAACGATTAAATAATTTTAGAGACCAATCTTCTTCTTCTGCAGCTTTTCCCACTTAAGTAGGGTTGCTGTTTGTAGTGAGTCTCCTCCACAACCTCCTGTCTTGGGCCAACTTCCGCATCCCAGTTCTTCATCCTTAAGTCCTCCTCCCCTGCACATCCATCTTCATGACCTTTCTTCCCACATACTCCTCCTCCTCTCTCTCCATCACACAACCAAACCTTGCCTCCTAAGTTCATAACTTTCACCGTTCCCCTTACATAGTCATTTCGCAGACGATCTTTTCTGGTCACACCGCACATCCACCTAAGCATTCTCATCTCTGCTACCTCCATTCTGCTGATGTTGTTTTTCCTCAGGGCCACAGTTTCCATAGCATATGTCAGCTGGTCTCACTACTGGCCTGTAGATTTTGCCTTTTAGATTGATCGGTACCCTCTTATTGCATAGCACTCCAGCCATCTCTCTCCAGTTCCTCCATCCCACTTCCTTCTCAGCTTCACCATCCTCTTTCATCGTTGAACCTAAGTATCTAAAGTCACTGACCTTCCTGATGACATTTCCTTCCAGCTCCAGATCTGTCTCCTGGCTGCCATCCACTTTGCAACACATATCCTCTGTCTTACTTCTGCTCAGTCTCATACCTCTCTCTTTCAGTACTCTCCTCCAACTTTCCAGTTTAGCTGCCAGTTCTTCTCTTGATTCTGCATATAAGTCTCTCTGTACTCCAAGGCACATCTTCTCTTACCTCATCACAATATTAAACAGGAATGGACTTAATGCTGACCCTTGATGCAAGCCAACTATCACTGGAAAACTTTCTGTCTCTCCCAGGCAGGTCCGAACTCTTGTCTTCACATTTCTGTACATCTGCACCAGCCTGACATATTTCTCTGGTACCTTCTTCTCCCTCAGACACCTCCAGACTTCTTGCCTTGACACTCTATCATACGCTTTCTCCTGATCTATAAATACCAGATGTAGCCCCCCCCCATTGCTTCTCTCGAAACTTTTCCATCATCTGTTGTCGATCAACCAGGCATGAAGCAAACTTGCTCCTTTGCAATTTCCACCTCCTTCCTCAGTCTTCCATCAAGAACCCTCTCTAGGATTTTCATTGTGTGGAACATCAACTTGATTCCTCTGATCTGTAATTCTTACAGTCTTGTGCATCCCCTTTACTTTTGTAGATAGGGACAAGAGTACTTTCCCTCCATTCCTCGGGTGTATTTTCCTGTTGACAAACTATTATTTTTCCTTTGTTTCTAATTGATCATAAAGGTCTTGATATGCCATGGCCTTCACCTGTGCAACAACTCTCTTGGCTTCTTGCTTTTTCTCTCTATACTCCTGTCTTCTTCCACTATTGAGTCACCCCACTTCTGCTTTGCCATCCTCTTAGCTGTCACTGCTTGTACATTATTATTCCACCGCCAACTGTCCTACTCTCTAATCTTTCTGGATGTTTCACCAAGCACCTCAATTGCACAGATTAGAATTGTTTTTGAATTATGTTTCCACCAATCTTGTACACTTTCTAGTCCATCCGAAATCCTCTCTAACACCTTCCCATAAAATGGTTCCTCACATGCTCTTTTAAGCGAATCCACTTAATTGTCTTCCTCCCATGGCTTCCAAAGGTTCTTATCTTTGACTTTATTCTAAAGTCTGTGCACAGCAGCAGGTATTGCTGGGCCACTTGATCTGTTGGGATTACCTTACAATGTTTTCTTCTAGTCAATCTGTGAACTGTTGTTGCCACTTCTAAATGCTATCAAATGCTCTTCCCTCTTACAGAAAAAGTTCACAATTGCCAGATCAAACGCTACTGCAAAGACCAAAATCCTCTCTCCTTCCTGGTTCATCATTCCCACCATGCATTCTTTCACAGTCCCTCTATTCTGTCTCCCTATGTGTCCGTTCAAGTCTCCTCTGACAATCACTAATCATGAAAGTTTTTCAAGCCACTTCAGAGCTGGACAATTAATTTCATCTACCACTTATATAAATGAGCACGAAGATGACAAATGTGAATAATGACTGCCAGAGGGACCACTGGGGAGCTTATAGTGGAATTATTTAATGAGAAATTTGTCAATATATTTCATATTGGTGCAAATGATTCCATGAAACATCAAGAAGGTGAGGCAAATAGTACAAGTATTGGAAGACAACCATATGTTTATCAGTTAAGTCAGATGAGATACACACATATATATATATCTACCTTATAATATAAAATGATAAGCCTTCTTTTGTAACGTTTTTGTGTCAAGTTATTTGAAACGTTTTGAAACTCAGGGGCTACCCTGAGTGTCGAGTCATCAGAATTCAAGGAGAACCAGCCTACCAGTCCAGAACTCGGGGGGGGGGGGGGGGATTGGGCGCTGTAGGCCCTAGTATATATATGCTTATTTAAGCAGCTAAACATTCCCTAAAATTATTGTGATTTTTAACATCGTTGTTAAGAATCACAATTCCAGAGAGGGTTTCAAAGGAATAGGAGGGAGACAAACAGAGCCACTGCGCAAAAGTGGTACCAAGATGGATGTTTCCTAGTCTGTATGATTAAATACAGTAAAGTACCTTAACCATGGTGCATTTCAAGTACCATAGTTAAGGTACTTGAAAGATTAGCTAAGATAGAATATCTGTTTTAGTTCATGCTGTAGATATAGGATTCTTTGCAATGACATGCATATACTTGGCAAGAAATTATATTCTTGTATTTAATCCTTATCTAATAATAATATATTAGAAAACAAAGTTTATACATGAAGTATCTTCATGGCTAGTCTACTTGTATATACTGCACAGGTTGTTTATTTAAAACAATTGCCTTAGTATTCCATAATTCAAAACATTCAAAATCGCTGTATGTTATTGGAAAAGTCACTACCCAGACCATTTTGACTTTAATTGATGTTTCACAGGTAGCAGTGAGATCCAGGAAGACACTATGGTTGAATCAATGCAGAAGTCATATTTTGCATATACAAGCAGACAATGGTGCATCACCATGTTATTCAAATACTCTGGCTCAGAGAAAGTTGTAAATGGCCCCTGGTTATAAACAGCCAAAAGGTAGCTGGTTTTGTATTATGGAATATACGAGGTGGTATCAAAAAGTTTCGACGCTAGCTCTAGCTTCTGAGAAATTACTTTATGTTTACACACTATCACCTTCAAAATAGTCCCCTTGCATAGCAATACAGCGTTCTGGAATGTGTCCTGGAAGTCTTCTTTTCGAAATGTGTCAAGCACCTTCTGCGATTCGCACTGGATCTCCGCAACGGTGTCAAAATGGCGACCTTTGAGCTGGATCTTCATCTTTGGCAGGAGGCAAATCTGGCAAGTAGGGCGGGTGCAGAAGTGAGATCATGCTGTTTCCGGCGAGAAACTCACGTGTGAGGAGAGCTTGGTGACGGTGCATTGTCGTGGAGCATCCAGTTTTTCACACCACAGATCCGGTCGCTTTCGCCAAATGTCCTCCCTCAGACACCTCAAAACCTGGCAGTAGAACTCGCTATTGACGGTCTGTCACCTGGGGACAAATTCTCGATGCACAATGCCGCAAATGTTGAAAAAGACTGAGCATGCACACCTGCCTCACCTTTTTCAGTCATGGAGATGATGGGCTCTTCCACTGTGAAGACTGTTGCTTCGTCTCAGGGTCGTACACCCAAGTTTCGTCAGAGGTAATGATCTTCGACATGAACGACAGGTCATCTATGGCACGCTAACAAAGTTCTTGGCAGAGTTTGATGTGGTGTTCCTTCTGCTGCTGGGTCAGCAGTCTGGGGACGAACTTGGCAGCAACATGACACATATTCAAATCACACGTGAGAATTGCCTGGACTGTTCCGTATGACACACAGACAATGGCAGCAATGTTGTGGAGTGTTCTCCGACGATCCTCATGCACAAGTTGCCGGATGGATTCGACATTTTTGGTGGTTGAGCTTGTTGTAGGTCTTCCTGATCTCTCGTCTTCCAGTGATGTTCTTCTGCTCTTGAAGCACGCATGCCACTCAAAAGACCTCGAACGACTCATTGCAGCATTGCCATAAACTTGCTGAATCATGTCAAACATCTCTGTGGCACATTTGCCCAGTTTCATGCAGAATTTCACGTTCGCTCTTTGTTTTAACTTGCTGTCCACGATGAAATCGCAGACGTGGTAATGTACATGGTCAGAACAGCACCAGTTGCATAGCTCCCAATGTACACAGGATGATGTCTTTTGGAACACTGACTTATGAAGGTCAGTGCTCCCTGTGACTGCAGCCTTGTGCTGCCATCTGTTGGCGTGTTACAAAACTAGTCTTGAAACTTTTTGATACCACCTCGTATGTATATATTTATGTTTCAAGTTGAATATTATCTGTGCAACCTGAAATGTTGAATCTATATTATCAATACTCACATGCTTGGGATTCACAGTTTATAAGAATGCAAACGATTTTCTGTAGATGTATCCAATTAAAAAATTGCTTAAATATTATGTAAATATAATGTCACAGATAGCTGGAGTGATAAATAAAATTCAGATAAATAGTATTTCTATTGATTATACTTGTATACAAGAATACAAAATTTAGACTTATGAAAATTACTGTGCATAATAAGATGATGTTTGGTTTCATATTATTATTACATATTATAGTTCATTAGTTTTAGATTAATGTAATACATATCTTAAATTAAAATACTGTTAATTTAGCACTGTATATGCTCTCTCTTGCATTCATGCACACATATACATAAAGAAAAGGAATACTTACTCCTGATGTTTTGGATTACTAAATGGTTCTAAGCGACTGCGACACACAAAAAACGATTTGCTAAATAAATTAAGAAATAAATATACATATGCATTATATAAAATATAAAAATATGAAATTTTTGTATACAAGAATAATAGTAGCCTTTTACCATGGTCTCGCTACATCAGTTTTATTCAGACATAGGATAAAAGCTTAACCAAGATTTTATAGACACTCTCTACCTGCTTTTACAAGTTCAGCTATGACTTCATCCTCTCCTACTGTTTTTTCATTCTGCATGGTTTGATGTTTTACATAACTTCTGACACTCCAGAATCCTGATATAATATTCGGTGAAATACTTCAAATCTTTTTGCTGTAGAATATCCCAGTTATACTCACATTTTATAATTTGACTGTTATCGTTTACTATTATTTTTTTAATTGCAGGAATTTTTATTTTTTCAAAATTGTGTTCCTGTACATTTGTTTTGTTTTGACCCTCAAAACTTTTTTCTTCTTTCTTTTTTGCCAGTTTATTTGAATCATACAATGGTCACTTCAAAAGTTTAAGGTGCTGATAATCAAAGTTGTGAAATATGTGTTTTCTGTTACAGAGGACATAGCCAATTTCACTGGTTCTTCTATTTGGATTTTTCTTGGGAAAAAAAAAAAAGCATTCATTATGTAGTGGTTTTCTTTTTTCACAAATTCTATTAGTCTTACAGCTTTTGCACCAGCATGACACTGAGCTTTCATTGATTCTGGTGTACCAATTTTAGTATTAAAGTCATTTTGAAATGTTTTCATTTGTTGTGCAGTTGTGACACATCAAGACAGAAACTGTCGATTCTTTTATTAGTATAACTTATTGTTGATTTGAATGACCTTGAGAGTATTTGTTACAGCAGACACCATTATAACAAACTAATGAAAAGTCTCAAATGAAGATCCACAGGCAGAATGTTAAAGATGAAAATTTACTGTAGCCATTTGGGATTTTTTTTTTCTCTTTTTTGATTAAAGATTGGTTTGAAAATAGCTAAAGAAACTGAAGCTATGAGACCAATATATTCATATTTGCTAATTGCACATTTTTTTGGTGACTCTTCTCTTTTTTTGCAGGTTGATAAACTCAAGTTTCTGAAATGAAAAAAACCAATGATACCTCTAAATGAATGACTAATTTCCTTTTAGCTAAAAAGCCCTTCTAGAGGTTCCTTGGGTTGTTCGAAGTGTATGGTAACACATGTAAATAATATGGCCCAAGATGTAGATATGAAGTTTAAGAATATTCTGTTGATAGTCTAATTCTGGAGAAATATAAATTAGATTACCCATTTGTAATTGATAGTAATGAATATTATTATCCTAAGATCTCATGGAGTCAAAGATTCATTTAGGAAGTCCCTTTGTCATACACACAACTCATCATACCTTGCCTTAAACACATTCAAATTCCCTTCAGACATCACACTCTCAGGCAATGCATTCCAATCATTCACAACTCTCCATGCAAAAATTTGCTCCTCACTCCCTTGCTTGCACCATTCTTATACATCTTCCAGGGAAGGCGTCTTGTTCTTCCCCAATCTTCCACTATTTTATGAAAACCTTTCAAATGTTAATCCTATAGCCAACATCTCTATCATATAAGGCTTCTTCCTCCTATTCACTAGACTCTGCAAATTGCATAATCTCAACCTTTCTTCATATTCAACATTCCAGAGATCTAAATGAGATAGCCAAAGATTATGGTATGATAATATCAACAGAAAAATCAAAAACTATGGCCTTTAAAGGACAAGATCCAGTAAGAACTAAAACTAAAATAGTAATAGATAACAGGATACTAGAACAGGTGAATTCATTTAACTACCTAGGATGTATGATTACATATGAAAATGAAAAAGATATAAACCTAAAAATTGCAAAATATTTAAAAATCACAGGTGTAATTAACTCTATATTTAAACCAAACCAGACTAAAAGTATACAATACATTAGCCCTACCAGTCTTATTGTATGGAAGTGAAATCTGGATGACAAAACAAAAAGACAAAGATTAATAACAGCAGAAATGAAGTTTATGAGAAAAACTGCAAAGTATACTCTATTTGATCACAAAAGAAACGAAGAAATTATGAAAGAATTAAACCAAGAATCAGTAATAGAAAAAATTAAAAAATATAAACATAAATGGATGGAACACGTTCAAAGAATGAAAACAGAAAGATTACCAAAACAAGCCTTAAAGTACAAGCCATTAGGAAAAAGGAAACCAGGACCTCTTAAACAATTCAATGATGACTTCTAAGGCCGGAACAGGCCACGTTAGGCCTAAATCCTTAATATGCATGATGATGATGAGAGATCAAACTATTTGGGTCAAATTGCCTCTGGACTCTCCATCTCTTCATCCTTTTGAAAACCAGGTAACCAAATCTGTGCACAGTAGTCCATATGTGGCCTAATCAGAACCTTATACAATAGAACTAAACTCTCCTTACTCTTACAAGTCAGTGTCCTCTGCATCATTCCCAGAAGTCATTGTGTTGTTTTTGCAATTTTGGCAATGTGTCCTCTAAATTTTAGATCCTTATTCGCCATCCCAAGATCTCTTATTTCCTCCTACTCCAATAACATATCCCCACCAAGAGTAAATTCTATCCTGTCTTTGTTTCCCAAATTTTAAAACCTTACATTTTGCAATATTGAACTGGCATCTCCACTCACATGCCCTCAATCTATTCAAGTAAGGCCACAATATCTGCTCTATTCCTCATAGTTCATAACAACTTTGCATTATCTGCAAACAACTGAATATCCCCATCCAAATCTTCCCCAATATCATTAGCATATTAAACAGTAATGGCTCTAAAACAGACCTCTGAGGAAACCACTAGTGACTTTCTTCTTCTGGGATATTGCTCCCTCCCATACAACTTGCTGATACCTATCAGATAGCCAATCTCCATCTGCTCTAGATTGACTATCAATTTATCATGTGGTAATCTATCAAAAGCCATTGTGAAATCTAAATATACTATTGTGTATTGATCTCCCATGTGCAATGAAGCCATCATCTTATTGTAATGAGTAAGTAGATTACTAAAACATGACTTCCTTTTAGCAAATCCATGCTGTCCATCAAATATAATACCATTGTTGTCAACCAATTTTGGATCCTAGTTCTCACAAGCCTCTCCAACAACTTAACCACAACACAGATAAACCTATAATTTGATGCTTGAGTTTGAGTTCTGTCACCTCCCTTATGAAGTGGCACAATCTTGCCTTCCTACCACTCCTTTGAAACCTGACCCAATGTAAAACTCATAATAAACAAATATGTCAAGGCAGATGTCAGCTCCTTGGCACATTCCTTCAAAATATATGGTGATATATCATCAAGTCCCACAGCCTTATTAGCATCAAATTTGCTCGTTTCCCAATATACCTCTTGCTCACTTACAGTCAGTCTCTCCACCTCATCACCCACTGCTCTCAAACTTTCCATGAAGTCACATTCACAAAAATGAAAGACCTTTATGAACTGCTCATTAAATATCTCAACTATATACTCTGCAGCAGTTGTTCTTATAACATTTTCTCCAATCAATGTCATCCTTCCATAATAATTCGTTTTGTCTGCTGGCTATATCTATATATCAAAAGAGCTCCCTGGGATTTTTTTTTTTTTTTTTTTTTGGCTTCATTAGATAACTGCCATTCACACTACACTTTTGCTACCCTTACCAACCATAAACTTTGTCTGCAAGCTAAAGATAACCCCCAAAAGAATTCTATTTGTATGCTGCAAGTAAAAGAAAGAATGAATATGAAGGAATAACTCTACTGAATGCAGATATTGTGAGGGTGACAGATGCAGAAGAGGTGGATGTTCAACTAATGAGTGCCCATTTTGCTAAAAGCTATCAACTGGTTATACAACATTGAGTTCACTGCTACATCTTCACTGGATGAAGAAACTCAGGTGTAGGCAAACTGAATAAGAATTCAGCAATAGGGATTGATGGGATATCAGAACAGATGCTAAAACAGTCTTCAGGTGAATTGGTTGTTCCTTTTTTATACATTCATTTTTTCTGCCTCAGCCAGGAAAAATGAATGTATGGGCAGAAAGAATGTATGGTTATCCCTTTGCACAAGGGATGCTATGTGAGTTAGCCAAGGAGAATGGATACACCACGAAACCTTTGGACTTCATTAAATCTTTTGACAGGATTCAGCATGCAAGGCTTATGCATGGATCATAAACTACTACTTTACATAAGAGGATGGCTGATTGACAGATATCAAGAAGCATGTGCAGATTGTGAGTCTGCATGATTTAAGGGGACCAGTGGTGTATCTTGGGGGAGACCACACTCCTACCAGGCGCATCCCCTGGGTGGTGGATGGGGGAAACCCAAATGGGTTGCTCTGAATAAAAAATAAAGAGCCATGGACCAAAGGATGTAGCAGAGGCATGGCAAGCTGGCTACATTATTATGCAAGTAACTTTCATGAGCAGGAGAAAGTTACTGGTGTAACGGAACAACCGACGCACCTACTCGAAGACCACATAGAGTAGGTGAGAAATCAGCAATGTGGTAAGCCAAGGATGTGAAACATGTAGCCACCCTCACTATACCGACCTGGAAAATTGCAATTAGTCCAGGAAAATTTAAAAAGACTGAAATTAGGTTCATCAGAGACACGTTGATGCAGAGATGGATTCATGGATTTACCAGAAGGAAGACTGTACTTCTCAGGAAGAAAAGATAACATATACAGAGAAGGAGTTGCATTATTAATTGAAAAGAAACTTACACACTCAGTAATTGAAATAAACCCAGTGTCTCCTAGAATAATCACAGCCAAACTTCAAGCAAAAGAAAAAGGTCAAACAATTAAAATAATCCAAATATATGCACCAGACAGTTACCATTCAGAGGAAGAAATAGAAAATTTCTATGAAGAACTACAACAGGAAATAGATAATCCCAAAAATAGAGAACTCATGATAGTGATGGGAGATTTTAATGCTAAAATAGGACAGTTCACAGCAGACAAAAAAGATGTGATGGGGAAATTTGGATACGGAGAGCTTAATGACAGAGGAGAACAATTACTCCACTTCTGTAAAGAAAACGATCTCATGATTACAAACACATTGTTCTATCAACGCCCTAATAATAAATATACATGGACATCCCCAGATGGTAATATAAAGAACTGTATAGACTATATCATCATAAACAAACAATGGAAAAGATCAGTAAATAATGTACGAACATTAAGAAGTTTTGATTTTGACACTGACCACGAAATATTAACTGCCAAAGTGAAGATCAAATTCAACAGGAAAAATAATATCAGAAAAGAAGAAAATATCAACTTATCAAAACTAAAAGATAGCTCAAGCAAAAGTCGATTTTTAGAACAGATGTGCTTGAAATTAAAACCCTCCATCTTCCAGAACAGCGGAAAATACTGGGAAGAAGGAAAAGAAACAGTGTTATCAATTGCAAAAGACACTCTAGGTTCCAAACCCAAAATAAACAAACAGTGGATAACCCAAGAAATCATAGCTACCATAGAAGAGAAAAGAGAGGCCAAGATACTTGTAAACCAACAAAACAATGAAGAGAATAGAGAAAAATACAGAGCACTAAAAAATAAAGTTGATAACCTATGCAAAAAAGCCAAAGGAAAATGGTTAGAAGAAAAAGCTAAGAAATGCCAAGAAGCATACCAACAAAACAACCTAAAAGTCTTCCATGATACTGTAAGAGAAATTACAAATGAATTCTCAGCAAAAGCAGTAACAATGATAAACAACAAGATGAATGAAACTGGGAATATTGAATATATAAAAAAAATCTGGTCAAACCATTTTAAGACTATCTTCCACCAAGGAAACAAAACTACAATGCCAACAATAGAAGAAAATAATGATCACCCAAAAATTTTACAAGAAGAAGTTAGATACGCAATAAAACAGATGAAAAACAATAAAGCACCAGGGATTGATACTATCTCTACTGAACTGTGGTCATATGGAGGCAGCATATCAATAGAATATTTAACAACCCTATTCAATAAAATACTACAAACAGGAGAGATCCCAGATGACTGGAGAACTGGAAAGATCGTCCCAATATACAAGAAAGGAGACAAAAGAGACTGCAGAAATTACAGACCAATCAATTTACTCCCTCACGCCTATAAAATATTCATAAGAATTATACAAAATAGATTAAAAAACACCTGTGAAGAAATTATAGGCATAGAACAAGCTGGTTTCTGAGGAAACTATTCAACAATAGACCAAATTTTCACATTGCACCAACTAGCAGAGCTCAGCTGGGAAGACCATAAAGAACTATATTGTTGTTTTGTGGACTTTAAACAAGCTTTCGATAACATCAACAGAGAAATCCTTCTTAAAATTCTACTAGAAAAAGCAATAGACAAATATATAATATAGTTTCTGATAAAATATTACTCTAAGACAAATACAATAATTAAAAAGGACACACTCACAACAGAACCCATAGAGATCCAAAAAGGAGTAATCCAAGGATGCCCATTATTCCCATGCCTATTCAACATATATCTAGAAGAAGTTGTAAAGAAGGCAATAGACAATGAGCATGGAATCAGTGTCAATGGTTTAAACATAAATAATATCAAATATGCAGATTATCTCATCCTTCTTGCAAGAACCCCAAATGAACTATAAAAGTTGATCAACAAGCTAAATGAAACCTGTAAAACATATGACATGACAATAAATATACAAAAGACAAAAAGTGATGAAAATAGGGAGGACCAGAACTACCATCTCAGCCACCCTAAACGGAGAACAAATAGACAACTTCATATACCTTGGATCAAAACTAACAGAAACAATAGATGAACTCAAAACAATCAAACACAGAATAGCGATAGGATGGACCACCATGGGAAAATTACAGAAAATCTGGAAAAAAAAAAGATATCTAAGCAAGCCAAAATCAAATTATATGAAGCAATAATTATACCAACAGTCATCTATGGAGCAGAAGCGTGGACAGTTAAAAAAAGAGAGGAGAAAAAACTACTGGCATTTGAAATGAAATGTTTAAGAAAAATAAATAGAACAAGTTGGATAGAAAAGAAAACAAACATCATAGTCAGACAAGAACTATTGTATAAAAAGACAATAATAGAAAAAATTAGAAAACAACAACTGAGATGGTGTGGACACACTGTATGCATGAATGCAGACAGACTTCCTAATCAGTACTTTTCCAACTGAAAAATGAAGACCCGGAAGACCAAGAATTACCTGGCTGAAATTAATAAAGAACATCTCGGGATGCAGAACATATAAGGAACTTTTTTGAACAGCAAGGAATAGAGAAGACGGGAAGATCCTGCTGAAGAGAAGACAACCCGTCTTAGATGGAAGAGAAGAAGAATTGGTGTATCCCATGTATCAGCCCCTTGTCTATTATTATTCATTCTTTATATTAATAGCACTAGGAAGGATTAACAGGAGACATACAGCTATTTGCTGATGATGCAAATAAATATGAGGATAATCAAGAATGCAACTGACATGCAGTACTACTTGTAGAATGATTGGAATAGGCTGGAAACGTGGACCTGTGAAAATGGCTACCAGTTTAATGACTGGTAGCCATTTTCACTTTGGTGCAATGAGATATCCATTGACATATTATATTGGTGGAATTATGCTAGAGGAAATTGACTAGACTAAGGATCTTGGAATTTTAGTAGCTAGGGAGTTCCAAAAGTCATATAGCAAAAATTGCAAATACAACTCAGAGGTAATTGTAATACCGAAAAGAGAAATGACATGTAAGAATGAGCAATTCATTTTGCCTTGTAAAGATATTTAAATATCATTACATGATTTTTGTTTTATGAAAGATATTATTGTTTGTTTAGTTAATTAAAGTGAAATAAAAGATGTATAAAAATATCATTATGTTGATAATTATATTTCTTAAAAATTTGTTAGATCAACAAATAAAATAAAATAAAACAAGCCCAGTTTTTTGGTGTTATACATCATGCTATTTCTTCTAAAAACTCAGTTTATTGGAAAGTATACAACTCAAACTTCACTAGTTTTGGGATATAATCTTAATAAATATCCTGTACCAGTCAATTTATATAAACTGAATTTTTACTTTGGCCTGTAATGATATTAGAAATCAAGCTCCTTTTGTCACACAGTGAAGATCGAGTAGAACAGGATAACAATTAAAACCCATTAATCAGAATTCAGAATTACAATAATTATAAATAATTATTCTAATGCCTGCAACTTATGTGTTGATCTTTCATCTCACAGAAATAATGCAGGGCTGGCAAAGCATTTATTATCTCTAAGATTCTGTGTACTGCACTTAAAGTGCATTGCAACTTCTAAATATGTGGAATATTGCACTTGCTAATACTGATAAAAATCTTACCTAATAGAATAATTTTTATAAGCTGCAACTGCCTCTTCCAATGCTCTTATATCAAGTGTTGCCTAAAAGGAAACATTTACTGGATTAAAAACAAAACTATTGTAAATCTTATTCCTAACAGTTTCTTTTAACACGGAGTGCACAACCATGCATATATATATATATATATATATACACAATAATGAGGTATGATTGTAATATGTGTTACAATCATACCTTGTTACCTAAGGATGTTTTAACATCCTTAGGTAATAATACAATCTTCTTACAACCATTAATGTAAACCTAACACTTGCATTCTTCCTTGTATATAACACAAGAATACATTCTCCTAAAGTCAGACATATACTTTTACACTATTTAATATGTAGAGAAAGACTGTCCATAGCTTTAAGAAGATCACAGTTACATATAATACGTCTCTTCCTTGCATGAGCAATACGCATTAAACTTGACTTGAAATTATATTCAGGTTTTCAATCCCTTAATCTTGAGTTCAGCTGTCTAATCAAATGTTTCCAAATATTGGATAAATATTTTCTTACAGAATAATCTGATCCTATGTCCAGTTTTTCTATATAAATTCCAAGACAAGAGCTAAACAAAACTGCTTTTAAAAGCAGATGTCTACAACAGATGTACTTCCCCATCCCCCTTCCACATTGTTTTATCTTCTGCCATAACAGTGCCTCTTCTCCTCCTTGCTTCTCCATAGTCCATGACTCCCAACAAATTAGACTTGTTGGTTATGTAAACAACAAGTTACAAAAATGTACAAAATCACATGCCATTATAAAATTAGGTTCCTTCATATTTAACATTTCTCCTTAGAGAAATGTTATGCTACTAATCTACAAAGAAAACTATTTTTGGAAATAAATCTAAATATATTAGATAATCCTACAAAGGAGTATGTAAACAAGCATATACATATCATGGTATATGTTAAATAGTAAGCTGAACCTACTTTTTTTAATATTCAAACTAAGAGCTGCTAGGTAACTGATGGTTAGCAAAGAAATTTGCATTTTCCTTCATTATCTTTGCATATTTCTATATTCAAACTCAAATGGTCGTCATCAATCGTATATTTATATTTATAGCTATACAATTCATGAAAGTCTGATAAACCTATTAGCACATTTAAGTATAGGTTTTTATGCAGGCTAAGGGTAATTTGATTTGGGAACTCTGCTCTAGATATTATTATTATACGGCACCTCCAGAGAGTCCACAGACTCTAATAAATTTAGTTTAATCCTTTATCCAAGTGTGTGCAAACAAAGTTTGCACCTGAAAGTATCTTCAGGACTGGGGTAAAGTGGTACAACACTTTGTTTGCACACACTTGGATAAAGGATTAAACTAAATTTATTATAGTCTGACCAAGTGAAAAATAAACTTTCAACATCTTTCTCTAAATCCAGAGTAATTTAATAAAAAGGTGGCACACCGTTTGGCAGCTGCTATAGGAGGAGATGACCTTGCTAACGCTTCTGCCTGGTATCTCCACTTGGGCCTGGCTCCCACTGAAGAGACCTCAATAAAGGTCGAAACTAGTCTGGATAGTGGCCCTTCCCTTAATGCATAACATTATACGTATCCGCAAGGAGATGTGTTTTGCATTATGGGAGATACTGAGATGGGAGTGTTGGTAGCTTGCTCCACCTTTGCAAGGAGTTGCCCGGTGTTGTACCACTTTACCCCAGTCCTGAAGATACTTTCAGGTGCAAACTTTGTTTGCACACACTTGGATAAAGGATTAAACTAAATTTATTATAGTCTGAGCACGTGATAAATAAACTTTCAAAGTCCACAGACCCATTGAGGGAGGGCACCTACTCTACTCTCTTCCTCCACCACTCAATCAACTAAACGCAACCACATCTACAGACCACCACCACTAGTGTTTCCACAGACATCAAACATGAAACTTACTTTTCCAAGTAATTACAGGCCAATAAGTTGGAGTAGTGATGAATGTCATATACCATAATAAAATTTTCTCAAACATTTACATAACAGTGGATTTCAACACAGTCTATGATTGCTGTGGTTGGATTGCAAAAACACTATCCATTTAAACAACCTTGTGGGAAAAATCATACGAAAGTACATCATTCTTAATTTGGTCATTATAGCTCATTTGCAAGGACATCATGATATTTGCCCTTCATCTAACCTGGAAAAGGTTTCAATTGCACTAATGTGAGGAACCTTTATAAAGGCTTTTGCAGAAGGTGAGTTAGGCAGTCTCACATAGTGGTGATCATGTTCTTCCTCAGAGAATCTCAAATTTTATCCTACATAACACCAACTAGCTAGAGAACACATACATGCATACAATACCCCATTCTTAATGCAGCAAAGGACTGGCAAAGCTAGCAGCACATCAAATGTCTGTAACACCTAACCAGGAAGAGATGAGAGAGAAAAATTTACTGATATTTTCTTTTCTAGATTGGGATTTAAGTAATGTGTACAATCAACTTTTACCACAGGAAATTCAAAGAGACTTAATAGTAACTTATAACAAATAGTTGTTATAAGTTACCTTTTGCATAGATTTCCTTTTGCATGGAAATACCTTATAGAGTTTGCTAGGACTATTCAGTAGTTCATGAATTACTTCATGAAGTAATATATATATATTACATGAAGTAAGGACCATGCCTTACTTCATGTAATATATATCTGTTATATTATTCTGTAGACTGGTCCCTCCTCTTCTTTCTTTGCTTCTTTCTCCTCTCCTTGCTCCTTCCCCCTGATGCTATTAGAGTATTCGAGGGCTAGGGGTGAGTCTTTCCTATCTTGCTAAGTCATTTCGTCTTATGCAGCCACCGAAGGAGGCAAGCTAGCCTCAATAGGTGCCGGTCCCAAGCCCGGATAAATGCGAGGGTTGATGTCAGGAAGGGAATCCGGTCGTAAAACTTCAGTGCCAACTCAAACTATGATTATGAGTCGAAGAGAAAATGATATAAGGGCTAGGGCGTACCCCTTAAGCGATGCGCAGCCACATCGCCCTACAGCTGTGAGAAGTGGACGAGGGCTACCGCATCAAGGGCGGGTGCGGTTAAAGAAGCGAGCCCAGCAGGTGGAGAGGATGTTGCGAGTGGGAACACTGAATGTTGGAAGCATGACTGGAAGGGGAAGAGAGGTGGCAGACATGATGAGGAAGAGGAAGTTGGACATTTTATGTGTGCAGGAGACAAGGTGGAAAGGCAAAGGAACTGGGAGATGGATATAAATTGTTCTACTCTGGAGCGAATAACGAGGGAAGAAATGATGTAGGAATTGTGGTGTGTGACAGAATGAAGGGTGAAGTACTGGACGTGGGTAGAAGGAACGACAGGATCATGCGAATGAAATTGGGTCTTGGAGAAGAGCGGGTGGTCGTATTATGTGTATATGCCCCGCAAGTTGGTTGTACAGCAGAGGAAAAAGATGAGTTCTGGAATGTGTAAGATGAAGAAATGAGGGAATTGGAAGAAAATGAGATGGTGATTGTCGGAGGAGACTTGAACGGGCACATAGGAAGACAGAATAGAGACTGTGAAAGGGTGCATGATGGCCACGGAGTGGGAATGATGAACCAGGAAGGAGAGAGGGTTGTGGACTTTGCAGTAGCGTTTGATCTGGCAATTGTGAACTCGTTTTTCTTCAAGAGGGAAGAACATTTGATAACATTTAGAAGTGGTAACAACAGCTCACAAATTGACTACATTTTGACTAGAAGAAAACATCTTAAGGTTGTGACAAATTGTAAGGTAATTCCAACAGATCAAGTAGCACAACAACACTGACTGCTGTGCGCAGACTTTAAATTAAGATCGAAGATAAGAACTTCTGGATGTCATGGGATGAAGACAATTAAGTGGTTTCGCTTAAAAGAAGAGAGTGTGAGGAATCATTTTAGGGAGAGAGTGTTAGAGAGGATTTCGGATGGACTGGAAAGTGTACAAGATTGGTGGAAACATAATTCAAAAGTAATCCTGAGCTGTGCAATCGAGGTGCTTGGTGAGACATCTGGAAAGATTAGAGAGCAGAAGGAGGGTTGGTGGTGGAATAATGATGTACAAGTGGCAGTGACAGCTAAGAGGAAGGCAAAGCAGAAGTGGGATGAGTCAAGAGTGGAAGAGGACAGAGAGGTGTACAAAGAGAGAAAGCAAGAAGCCAAGAGAGTTGTGGCACAGGCGAAGGCCATGGCATATCAAGATCTGTATGATCAATTAGAAACAAAGGAAGGACAGAGAAAAATGTACCAACTAGCGAAATGTAGAAATAAAGCAGCTAAGGACATCTTACATGTGAGGCAGATCAAAGATGCTGAAGGAAGAGTATTATGGAGGGATGTGGACATAAGAAACAGATGGAAAATATACTTTGAGGGACTTCAGAATGAGGAAAATGCAAGGACTCACAGAGGAGATGGGCAACCTTCTGAGGGGATGGTGCAGAACATCAGTAGAATGGAAGTGATGGAGTCCATGAAGAGGATGAGGAATGGAAAAGCGGTGGGCCCCGACAGAATTCCAGTGGAGGCATGGAAGGCACTGGGGGAAGAGGGAATTGACCTGCTGTGGGACCTGTTCATGAAAGTTTGCCAACAGGAAAATATACCCGAGGAATGGAGGGAGAGTACTCTTGTTCCCATCTACAAGGGTAAAGGGGATGCACAAGACTGTAAAAATTACAGAGGAATAAAGTTGATGTCCCACACAATGAAGATCCTAGAAAGGGTTCTTGATGGTAGATTGAGGGAGGAGGTGGAGATTGCAAAGGAACAATTTGGCTTCATGCCTGGTAGATCAACAACAGATGCTATCTTTGGGTTACAACAGATGATGGAAAAATATCGAGAGAAACAAAGGGAGCTACATCTGGTATTTATTGATCTGGAGAAAGCATACGATAGAGTGCCAAGGCAAGAAGTCTGGAGGTGTCTGAGGGAGAAGAAGGTGCCGGAGAAATATGTCAGGTTGGTGCAGGAAATGTACAGAAATGTGAAGACAAGTGTTCGGACCTGTGTGGGACAGACAGAAAGTTTTCAAGTAACAGTTGGCTTGCATCAAGGGTCAGCATTAAGTCCGTTTCTGTTTAATATTGTGATGGAGGTGGTAACAGAGGAGGTGAGAGAAGATGCACCTTGGACAATGCTGTATGCAGATGACATCTTGCTGTTTGTAGATTCAAGAGAAGAAGCGGAAACTAAACTGGAAAGATGGAGAAAAGTACTGGAAGAGAGAGGTATGAGACTGAGCAGAAGTAAGACAGAGTATATGTGTTGCACAGTGGGCGGTGGCCAGGAGACAGACCTGGAGCTGGAAGGAAATGTCATCAGGAAGGTGAGAGACTTTAGATACTTAGGTTCGACAGTGGAAGAAGATGGAGGAGGTGAGAAGGAAGTGGGATGCAGGATACAAGCAGGTTGGAGGAACTGGAGGGAGATGGCTGGAGTGTTATGTGATAAGAGGGTGCCGATCAATCTGAAAGGCAAAATTTATAGGACAGTAGTGAGACCAGCTATGACATATGCTATAGAAACTGTGGCCCTGAGGAAAAATAACATTAGCAGGATGGAAGTAGCAGAGATGAGAATGCTTAGGTGGATGTGCGGTGTGACCAGAAAGGATCATCTGAGAAATGACTATGTCAGGGGAACAGTGAAAGTTACGAACTTAGGAGCGAAAATACAGGAGGCAAGGTTGAGATGGTTTAGTCATGTGATGAGGAGGGAGGACGAATATGTGGGAAGAAGGGTCATGCAGATGGATGTGCAAGGAAGGCGGAAGCGTGGGCGGCCAAAGAAGAGATGGAGGGAGCTGGTAGAAGAGGACTTGAAGATGAAGAACTTGGATGTGGTGACAGCCCAAGACAGGAAGGTGTGGAGGAGACTCATAATAAACAGTGACCCCACTTAAGTGGGAGAAGCTGCAGAAGAAGAAGAAGATTCAGTAGTTCATGAATTAACTGCCCTTCCTCTTAACTTGAAACTTTAAGTGAATCAGATAATGAAAGTCACACAATTGGGTCTTAAAGGGGATTGTAGATATGAATTTCTGCCAGGGTAATAGCACCGCTTTGTTTTGAAGTACTATGCAAACATATTTTTTGGCCTAAGTTTCCAATAAGCAAAGTCCCAGTTTATTTATTTATTTTTCAGAATACTGAGATAATGAAGAAACCTCAATAATTAAATTGGGTTTATCTTTATGCTACTGTTTTCATAATGGCATAGTTATGCTATTTATGATATTCAAAAAAAGTCAATGGTAATTATATATGTTCTGAAACAGTGCTGAATGACTAAACATACACATGTAACCACAGTAATAAGATTTTTTAATAAGTAAATATTTCATCGTAAGTATCATAGGACATTATCAGTACAGTTAATTCAAACAATACTAGGAATTACATACATTGAAGGCACATCCTTACAATGGAATCCCTCTATGTGTGCAGTAATGTGTTATAGAATTAAATGAAAATATATCTGGAGAGAGAGAGAGAGAGAGAGAGAGAAAAAAAGAAAATGAAATAACCTATATAAATTATTTTACGCAATTTAGGATGACAATTTCTCAGACTTTAGGGATAGTAAGAACGTCATTATGGCTTATTTTAATACAATATTTTTTTTTTCTCTCTCTCTCCAGATATATTTTAATTTAATTCTATAACATGCTACTGCATGCATAGAGGGATTCCACTGCAAGCATGTGCCCTAAGTGTATGTGATTCCTAGTATTGTTTGAATTAACTGTACTGACAATGTCCTATGATATTTAGGACAAAATATTTGCTTATTAAAAAAATCTTATTACTGTGATTACGTGTGTATGTTTAGTCATGAATGCTCCATAGGTTTCATTATACAACAGTGCTGAAATAGCTCCTACAAAAGAAACCCAAATTGTGTGCATAAAATTCACCAACGGTATGCAGGCTTTCCTTTGGCAAATAGGAAGATGTAAAAGGAAGATAAAATAAACCAAAATATGATATGATCACAACTGGTATACTCTCCACTAGTTGTGATAATTTCATATTTTAGTTTATTTTTTCTTCAACATCATCCCCAATCCATGTATTATTGGGAATATACTGGTTTTGTTCTGTTGGGCTGAAATCAGGACTCTGTGGTCAAGTAAACTTTTTTGACATCCTTTTCTGCCAACCAGTTTTCAACAGCTCCTACAATGCAATATGGATCTGTTTATGTAAAACTGACACAATACAGGAAACACTGCATTATCAAGATAGTATTATCTATCACCATTCATCCTTTCATAGTCACTACAAAGGTTTGAATTCACAACAGCAAGAAAAAAAAAGTTTTAGATCATTACACTTCTATTATTAAAATTCACAGCTTGAAGTAGGTAGACATGAGGCATCTTGAAGCATCTGCCCTGCTCACCTAAAAAAGAGAGAAGCACGATTCAAAGCTTCTTATCATGGACTTTCAACTGCCCATCAACCAGTCATAACATTTTTTACAGCAGTGTAGACTGCACCACGGTTGATGTTTGGCTGTCCTGCAGAAACAGAGACAGTGCCATTCATTATGGCCTCATAGCTGCTTTGAACTGGTTAATTACTTCCACATTGGATTGCCAAGATTAGATTTCATACCACCCTTCTGAGCATTTGTTGGTGTCAGTCTCCAATGAGTTTCTTTTCTGATGTCACATCCTTACATTAATAATGATGCATAAAGCTGATTTTGGGTAATCCACTCTTTTATCAGTCATGAAGTGATAAAATCAATAAATTAAAATAACACTTCTTTCAAAGTCTGTAACTACTCTTCTCCATGCTGAGAGATAAATGTACAGTCAGTTTTGGAGATATATCTATTCGTTTTATATAGCAGTACAGGCTATGTGTGAAGAGAAGTGTACTGTGATCTTTCAATTACACTATCTTCAAATGATCTAACCTTCAATTAACCAACCCTTGATTGCACGGTTGCATTTATACTTTTGGAGGCCCAAGGCACAACATCATTATGAGGCCCTCAAAAATAAGCATTTTTTTAGTTTATTGAAAATAAAAGTCAACAGTTCCATAATATCTCATTTTAATACACAATACAACATTGGTATACATATATTTGCATTTTAAAAAAGTATAAAAATAAATCAGTTCAAATCAAATTTAAATAAAAAAATTAAAAACTAAAAGTTTTTTTTTCTGGCTTTGGTTTTAGCAAATATATCTATAATGTCATCATAATTGATCGAGTCCATTACATCTGATTCAATGCATAATAACGACAGGTCACTTGTTTTATTTTGGTGCAAGTTGCTTCTTAAATAATTTTTTATTCGTTTCAACACTGAAAATGAGTGTTCAGCACTTTCATTTGAAATATTTTCTACGTTCGGAAAAGAAGACCTTAACCCATCGTTTATAAATTTCTACATATTTTTAATTGATGAATTTTCTTTCTTTATCATTATTAAAAATCGCTCAACTTCATCAGTAAATTTTTCTGGATCAATATCAGTCCCATAAGTTTGTAAAATTTTATCAATACTAATCTTGCACTTGTCTTGATCTATATCTTCATTCAAAAAAATGTCAAATATATCTAATATGTCGAAATAGCTTTTTGTTCTTTCATTAATTTCCAAAATTAGCTTATCACAAATGACATTAAAAGTGTTCACAGCGAAATTTTCTTTCCCATGTAATATAATCTCACTGTTAGATTGTGAAACTTCGTCACTAATTTTTTTTCGTTTTTTAACTTTCCTTTTCATCTTTAAATTTTGTCTCATATGTTAATAAATTTGCTTCTTCATTTAGCAGCAAAACTATTTCTTATATCTAAAATAAAACCAACTAAAGAGTGTAACAAATTATTAGCTAAAAACAAATCCATATCGGGATCTTGTAGAGATTTACTAGTAGCATTTATTCGTTGTAAAATTTTGTTCCACATAACTGTTAAAATTGCTGTTTCTGGTTTGTCAAAATGTTCAGCCAATGATGAGCTCTCTAATTTAGAAATAGGTTTCATGAGGAGAAATAGATAGTTCAAGTAATGCGTCTTTAATTTGTTTATATCCACATTTCAAAGCCAATATAGCATCAGCTCTTGCGGACCACCTCGTTTCACTTAGTCTTTTAACTGTTAAAGATTTTTTTTTCTAAATGTTTATGGAGTATACCCCATCTTCTTGTTGAAGATGAAAAGTAATTATATACATTTTGAATAAAACAAAAATATCGCACTGCTTCCGGACAAGATTCTGCGGCATAGTTGCCAATTAAATTTAAGGAATGACTAGAGCACGGTATATAATGTGCAGCGGGACCACGTTTTTTCAGCTTGTAAACCTGTATAGATACTTTTCATATTCACAGCATTATCATAGCTTTGCCCTCTGCACACTTTTATATCCAAAGATAATTCTTCTAATTTTTTTAATACTACCTCTTCTAAATATAAGGAATTATGTTGTGTAATTCTGATGAACCCGATAAATGTTTCTCTGTCAGAATTTGCAGCAACATACCTAAATATCATAGCTAATTGGTCATTATGGACAATGTCTGGCGTTGAATCGAGTATTATTGCAAAATAAGCAGCTTTCTGGTATTTCTGGTATTAATCTTTCTCTTGTTGTTTTAGCTATTAACGCTATGAATTCATCAGAAGTATGGTAAGAAAGATAATTTGATCTGCCAGAACCACAGTTGGCATACATTTTCATGTGATGTTTTAAAAAAAAAAAACATCAAATTCACTTAAATAATGTAAACATGATAAATAATTTCCGCAAGAATCAGAAAAAATATCATTTGTATTTCCTCTAAATGCTAGCCCTATTTTACTCAGTAACTTAATGGTAGCTATTATTCTTTTAAAAACCTCTCTCCAGTAATTTTCTTTAGATTGTATTTGTTTGATCAATTCGACTATTCACAGAACTTGATTTTCTTTTGCGATATATGCACATTGCTCGTATATGCTCAGTAGAATGCTAGTGATCACATAAGGTTCGTGTTATATTTTCTCAGTCATTAAAACCCTTCATTAAGCTATTATTTGACTTAGAAAACAATTTACAAAGCAGTAAATTGCTTTGCTGGTTTCTGAAAAAATTAGCCACTCTCGTTTCTCCTTTGATCCATTCGCCTTTTTACAGTACAAATGTGATATATTTCCATTTCTGACATATATTCTATTGCGTTCTGTGTATTCTTTTTTTTTTAATTTTCGATTTTACCAACATTCTGGGGCATGTTTATTAAATGCTCAATAAACTGTTCATTAATAGTAAGTGGCCACACTGCTATATCGGTAGGATGAGAGATAGCTTGCTTGCTGGTAAGTACAGACTCTGATTGAAAATTTTCTTCAGAATCCTCTTGATTTGTTTCATTTACTTCTTTCTCTCCTTCTATGTTTTCCACATCATTTTGATGTTCTTCATTTTCACTTTTATCTTCTCCTGATAATGAAAGGTTGGTCGATTGGTAGAGAGCCTCTGCTACTAATGACTCACAAAACGTTAAGCAAGTTTGAGTGCTGTTAGTAGTTGGAAGGGGAACAATGGTTCGATGCTGTTGGTGTTGGATTCTAATTATGTAGAAAATAGAATAAATGTTATTTGATTCAGAATCCAACATGATTTTCTATCACAAAGGCTGCGTTTGTAAATATTATTTAATGTAGAAAGTTTAATGCTGAAACAGAATGCTGATGAAACTTCATCAGCATTCTATCTGTTAAAATGAAATTACCCTCCCTTCCCCCCTCTGCCGTTAACGGATTATTGTAGTTATGTGCATTGTATTTCTCGGATTGACCCTTTTTTGCTGCACAATTTACTTATTGTGTCTCTTCCCAAATAAAAATGAATTTCACATGCGCGAAAATAAATAATCAAATTGTTTGTTTGCATTGGAAATATTATGACAAATATTTATATTTTTTAAATAACATTTATTGAAATAAATATGACATTTTGTTCCTTTCCTTGCAAAAGAAGATTATATGGGTCGCACATTTCAATTTTAGGAACGATTTTTTTATTTATTTTTTTTTTTTATGAACAAAAAATGGTGTTAAACTGCATTACTCGGGGTTTTCGATTGTGAGTCTTTTTAATTTATATCCAATGGTATTTTATCAGAGATTCTATGCCTTTGTCTTTTGCTTAAAACTGCAACAGTACAATTACTTTGGAAAAATAACGAATTCAAACAAAAAGAAAGTGTGTGTGTGTGTGATAATTTTGGGAGGGGGAGTTAACCATTAAAGGCGAATTAATTCTGTTATGAAAATTTTGGAAATAAAATTTCATTTTGACGCATGTGCACCTACACATGTTTTAAATGATAAACTGTAGGGAAAATATCGCTACTTCAAAACTGCCACATACTATCGAAATTAGCCAAAAATATGTACATAACCGTTGACTTCATAACTGCCGTTTATTTTGATTTGTAGTGAGTGATTAGGTGGAAAACCAAGAAAGTTGAAATGCAAAAACCTACAGATTACGTTATAAAAATTATGCATTACATGATATGATTCAAGATTTACGTATGATAACTGAGATTATGAATAAAATAGGAAACTTAATTTGGAACAGATGGAGGCTGTATTCATTTTTAGATTCGGATTTTCATGAATTTATAAAATAACTGTTTGACAAAAATAATTATCTTCAATCAAGTTCTTGGAGAATTTTAAAATGTATTGGCGATTAAAATAATTAGCAAAAAAAATTGATAGCGACATTGATCTTCCAAAGTGATACAATATGAAGTGAAGAAAGTATGGAAGGATTTCTTATTTTACGCATTAAAAACTATAATTATACGATAAAACAAGCAGCAAAATGGATATAACTCATAGGTATTTAGTCTGATATAACTTAGATTCCGGTTACCGAGCAAATGGCAAGCAACTGCGTTTCTTGCTGTAGCCACAGAACGTAGCCACTATGTACGCCAGGTAATGTAGTTAAGTGTTCTTTTCAGCATGAAGGATTATCGCACCTTCTAAAGGACATGACGGTCAAACTACACTTCTTATCCATGTTCTTTCAGCAGGTGGACAGAATATTATCCAGGTTTGCTGGACATGTATATATGTCCAGCAAAGAAATGGTACGTGCTTACATACATGAATTTTATGGAATACAGAGTTCCTGTTAGTTTTATATTGTATGGAAAGAACAATGTATTTCAAATGGAAGCTGGAAGCCTCACAAATTTTTCAGCAGCCTCTAGTTTTTATATTATGAATTTAGTATTTAAAAATAAGTATTTTATTGTAATTACGGCTATTATAGCCTGTTTTTGTTTAGGAGTGTCCCTTATTTAAATACATTGGCTATCAATACTCAAGAGGGGTATATATATTTAGAGCATTATTGGTCAGTGTAGAAGGCAATTAAGGTAGAATAAAAGAGGTGGAAAGATTTTGGTACATACCTTTTTTTGATTCTACGATGTCTTTCACTTCCATGATCTTGCTGAAGGTTGTTTACAAACGGGGGAGAGCGTGGGGGGTGTGTTTTGACGCAGGAAAATAAGTTTGGATAACCCGGGTTAATATTAATAATATATATATATAAACGTATACATATATTATTTTGAATTAAGGCGCATTTTGTGGGGGGAAAAGGGGAGGAAGGGTATACTTATGTGGCAACTGGGGCAGGGTTAACGGGATGTGGAACCGTTTCGGTCGTGTGACCGTCCTCGGAACTTTGTCAGAAATGAGTATTGATAGCCAATGTATTTAAATAAGGGACACTCCTAAACAAAAACAGGCTATAATAGCCGAAATTACAATAATAGTGTTTAAGAGGAGTAACATGGGAATTTTTCCCAGAGACTATACTTAATAAGTATTTTATTTTGCACCTATAACTATGCTGTTTTTTTATTGTTCTTTGTGAGGAGTAAGGTTTTAAAATGAGGCCCCCCCTAGAGAGTGAGGGCCCCCATCTTGCGCCTAATGGTAAATGCGGCTCTGCTTGATTGGGTTACTATACCAACCAACTTCTGGTGGAAAGCCATGTAGATTTGTATCTTCAGTTATCCAACTAACAAATTGCTTTCCCACTGTGGTCAGATAATTGAGGGATTACGAGTGATTCAGCAAAAAAGGGGAGTGTCTGGTTTCAATATTTATGTCAACAGTATATGCTTTTGTAAACTATATCAACATAGTGTTACAACGTCATACATTAGTATCCACTGATTTCCAATATACAACATTGATAAATTTATATCAGAAAAGAAGAACTGCCCTACAGTAGCATTAAGTTAAAGAGTCAAGTTGCCTGTTTGTAGTAGAAATTAATGTAACTGAATATGAATAAATGAATGATGATCAATTTATATCCAGTTCTGTAAATTATTATTAGCCTACATTTTCATTGTTTCTGATATTAAATTAATTCTAATATCATCATCTTCATCATCTTCTTTATACCCTCTTTTACCTTGCGGTGTCGAGGGTCCATTGATCATCGGACCTCACTCCGTTTTTACAGGATAAGGTGGTCAGCCTTATGCCCTGGTATATCCTATGGCCTGTAGTGTTCAGTTCTCGAGGCCAGTTTGCCTGCTTGCGGGATGAAAAATCCCAGAATAAACTGGGGAAAAAACCCTGCTGTCCACGCCCAAGACTGGCTAACTTGGCTATGGCTGAGGAAGATCCTTCAGCTCCTCACGTCACCGATGGGAATCGAACCTAGGACACTCCTTTCCCAGGCATATGGTTGCGAAGTGCATAGCCACTAGGCTAACCGCGTGGACTAATTCTAATATTAATTTCATTAATATAATGAAATTAATTTCATTAATAACTTTAAATGCAATTCACAAGATTTCTAAACACCTATTAGATTTATTTTATCTGTTATGCATTTAGCCATTCTACTTTGAATGAAAAGAATTTACCTCAGTTTTAAAAAAAGGAAGATTGTGACAAATTTCAGCAAAAAAAAAAAAAAAAAGATCCTAAATACTAAACTGCATTAAATTTGGTATTTAGCTCTTTTACTGAAATTTATAACATTATCTCAATTTTGGTTTAAAATGAACTATTTTTAGAGTGCTGAAAGTCTTTTCGCTTGGTTATACTATAAATTAAAGATGCCAAGAAATTATATTCTTGGTTTCATCCTTTATCCAAGTGTAAGCAAACAAAGTTCGCTCATGAAGTCACTAAACACTAGCTACTTGTATATAGAGGCTCTATAACGCACATATCCTTGAGGACATGTGTGTTGCAGAGCATGCCCTCAGTGGGAAGCAACTGGGTAGTAACCCAACCCTATGGGAAGGGTTACTACCCAGACCGGTTTCGACCTTTATTGAGGTCTCATCAGTGGGAGCCAGACCCAGAAGTGATACCAAAGTTGAAGTAATGCAGAAGTCATATTTTCATATATAAGTAGCCAAAAAAATACAATACAAGAAACAGGTTGGGGTAATGGCCCTTACCATAACATAGCATTATACATTTCCATGGATATGTGCATTGCATTATAGGATACTAAGGCATAGGATGTCAAGTTATTAGCCTCTATATACAAGTAGCCGAGTGGTGAAGTGACTTCATGTGCAAACTTCTTTTGCTTACACTTGGATAAAGGATGAAACCAAGAATATAATTTTTTGGCATCTTTAATTTCATTTTTAGTGTGAAATAAATCAAAAGAAAAGTATATATTACAAATCACAATAACTAAGTTGTCAGAGTCAAAAGAGTTCTAGTGTTAAGCACTGTGATAATGAATAACACCACCAGGATATAGATCAGGGATGAGGGAATCAATAAGGGTCAGAAGGTTGTGTCTGTAGTAGATCAAGTTACAAGCAAAGGACACAACCCTAAGGACGCATGTCATTCTCTAATGCATATCCACAGTGTATAATGAGTATACTGCAGAGAAGAAAAGAGTGGGCATCAGAATTAGCGATAGTTATAAGAATAACTGACCTAGTTGGTGAAAAAAGGAATGTTAATAGAGACTTGAGGAAGTTGTTAAGCATTCTCATGCTTAACAATGTTACTCATCCACTTAATTCCTACTTTATTTATCCTCCTGACTCTAGGTATGCATTCTGCTATCCCCCCCCCCCCTCCTGTAAACACTCCTTGACCATGCACTACTAATATACTTACCCTGAAGTATGTTAGTAGCACTTCCCCAAGCAGTCTCCATAGTTTGACATAATTACCAGCTCTGTAATTCCTGCTATATGAATTTATGGAGACACAACACATGTGTTAGAATAATTACTTTACTTATCATCAAGAAAGTAACATTTGACGTTTCAACCTCTGTATTAAGGTCACCATTGGAAAAACATACATATGTACAGGATACAAGTTACACAACAATACATTACATAAGAGTAAGATGAATCTATCATCATCATCATCATCATCAAATTCCTGTCATGTACCCTCAAGGGGTGTACAGGATATGACAGTACTACATGAAAAAATTACATCATTACTAACTTCCTATCTACAATTTTCCTCCAAATCAGTCTGTTACTTGTCAAGACTCCAACATTATCAGATCTTATATTTCTATTGTCTAAGGCACTTTGTACCGTATCAATCCACCTATATCTTGGTCTTCCTCTGGGTCGTTTTCCTGCCAACCTGGCAGAGAACACTTGTTTTGCTAATCTTTCCTCTCCCATTCTATTTAAGTGACCATACCATCTGAGATTAGCTCTGCTAACGCATTCCTGGATGCTGACAATGTCAAGTTCTTTCCTAATATCCTCATTTTTAATATGATATTGCCATTGATGCCATCTGTTCACGCCTCTAATCTTTCTCAGGACTCTCATATCTGCGGTCTCTAGTCTTTGGTCAAGTGTTTTACTTCTGACCCAGCTCTCAGATCCATAAGTTAAAATTGGTTTGAACACAGTCTTGTATACAGCTAATTTAGTGTTCCGACTAATTTCTTTCTTATTCCATATGAATTTATTCAATTGACTTCCCACGATACCAGCTTTGCTGATTCTGTTGTCTATTTCTATATTTAGTTTACCATCTTCAGTAAAAATTGTGCCTAAGTAGCTGAAATGTTTTACTTGTTCCACAGGTTCTCCATTCACAACACAGTTGATATTTTCAATGATTCTGCCTATTTTCATTGTCTTTGTCTTTTTATTGCTGACCTTCATACCATATCTATTACAACAGCTATTCAATTTAGTCAGAGAATCTTGCAGACTTGTAGCGGATTTATTTAGAAGTATAACATCATCCGCATAAAGCAAAGAGCTGACATTAACATCTCCAATTTTGATATCAGGTTTAATACCACATTCCTTCATAATGTGATCCATATAGATAATGAATAACAGAGGGGATAATGTACATCCTTGTCTCACACCAGATTTAACATTAAACCATCTTCCTGTACTTCCTTCAATTCTAACTGCTGACTCACAACTCAAATAAAGACTAAGTATTGCTTGATATAATGCCCCATTGACACCATATAACTGCAGCGTATTGAATAGCTTCTCTCTTGGCACCTTGTCATATGCCTTTTCCAAATCGACAAAACTTAAATACAGATCTTTGTTATATTCCCATGCTTTCTCGACTATTTGTCGTAAAGTGAAGATCTGATCCTGACAGCCTCTATTTGGCCTGAATCCAGCTTGTTCTTCACCAAGCTTTTCTTCCACAATTCTTCTCAACCGTTTCTCAAGTATACTTGCATAGATCTTGCCAGGAACACTCAGTAGGGAAATACCTCTGTAATTCTCACATTCAGTTTTATTTCCCTTTTTATATATGGGTACTATGAGAGCTCTACTCCAATCATCGGGAATTCGTCCCTCTGTCCAGGCTTTCTGAACTATGCAGTGCAGCCACTGTAAGACTCTTATACCACCATACTTCAGCATTTCTGGTCGAATATCATCTACTCCTGCTGCCTTTCCACATTTCAAGTCTTTGATGGCTTTTTCTACTTCAAGTATGGATATGTATTCCTGACTGCATGCCTGGTCAGTGTTTTTTATCACTGTGCTGTCATCACTGCTTGTTTCATTTAGCAGTTTTTCAAAGTAATTACTCCATACTTCAAGGATATCTTTTTCTCCTGTTTTCATTTCACCTTTATCATCTCTAATTCCTTTTACAGCACTCTTTCCTCCATTCCTAAGCTTCTTCAACAACCTCCAGAATATTTTGCCACCTTCTTGATATTTATTTTCTATATTCTTGCCAAAGTCCTCCCATGACTTTTGTTTAGCTAGTTTTACACACTGTTTAGCTTTCTTACATTTGTCTCTGTATTCTGTAAGAGTAAAAGCTGACTTATTTGCCAGGAACTTTTGATATGCTTTCTTCTTTTCCTTCACTGCCTCTTTAACTTCCTGTGTCCACCAGGGAGTTCTGATTTTTTTATCTTTGCACACAACCTCACCACATGCCTCTCTGGCAGAATCAATCAATGTTTCCTTCAGAGTTTGCCACTGAATCTCCAAGGTTTGATTCCTGTTCTCAAACTCTTTCATTTTCTTTTCAATAATATTTCTGTATTTTAGTCTACAGTTTACATCTGAGAGCTGCTCAACTTTTATTCGCTTTAAAACTTTCTTACATGTTATTCTTTTCAATATGAAATTCAATTTTATCCTGCTCAAGACTAAATAGTGATCACTTCCAATTTCAAATCCTCTGTACACTCTGGTGTCCTGCACCAGGGAGAAAACATCACTATCAACAATAACATAGTCAATGAGACTTTTCTTATTCCTAGCCTCTTCTCTCCATGTGAATTTGTGCACATTTTTATGTTGGAACATGGTGTTAGTAATAACCAGTCCATGTCCTGAGCAGAAATCCAACAGATATTTGCCATTATTATTAGCTTTGCTCTTTTCTCCAAATTTTCCCAAAATATTTTTGTATGTCTCACAATCATTTCCTACTCTACTATTTAGATCCCCAACAAGGACCAACTTTTCCTTTTTCATTGTGTCAGTTGCTTTTTCTAAAGCCTCAAAAAATTCCTCCACTTCTACCTTAGTAGAACCTTCTGTGGGACCATAGGCACAAATAAGTCTCATGGTCCAGTTCCCCATTCTCAGATGAATCTAAAAGTCTGTTAATCATTTACCCTAGCCTGCCCTCTGATGAAAAAAAAACAGAAGTACACTAAATAATTTCTAAAGTCCTCTTGTATTGAGATTTTCTTCTGTTTGGGGTTGTTCTGGATGATATGTAGGGGGTTGAAGATGGGTCCTCCAAATTTTTGGAATAATTAATCCATCATTCTTGTTCTGATTTGGATGATGTTTCAGCATTTCACAGGCTTCTTTGAATTTTCTTTCAAACTAGGTTTTGGTATGGTGTAGGGGTTTGGTACCTTTCCAGTCAATTCTGTGACATTTGGAGTGTGTGGTCTGAGGCCTGTTTTACCACAGTGAGGTATTTAATGTGTTAATCTTTTCTAATTGGGATGATGTGTCCTGTTTAACCTATGTAAGGTAGGTTAGTAGATTGAATTTTGTAAACTCCTGGGTGGGCAAGGTATGGAAGAGGATCTTTGAAAGAGCTAAGTAAATTTCTTAATTTTGCAGGAGGTTTGAAGATTGTCTTAATATTGTATTTAAGTAGTGTTCTATTTTTTCCAAAATGCCCTTAATGTATGGTATGGCATTCTTGTAATCTTTTTTGCTTTTAATGGCATTTTTATGGAGGATTTTGTGAACTTTTTTTTATTGTAGCCATTTTTCACAAACGTTTGGCTAAAAATTTCAAATTCTTGGGTCAGGGGCTGTTCATTGAAGCAAATTGTTAGGACTCTATGTTTGAGGGTGCAGATGACCCCTAGTTTTTGTGTTGGATGGTGGTATGAATTTATATGTATGTATTGGCCTGTGCATGAATGTTTGTGGTAGACTGTGAAGGACAGGCAGCCTGAGGGAAGACGTGACGAGTGTGTCTAGAAAAGGAAGAGAGTTGTTGTTTTCGATCTTGATGGTGAATTGGTGTGTTTTTGTTGTTCAGGTGGCTTTGGAATGTATTTAATGTTTCGCGACCATGGGTCCAAATGGCAAAAATATCATCAACATATCTGATCCAGGCTTTAGGCTGGCAGAATCTAGAGCTTGTTGCTCGTCTTCATTAGCTAATTAGTTATTGGGGGGGGGGTGAGCCCATGGCTGTACTTTCGTTTTGTAGGGAAAAAATATTTTGCCACAATTTTGTTTATTTAGTGTTGTGTATTTTTTATGTAGGAGGGGGAATGACCTGCCAACTCCTTGAGTGTGGCTGCTAGCTTCTTGGCTAAGTCATAATTACAGCTCTCCTTTCCTTCAACTATCAGTGGTAATGGTGTGTTCGTTTTGTGTATTTTTGGCATTTCCCATAAATTTTGGGAGCACGGGCATAATGCGGTATTAATTTTTTGGTTGTTTCCTCTGGCCACATGGTCACTGATTTGATTAGTTCTGTTATTTTCTTTTTGATGCGGTTTGTAGGGTTGTAGCTCACCATTTGGTATATGTGTAAACGGATAGGCAAATAAACTCATTGAGTTTATTTGCCTATCCATATCCTTCTTTTCATTACCTGGCCTATAGCAGCAACCAATTGTACATTTGAGGCCACCACATGGCCTCAAATGTACTGCTTTTTATTTCACTGATCCCCTGTTGAGCTGTTACTATTTTTGGCTGCAATTCATTACCCTTCTCCTAATCTTGTTTGTGCTGTCTACCCTGAAAATACTATAGCTTCACATTCTGTACCAAGCACTATGTCATATTCTGTTAGCCACATCTTGCTAATACCAATAACTTTTGCTTTTGGCTAACAAGAGCTAACTAATGCCAAAACCTCTTCCCTCTTGTTCCAAATGCTTCTCACATTAGTATACATAAAACTTAACTGCTTCCTTTACCACAACTATGCCTACACTTTGTACTGACCATTCCATTCCGATTTTCAATCTCATGAACTAAATCTAACTTTTTCTGCCTACTCATAAACTCATTTGCCTTATTGGTATCTACATGCACCCCACCTGAATCCTCAGTATTAGCTCTAGTTTCCCTGTTTTTGCATTCCCAATCTCACACCAGTCAGCAAATTTATCACCCACCTTAACAGGCATGGTGAAGATCTATTAAACTTCCTTCTCATCATACAATCCCTATCACTATGAGAGACCGAACCCTTAATCGATCTACATCTTTCGAAACAATCCCTGAAGCTACATCATGGTTACCATCAGTGGTGACTTGTACATAAGCACTGCAACACTGCTGCATCCCCAAGGAAAAAAAATGAAAAAATTAAATTTTGTTTGTGTTTATAAATAATAACGATGCTTACAACATTACATAAATGCAATACAACATGTTAAAGGTTAGAGCTTATGTTGTGACGTGATAATTCTGACATTTTGTGTCAGAATTATCACGTCACAACATAAAATGTTCGGTCAGTTGTGGCTAGACTCGCCGATAGTTGTTTGCCCATGTCATTGCATGCAAGTAAATCTGACAATGCTTGTTGGGCAGTGTCACTACAGATAAATTGTATGCGTTATTTCTGTGAGATACAAAACTTTTATTATTGGTGTGTGTTCGTGGTGAGGATGAAATATTTTTGGTAAATCTTATTTTATTCTGTTAAAATAAAATATTTATTTATTATAGACACAAGCCTGAATTATGATGAGTGTCACTATTGAAAACATGAAAAGTAGGTAAAAGAAAAGGTTTTAATACTTTACCACCTTGAGTGATGATATCGTGATTCTTTCGTCCGTCCTTTGTTTGAGGATATCTTTCTGCTACGGTAGGTTGCTGCTACGTGGAAATCACGTGCTAGTCACAAATGGGGCATTTTTCTTTGCTGCACACACGCTCATCTCATGGTCTGCTGTCGTTAGCTCGACCGCCATCAAAGGGGAATCCTTTGCTATCTCACATCGGTATAACCTTTACCGATGGCCCAAATTGGAAAACTGCCGTCATCTTGCGTATAGGCTTGTCCGACTCGCATCAGTCAGCAACGGGGAAAGGTTGCAGCTCTCCGGTGTCAAGCTTCCTTCTGATCATCAGCATCGCTGGTCCGCACAAGAACACAGGAACAGGCAACAAAAAGAAGGTACAAAAAAAACAAGAGAGAGCGAGAGTTTCAAACATGTACAAACTCGCTTTTATCCTCCTTCATAGCACCCTCTTTCTGCCTTCGAATCTTATTCACGGCACCTCCCTATTCGCTCTTACGAAGTGGTGTCACATTTCTGCTCCTCGATTAGCACTCTTCATGGAAAGCGAACGGAATTCGCTTTCCATGCCTCTGCCTCGGGGTTTACGTCATCAGCGGAGATTAGCAAGCAACCTTTGGACTTTTGTTAGCACTTAGATACACTTTCTTGTATAGAGCACAATTTTACATTAAAGCTTTAAACAATATATTTATGTTTAGATATGCAATTTTTTCTAATTTTCATTTTCTAAAGAAAATGTGACATGTTCTCTCATATAATAAGCTTACTTTGCCAACAGTACAAGTCTTTTCTTACTTAGTATTGAGTTTTAGTTAAATCTTGAATGAATGATTCTTTTCTTGAAAGAGTCCTCATTCAATATCTAACAAAAGAATTATATTTTCTGAATTATCGTTACATGAAAAAAATAGAAATAAAAAATAATGGTCATCCTACTCGAGATATTATTAGTCAGGAAGGAATAAGTAAAAATAAAAAATACATCAGGTCTTTTAGCAGTGAGTGGTATCAAAAAATTAAATGACGTTGTGGTTGCAAAACTAGAAATGCTTTATTTTGTTTTCCTTGTTTGCTTTTTTGGTGGCGATACTGTATGGATTGAAGTTGGTTTTACAAATATAAACAGAATAAAAGAAAAATGTGAAATGTATCAAAATTTTCAAAAACACATGGAAAATGTTATTTCATTTTCATTATTAGGACAAGTTAAAATTTTTGAACAACTTAGTGAGGCTTATAGAACAAATAATATTTTTAATAAAGCAAAATTTTAATATGTAAATTTACTTATTAATAAATTAGTTACTGATTAGGAAAAAATGAATTATTTTTCTTATATTGTATATGCAGCATCTCCACTTAAAATTTTCACTGGCCACCACTGGTTTCCATCCCCGTTCGACACCCACGTATTGTGAGAGCTCACACTCAAAAACCCATCATCTAGTTCTCATTTCCCTGCAAAGATAAAATCACTCCTCCATTCAACAGCAATCTACTTTGATAACGAGTCAGTTATCAAAGATGTAAAATCAGAACAGGTGCTGATAGCATGTTTTTTGTATTAGAAGCAATACAATTACAGTAGTGGAATGGCTGAGGCTGCAAAGAGAGGAAGAATTAGATGATTTGACTGTGCTAGTTGGAGTGAATGATTTGAGAGGTAGTGTAAATTAGACAGCACAGAATTTGAGAATGTTATTAGGAACTGTGAAGAGTAAGTGTTAAGGGTAGGGTTGTAAGTATATTGTCCAGTTGTAAGGAGAAGAAGGGCGATGATTATGAATAGGATGATAGCAAAAATGTGTAGGAAGCAGAATCTTGTTTATATTGATCTCTGGGATAAATTCAAAGATAAGAAATGGCTGTTTGCTGAGGCTTGTTTACATCTGAGTGAGAGTGGTAGTGATAAGCCTCAGCAAACAGCCATTTCTTATCTTTGAATTTATCCCAGAGATCAATATAAACAAGATTCTGCTTCCTACACATTTTTGCTATCATCCTATTCATAATCATCGCCCTTCTTCTCCTTACAACTGGACAATATACTTACAACCCTACCCTTAACACTTACTCTTCACAGTTCCTAATAACATTCTCAAATTCTGTGCTGTCTAATTTACACTACCTCTCAAATCATTCACTCCAACTAGCACAGTCAAATCATCTAATTCTTCCTCTCTTTGCAGCCTCAGCCATTCCACTACTGTAATTGTATTGCTTCTAATACAAAAAACATGCTATCAGCACCTGTTCTGATTTTACATCTTTGATAACTGACTCGGCAAACATAGTATTCTCTCTCCCCCTTTTCTCTTCTATTATTTTACATTCTAAATTGCTGCGACAGTCGGTCACCTTTAAGTCCTCATTTACTATCACTTTTTTTTTTTTTTGCAACAGTCATCCTTTCTCCTAATTATTGTATCTCATTCTGCACCAATATTAATTCACTCTTTAGACTAATTACTTCTAGTAATATGGAGCCTGGCTCCCGTGTACAGTTGTCTGCTGAAGATGAGTCTCTTACATCAAATAAGACTGGGTATGGATAGTCCATTATTTCAAAGGGTTAAAATTGTTCCAGAAAGAAATGATCAAGATAACAATACATAATAGTTATATTTTACTGAATAATGATTTTTTTAATTACAAATTTATGAAGTATTAAACTAAAAATGGTGGTGCTTGCATCCTCTGCACTAGGCCACCTGAAGAAAGACTTCAGTTAAATTCTAGTTGCCAACTTCGACCAGTTCCTGAGTTAGTTGACCTCTGGCATGGGCAAGCAGTTTTTTTTTTTCCTGGACGCTTGGGTTTTTCATCCCATTAGCTCAAGAAAATTGACTGTAGAATCCATACTATTTCAGACAATAATACATTGTGTTGGTGTTAATGACCGTGAGATGATAATACATGTCAGTCATCTCTTACCTGGAAGCCGCTTACAATTAGTGATAGTTTTGGGCCAGCTATTTGCTGAATGGCTACCAGGGAAGATTGAACTTCCACTCAGTTTCCAAAAGTGACAGGGCTAAAACAGCCTCACCTATTCCCTATAAGGATATAAAAGCCATTTGCTGATGAAGATGACAAACTAAAAATGCCAACATTTCTGAAAACTTTTGGAACAATAGTGCATAGTCATAACATTTCTGATTACAAAAAGGTGAAATCCACAAATTTGTCAACTTTTAGCTTCATGTGCTTTTTTAACTGATCCTAAACGGGAATTTTTTAGACTGCAAACTTAAAGCCATCTTGTTTTTGGCTAATTTATAAAATACAAAAACTTAATTTTAATTAGAGGTAAATGAAGACCACATCCGTAAATAAGTTAATAAACAGAAGATCCTGAACGTTATGATAGTCTTAATTCATAAAAATTCAAAATCTAGACTTGAGACTGCCACAAACATAAAATGCCAAGAGGCATGCATTTGCCTTTTACAAAAACATGAAATGATTTATTTTCTATCCAATTTTGTAAAAAAAATATAATTTCTTTCATTTTATATAAATAAATACAATCTTAAATAGAAATCAGTATCCAACCTGAATATTCCCATTTGTTGTAAATTTTCCAATGCATTTATAGAGACGAGCTAATTCTTCTACCGCAGCTTCAATGACCTGGGTCATTACTTTTCCAATAAATGGCGGTAAAACAGCAAACACCTATGTATAGAATAGTTTTAAATAAAGCATTGGTTATGAGATCTCAAATTCCCCAAAAAATTTCAAAATTAGTCAAAAATAATTCTTATATAATCTAACTTGTATATCAGTTGATTTTATCTGATGTTTGTTAACTGCATTGACACAAGCATCAAATTAACTGATATAGTGAAACAGCATGAGACTGACTATTCCATTAAAAAAAACTGCATCTAAAGAGTTGCTTAAGCTCTGCTGCCACACAATTTTATACCATACTGATATTGTTGAGTGTACTGCTGACAAACAACAGTGGAGCTATTAGGTATTTGCTCAGTAACTCCCTCCTCCATTTCTGAATCACTAAACTATGAACTTTTTTTAATATGAAAAAAACAAAAAACAAAAAAAAAACACAAGGAAATATCAGGAAAAACAAGCTTTTGCCAAAATCCAGCATTTCTGGATTATTGCTAAAACCTGTTCTAGATGCTGTGTTAAGACCAGCCTGGTTGGCTAGTAGTAGTAGTTAGCATGTCTGCTCTCCAACTAAGAGGCTGCGGGTTCAAATCCTGCTATGGGCATGGATGTTTGCGATTTCCTTTAGGTGGAAGATTAATTTCATTGCCTGGTGTGAGACTACCGTCCTACTTATTTGAGGCCTGAAATAGCTTGAAAAAGTTCCATGCTTGATCTCTAGAGTATACGGATTCTGGACTTTGTAAAAAATAAGTAAAAATTACAAAAAAATATATATAAAATTGATAAAAATTAAGAAAAAAATCCTTACTCCACCCATGGTACATATGTACCATGGGTGTATTACATATATGTATTACAAATAAACCAGTAATAAAGAGATAACAGTACTAAAAAAAGAACAATGTCAAAATTGATTATGATGTCTGTAGGGGATAGACTTCCAATTTTTATCATGAATTCTGATGAACTTTCCGTGGAGAATTATGAATGGCATGTACAGGCACTTAAGAGATGAGCTAGGAATTTGGCAGGTGGTAGGTAAGTGATTCTATTCTATTCAGTCAACTATGGATCTGAGAGGCACTCTTTTGTGGATTTTAGGTAAGCTATAGAAGTGAGGGATTCTTCCGAAATGGGTCTTCAGTTTGTTGATAATATCTCTTTGCGAACACAGATTGATAAGAAAATAACTATTTATTAACTTAAATGCTAATATTTTGCTGGTATTATATCCAGCATCTTCAGAGCACACAAAATCTGTTACAGTAGCGAGAAAACCGCAATCCGGTGTAACAGTTGGACTAGTATGAGTAATTGTAGCGTGCAACACAAAGATAAAGTCCTAATTAGGTGCCATCTAAGTCTAAAATATATATATATATATATTAATTTGGTCTTAGGATGACTGTCTCCCAAATCTTTGGTAGATTTATACAGCCATACTTGTTGAGGTTTGGGGTATGTTTCAAGGCTTCTGTTGATTCCAGAAACAACCTCTGTGACTGGTAGAAGCTTCTGTGCAGGGGTATCCAAAGCATGGTCTGCCAGACTTGCCATAGCGAAAGTGCCGGATATATTTAAAAAAAAAAAAAAATATATATATATATATATATATATATACACATTTATAAAATTAATTTAACTGACTAGAACCTGAGAAAGTATAACAAAAACCTTTAATAAATCATGACTAGTTTCATCAGTGCTCCAACTTCTTCAGGTGAGAAAGAAAAAACATAAGACTTATAAAAATAACAAGGTAAAAAACATGGACTTTCCAGCTTAATAAAAAGAAGTAGAATAGTAACAGTCATATTTGAATAAGTGACCGCGTGCTACCATTGGCATGGGTTGAATGTGTGCGACAGCTAATTTTAGAGCACCAGTACTGGATTACTGCACTATGGGAATCAGGCAAATTGTAGCTTAGATTGTTGTTCAAGTGTGAAGGGTCCAGAACTATTTCTTTTGATTCGATAATTCTTTCAAATTCATCCTTGCATATATATAAATTAGTAGTGCATTCCCAATCAACTTGGTGTGGCCGTTCTTCAAGGTTAGAGTTTGCCGAGAAGACGACATGACTGGAAAAGGTGCTCGCTCGTGTTCTACTGTAAGAGATGTCACGTCTATGTTCCTCAAGACGAAGTGAAACAGATTTATCTGTTGGGCCAAAATAAGGTTGACCACAGTCGCACAAAACTTTATAAACACCAGGAAAATGCAGTTGGTTGTGTTTTGGTCGACTCAGAAAAGAATGAAGTTTTTGCCCGATTCCCATAGCGCAGTAATCCTGTACTGGCACTCTAAAATTAGCTGTCACACACATTCAACCCATGCCAACGGTAGCACGCGATCACCTATTCAAATATGACCGCTACTATTCTACTTCTTTTTATTAAGCTGGAAAGTCTTTTACCTTGTTATTTTTATAGGTCTTATGTTTTTTCTTTCTCACTTGAAGAAGTCTGAGCACTGATGAAACTAGTCATGATTTATTAAAGGTTTTTGTTATACTTTCTCGGGTTCTAGTCAGTTAAATTAATTTTATAAATATATATATATATATATATCCGGCACTTTCGCTATCAACAGAAGCCTTGAAATTGATTCAATTGATCCTGTGTGCAGGGGTATCCAAAGCATGGTCTGCCAGACCTGACTTGCTATAGCGAAAGTGCCGGATATATATATGTGACTACTACTATTAACTCGGAGTTCGGATATGTTCATTTTAATATAAACTGACTAAAAATCCGAGAATTATAATAAATTGAGATTTATTTGAAAATGCAACGTTTCGTCAGGATTGACTTCATCAGGCATTAAGAACATAAAAAGCTATTAAAAGACACTGAAAAAAACATTGAGACACTCTAAAGCTATACAATTATAAAGCTATAATATTCGACTGTAAATTACAGTTATTATGAACTTGAGCTATAGTCCGTGTTAAAGTTCTATTGTTGGACACTTGTGTACAACAATAGAACTTTAATTTACAGTAATTTACAGTTGAATATTATAGCTTTATAACTGTATAGGTTTAGAGTGTCTCAATGTTTTTTTCAGTGTCTTTTAATAGCTTTCTATGTTCTTAATGCCTGATGAAGTCAATCCTGACAAAACATGTTGCGTTTTCAAATTAAATCTCAATTTGTTATAATTCTTGGATTTTTAGTTTATATTAAAATGAATATATATATATATATATTATTTTTTAAAAATATATCCGGCACTTTCGCTATGGCAAGTCAGGCCTGGCAGACCATGCTTTGGATACCTCTGCACACAGGATCAATTGGGAAAAAAAGAACAAAAGTACTGCACAGAAGCTTCTACAAGTCAGAGAGGTTGTTCCTGGAATCAACAGAAGCCTTGAAACATACTCCAAACCTCAACAAGTATGGCTGTATAAATCTACCAAAGATTTGAGAGACAGTCATCCTAAGACCAAATTAATATCTGTTTTGTTTTTTTTTAAATTTAGATGGCGCCTAATTAGGACTTTAGTCTTTGTGTTGCACGCTACAATTACTCATACTAGTCCCACTGTTACACGAGATTGTAGTTGTCTCGCTACTGTAACAAACTTTGTTTGTGTGCTCTGAAGACGCTGGATATAATACCAGCAAAAAATAGCATTTAAATTAATAAATAGTTATTTTCTTATCAATATCTATATCGCATCTATATCGTTAAAATCCAATCAACATGTGCGACGAACACATAAGCCTTTCCACACACACACGATAGTGTCTCTGTCTCAGCTGATTACGCTGTTAATGGAAGAGGTGGTAAATGGAATCTGGAAGTGATGGTGGAAAAGGACCTTAAATTTTGAGGACACACTGCTAAGATTGTGAAGATTGTGTGTACATAACAGAAAAAAAAACATTGGCTCATAGCTTAGTTGATTTGATTTATTTGTAATTATGGTGGAACCAAGTGTCAGTATTTTCCAAGATTTAATTGCCAGCATTAATATAAAGACACTTTGGTGGCTTGCATATGAAGAACATCAATTCCACTCCTATTCACCAATTCACCTTGCACTTGTATTTGCATTTCACATGCAAACTTTCTTTGCATATGAAGAGCAAAAAAAGTTTGCATGTGAAGTAACTTCATGACTGGACAACTCATATATAGAGGCTGATGCCTTTACATCTCTTGACTTAGTATCCTATAATGCAAAGCTCACATCCTTATGGACATATATAATGCTATGCATTTTGGAAAGGGTCACTACCCAGACCAGTTTCGACCTTTATTGAAGTCTCATCAATGGAAGCCAAACCCAGAAGCAATACCAAGGGTGAAGTAATGCAGCAGTCATAGTTCCATATATAAGTAGTTAAAAGGTGTCAACACCTTATTAAAATACTCTGGATTAGAAATAGATGAAAGTTTTTTCACCTGGTTATCCTATAAACTAAAGATGCCAAGAAATTATATACTTGGTTTCATCATTTATCCAAGCATAAGCAAACAAAGTTTGGAAGTGAAGTAATTTCACGACTGGGCAACTCGTATACTAAGGCAAGTGATGTGAAGTCATTAGCCTGTCCATATCCTTACGGACATGTATAATGCTATGCATTATGGGAAAGGTCACTACTCAGATTGGTTTCTACCCTTATTGAGATCTCATCAGTGGGAGCCAGAGGCAGAAGTGACACGAAGATGAATAGAGACTTCAATAAAGGTCGAAACTGGTCTGGGTAGTGACCCTTCTCATAATGCATAGCATTATACATGTCCATAAAGCTATGCTCTTTACATTATGGGATACTAAGGCAAGCGATGCGACGTCATTAGCCTGTATATACGAGTTCCCCAGTCGTGAAGTGGCTTCATCAGCAAACTTTGTTTGCTTATACTTGGATAAAAGATTAAGCCAAGAATATACTTTCTTGGCATCTTTAATTTATAACCAAGTGGGAAAACCTTCTGTCAATTTAAATGATGTATACCAATAAACAATAAGACCTGTCTTTCTATTTTTGACTGAACTAAAAATAGCAGATATTAACAACCCCACCTTAACACCAAATCCAAATTACATGAATAATTTCTTCATGCCACAAGGGTGCCATACATATATCTGCAAAGCAGATTATATCTGTGAGAGGATGCAAAATCTTAAATCTCCTGTTTTTGAAAATCACTGCTATTATTATTATGGGCATTTACAAGGGTTTGGAAGACTCACTGCAGAAAGCCCACACTAATTTTCAAATAATACCTATCATACCTCTCCTTAAGCTCAGAACTAATTCTGGCAATCCATTCTAGTCACTCACTACTAGCTCCAAGCAAAAAAAATCTAATCCTCACACCTTTATTTATCATACTCTTACACAACTTCTGGGGAGATTCCTAGTTCTCTCCTCACTCATTATGTATTGAAAAATTTCTTTTATTAATTGTATACTAGTTTAGCCATAAATACTGTTACATTATGGCAAATTATGGAGACAACTACCGTGTTAGAGCAAAACTTTAGTTTAACATAAACCAAAATGAACACTCGACATTTCGACCTTCATATCAAGGTCATCATCTGAAGCATACACATATATATATATATATATACAGAGAAACAGGCTGCACTACAATCTACATGGTTTGCTAAAGTTACTGACCAACCATTACAACAATTATTGACCTGACCTCTGGTGAAAAAAAAAAAAAAAACTTTACTATATCAAAGCTAGAGTCCTATTATTATTATCTATTAGGTTACAAAATTAAATAGGGCTGGAGAGCAACATGTTTATACACACACATATATATATATAAAGATAAATAAAAAAAAACCTGTGATTATATATATAAATTTCAACCAATTGGTATGAAATAGTTTCCAATAAAAGCTGAAAAATACTCCAAGGCCTGAAGTATGCTAGATACTAAGTAGGCTGAATATGTGCCATCCAAATTCTTGGAATTTTTATGCCACCATTATTGTTGAGATTAGGGTGTTTATCAGAATTTCACAGGCTTCTTTAAATTTTCTTTCACAGCAGGTTTTTGTATGATGTAAACAGCAGATACTTTTCTAATCAATTTGGTGTAGGGTGTTGAGAGCATGATCTGAGAGGCCTGCTTTCCCAAAATTGTTATATTTAATGTGTCTTTTTTTTTTATTTTTTTTACGTATAGGGATTGTACATCCAGTTTCACCAATATAAGGCAAATTACAGGTGCAGTAGATGCAATAAACTCCAGGATGTGCCAATGGGAGGAGAAGATCCTTAGAGGAGTTGAATATGTTTTTAAACTTTATAGATGGTTTAAAAGTGGAATTGAGATTATAATGGTGTAGGATTCTATCGATTTTTTCTGATAATCCTTTAATGTAAGGATGGCTATAGTTTTACTGTAATCTAAATTCTTTTTTGATGAAGTTTTATGAAGAACTTTATTAATAGTATTTTTGTTATAGCCATTATTTATAAATGTGTTGCTAATAATCTTTAATTCTAGTTTAAGAGCTTGTTGATTACAGCAAATTGTTATAAATGATTTTAAGGGTGTTAATGACTCCAAATTTTTGCGATGGTGGTGGTGGTGATATGAGTTAGCATGTATATATTGGCCAGTATGTGTCTGTTTGCGGTAAACCGTGAAGGATAGAATGCCTGAGGGAAGACGTGACCAGTGTATCCAGGAACGGGAGAGAGTTCCGATTTTCAATTTCGATAGTAATTTTTATGTGTTCATGTTGTTTGTTCTGGTGGCTGAGGAATGTGTTTAAAGTTTGTCGACTGTGTGGCCAGATAATGAAAACATTGTCAATGTATCTAAGCCACACTGTAGGTTTTAGAGTAAAGGAATCAAGAACACTTTGCTCAAATGCTTCCATATAAAAGTTAGCAATTAGGGGAGATAGTGGTTAGCCCATGGCAGTACCTTCTTTTTGTAGGTAAAATTTATTTTGTCATAAGAAGTAACTGGAATGTAGTACGTGGACAAAGAGGGCCGTGATGTCGGGTGGAAATTTGTTCTGTAGGAGAAGAATTGTGTCACTGATTGGGACATTTGTGAAAAGGGGAAATGTCTAAACTGACTAATAAATCATCTTTGCCGAGTGTTATGTTTTTAATTTTGTTTATAAAGTGTTGTGTGGTCTTTATATAGGAGGGGGAATGACCTACCAACTCCTTGAGTGTTGACACTAATTTCTTGGCTAGGTGATAATTAGGGCTGTCTATTCCTTCAACTATTGGCTGAAGCGGAACGTTTTGTTTGTGTACTTTAGGAAAACCATATATTCTGGGAGAATGGGCATAATGGGGTATATAAGTTTTTTTAACAGTGTCTGACAGCCAAGAAGTGACGGACTTAAGTAATTTCTCAGTTTTTTCTTTATTCTGTTAGTTGGATTATAGTTTACAAGCTGATAGGTGCAGTTATCGGAGACTAGTTGATTCATCTGATGGATGTAAGTTGATCTGTCAAGGATGACAGTGGCATTACCTTTGTCCGATTTTGTCATAATTATATCTTGATTAGCTTTTAATGACCACTGTGATCACCATGTAAGCATGAAAGAAAGAATAAATACTGTTACAATTTGAACAGTGCATAAACCTTTAATCTATCAGTAAATCATTTACAGCTTTCAGCACATATAAACCATATGAATAACATGCATATCGCAGCACTCAATGTTCGAAATGTCTCTCTTTTGCCTTCACACACACACACCTGAAGTCTGTGAGGTCTCATATCGACGGTGGTATGCACAACATCCAATGGAAATGCTGCCAGTGCTTGCTCCAAATCCACCTTCAGGTTGGTGATGCTGGGGTGTCATTCTTGCAGGCTCTCTCTCAAGCTCTAACCACAATATGAAGTCCAATGGATTCAGATGGGGACTTCCAGGTGGCCAATCAGATGGTGATATGTGGTCAGGCACATTTGTCTCCAACTACTGTTGTGTGGTCTTCGCCTTGTGTGCAGGGGCTGAGTCCTGTTGGTAGGTCCAGCTTACTGTGAAACAAGGCGTTGTTCAGAGGCCATATCACAGGTTGCAGCATGGAGTCTTGATTCACTTTGGCAGAGATTTTGACTCCTTTCTTGCTGATGTGCAACTTGCATTTCACTGATGCAGAGTGATAACCTCTCTGAATCCTGGGTGCTATGCAACCATCTGGGGCATATACCCAATGGTGAGCTATAAGGGGTTTGCATGAGCACTTTGTTAAATTTTTCTCAAATTTGCAAGCCCCTTGTTCTTCTTGTTTACTTTTTTTTTTCAAAAAAAATTTTTTTTTTGAAACATATTAAGCAACAAACTCATACAGTAACCAAACAAAAATCAGTCTATTCGACAGTGTATAGATTATTTGGAATTATTGTTTCAACTCATCTATAACGAATGCGCCCAAGTTTGAAAATAAAATAAGCGCATGCACTATCTTTACCCTTCTCCCTTCTGGTAGCCAATCGTATGGTAAAACCATTAGCCAATCAAATGTTTTATAAACGATTATAAAAGATTTCATTCTTATTATATTTTGATAGTTAAAATTTTTTTTCTTATGTAAGATAAATTAACCCAGTTGATTGTGAGCAAATATTTCATGTTTAGATCATGAAATATTTGTTTAAAAATGATAGCCTTTAGAGGGTGATTGTCCTCTCATACTTTTTGATTGGAATTTGTACACAAGCTGTATTAATAAAAGTTTTTGTGTGAAATACAGCTTTTTTTTTTTTTTTTTTGTTTTGCTCGATGATATGAGCCCTTTGTTAAAATTTCCATAGCTCACCACTGCATATACCTGATTGTTTTGGTGATTAAATGATTCTTCAATGGTGAAAATCTAATCTGTGAAGAGGATGTCTCCCTGTCTGTTATTTGTGTACTGCTGGAGAAGTGCCTTTGACTTTATCACCCTCTGCCACATAAGTTGTGGTGTTAGGAAATGTCCAGTAGAATGACTATAGACTCTCACCCCCAGATCATCAGTTAGTACATGTGATTGTTCTCTGTGATATGTTCATCTCTTGCAATATCACTTTCTGTGTTCTCACAGGATTACAATGCAGGCATGCCTTCAAAGTCCTCACAAGCTGTTGTGTCCTAACTTAGCATGGTCAACCTGTTCTTTGGTAGTTAGATACACAAACATCCTACTGATCCTGAGTGTTTTTAGCGTGTTGAAAATAACAAGTAGTTGCATTCCAACCTTGTGCTGTGCTATTACAGCTACACAGTTCTCATAATCTCTCCACTGCATGTCAATCCATACAGTTAGGCAACTCTCTCTCTCTACTGATAAACATGTGAAAGTTGGCTGTGCACAGTGCCACTAACAGAACTAAGCTCATGCAATTCTGTGAGTAGTGCATGGATGTGGGGAAGTTGTAACAGTATTTATAGCAAGGATGTGTAGCACATCTTTAATAACTTATAAGTTTCTATCAAGTTTCCTCTTCTTTACCTATAAACTAAACTTTGCAAACCACATACCTGCAATCTATTCTAACGTGGAGCAATTCTACAGATCTATCATCATCTTTGTCACTTTTTCTGGATTCACCCCACCAGCTCCTCATATCAAGAAACCCCTCAGGGAAAATCTACACACAGTAGTCAAGATGTCGCCCCGTCATCTTGACTACTGTGTAATTCCATATCCAAGTAATCCTTCAGCTATTGAAGAAAGGAGATTCTGGTTATGTTGTATAAATGCTCTGATTAAGGCACATATGGACTACTGTGCCCAGATTTGGTCACCTGGTTTTCAGAAGAATGCAGAGATGTTGGAAAGGGTCCAGAGGTGATTGACCAAAATAGTTTCTGATCTCTGGAATGCTGAACATGAAGAAAGGTTGAGATGATGCAATTTGCAGAGTCTAGTGGATAGGAGCAAGAGGTGTGATATGATAGAGACATATAAGTTGGTAAGGGGTTGTTACAGGATTATCACTGATGAATCCTTAGACGGCGTATAAGGAGGACATAAGTGAGGGAGAGAGAGAAGCAGGTTTTTTTTGCATGGAGAGTTGTGAATGATTGCAATGCATTGTCTGAGAGTGTGGTGCAGAGAATTTGAATGTGTTTAAGGCAGGGGATCTTCAACCTTTCAGACAGTGCGGGCCGCATTAAACATTTCAATGAAGCCCGCAGACCACTAAGTTATACTGTGGTATTTAGAATTTTAAGATGCTTTCCAGATTCACAAGGAATGCTGTGCATTTGATACTTTACATAAAATGCTATAAAAATCAACAAACTCAGCTTTAAGAGCGTAGGTAGGAGTCGGGTTCATGATAAGTAAATAAAATCAATACTTGAAAAAAGATAATTTAATGAAGAAAACATTCATTTTTTACAATGTCAATGGACAACTTGACATCAATGTTAGAAGTCACTATGCACAGAGTATTCTCGAGATGTTGGTCAGTAATCTGAGTTCTTGTCTTGGACTTCACTTGCTTCATTCTGGAGAAAAACTGCTCACATAAGTATGTGCTTTCTAACAAAGCGCACATCTTCAAAGCATGCCAGCGAAGATTAGAGAATGCGTCCTCATAAATGTAGTCTGTAAAATGTAAGCAAGGGCACATTGAATAATATTTCTCTCAAAGAAGAGATGTTTTGAAGTTCAAGCAGCTCCATTTGTACTGAGCCTGGCATTTTGGCAGCATTGACACTGAATGGCATTGAAAATAAATCTAAAGAAGACTGTTGGTTACAAAAATGACTAAATCTCTCTTTGAACTCACTTTGCATCATGGCTAATTTTGTAGCTTATTCATCAAGAGATGAACAGTTGGATTCAGTGAGAAGCTGAAAATGAGTTAAGTATTTTTTTGCGAGTTGTGCCTCCCAAAGTTTGAGCTTGGCCACAAAAGCTTTGATGCGATCAAACAGAGTGTGCACCAGTTGATCTTTGGATTTTAGCCACGTATTTAGGTCATTCATATGCAACGAGATGTCAGTCACAAAGGCCAAGTCTGTCATCCACTTCGGATCATTAAATTCTGCAATCTGATTCCTCTTGGTTTGCATGAACTGCTGTATTTTGCTCTTAAGTTAAAGACTCTTTTAAGAATCTTTCCCTCTGTTCAATCAATGCACATCACTATAATAAACCACATTGCTATGATTTGCTTTGCACTTTTGGGTCAAAAACTCTTGGAAATGACTATGATTCAATCCTCTTGCCTTCATAACGTTGATGACGATCACAATAACGTTCATGACATTCACAAATCCAATAGTTTTCACACACAAATTCTACTAGTGGATTAAACAGTGGTAATGGATGAAATCTTTTCCTTCTAGTTCTGGTTCTTTCCATAGCAGCACAACAAACCCTTCGTTCTTTCTCACCATAGCAGGGGCACCATCAGTTACCACACCCTTAATGTTGGTTAAGCTGAGGTCGAAATTCTGGAGCGTTTTCTTGGCGGCTTCAAGAATATCAGTGCCTTTCGTCGTTCCCTTCATAGGTACGAGTGCTAGCAGGTTCGTCTGTCACATTGAATTGTTGATCGATGCCACAGACAAAGATAGCAGTTGTGCTGTATCCTTCACATCTGTGCTCTGATCTAAAGCAAGTGAATATGACATAAATTCGGACGACTGTTTTTTTAAAGTTCCTTCGATGTCATAGGCAAGTTTTTTTGACATGTCGTGCTACAGTTACCCCAGACAAATTCGGCTTTTTAAACACTTCTTTATTATTTGGGCACAGAATATCCCTAGCAGCGATGAGAAACTCTTTCACAAACTCGCCATCCAAGAAGGCTTTTTATTTTTTAGCAATTTTTTCAGCTATTACATAACATACTTTGATGCACACTTCGCTCTCTTCCTTCTGCCTTTTAAACATACCCTGCTAGCATTTTAAATCAATTTGGAGATGGTTCACTTTGTCCACAAGAAGTCGCCCTTGAAGGTGATCAAAACTGGACGCATGCTTTCTCATAGTGAAGCGGCTAAAGCATTGTCAGTACCCTTGACCATTTTGTTTAATTTGAGTCTCGGGTCTGGGTTAGTCCCGAAGGAGTGGAAAGAGGGGAAAATAGTTCCACTGCATAAAGGAGGTTTCACGACTGCTGTTGTAAATTACTGACCGATTAGCATATCAGGAATCGTTGTCAAGGTCTTGGAGAAATTAGTCGAGAGAAGAATACAGGATTGGATAGATGAAAATAGGATACTGTATGGGGGACAACATGGTTTTGTGAAGGATAGATCATGCCTCAGTAACTTGCTCATGTTTTATAACACAGTGACGGCTGAACTGGATAAGGGTAATGGGTTTACAGTGATTCTACTGGACCTTGCTAAGGCCTTTGATAGGATACCACATGGAATTCTAATCACTAAACTGGAGCAGATGGGGATGGATAGCAGAGTGGTTGATGGAGAGATACCAGAGAGTGGTTTATTCAGGAGTTGAGTCCAAAAGACGGCTTGTGACTAATGGTGTGCCATAGGGTTCTGTTCTCAGACCACTGCTTTTCAATTTGTTCATTAACGATATAGGAAAGGATCTGAGAGGAAGTGTTCACTTGTTTGCTGATGATGCAAAGTTGGGTAGAGCAATTGTGAGTGCACAGGATGTCAAAAAAGATGATTTGGATAGTTTGGAGGACTGGGCTAAGGAAAATGGATGTCAATTTAATGTGGCAAAGTGTACGGTTATGCATTTTTGGGTGAAAAGATTAGCAGCAGCAGTATATCACAGTGGTGGAACCGTACCCCCAGGAGATTGACAAGGCCAGGGATTTGGGAGTGTTGGTGGATAGGGAGTTGAAGTTTAGGTGACACATTGCAAAAGTGGCTAAATCGGCTCATAAAATCACTGGGTTGCTTAAAAATACTTTAACAATCAGAGACAAACAAGTTATTGTTCCTCTGATTGAGCCTTGATAAGACCCATCTAGACTACTGTGCCCAGATATGGGCGCTAGGGTTTCTTCTTGATGGGGAGGAGGTGGAGAGGATCCAGATGATAGCAGGTCTATGAAATGAACCTTATGATAACAGGTTGAAGATCTGTGGGTTGCAAAAATTGGTTGATAGCAGAAAAGAGGTGATATGATTGAGACATTCAAATTACTGAAGGGTTTCTATAAGATTAATTCAGAAGATATTTTTGAGAATAGGACTGGGGGGGGGGGGGAGGACTAAGGGCCATACATGGAAGCTGGGCAAGAATGTGGTTAGCAAAGGTGTCAGAGGTAGGTATTTTACTTGGAGAGTGGTGAATGAGTGGAATAAGCTGCAAGAGTCTGTTGTGGGTGCTATGACTGTGAATGAGTTCAAGGCGAGGAATGATAGATACTGTGTGAATGTCGAATAGTTGTTCTTGACATGTTAGGGCCTTCCTCGATGAGTCTATCGACTCCTTAGAGTTGCCCGAAATAATAATAATAACAATAGTGTCGTTTTATATTGTATTCTTTTGATACTGACACTGACTCACGACAATTAAACACACTGGCTTATCGTCGATCGGCACAAAAAAGTACAAATCGGTCTACTTTTCATTAAAAACCTGACAAGAATCACTTGAACCCAAAAAATGATCCCAAATGGTCGTGTAATGGTTATTATCCACCGAATATGCCTCACACTAATGAAAAAAGTCTGGCAATATAAAACCACTATAGGCTATGGCCTATTGTGGTTTTATATTGCCAGACTTTGTTCACGACGAACCTGCGCTTATACATGAATATCACATTGTTCATGACTGACTGTGGATGAGATCCTCTTGTATTTATATGAAAATAACAAAGTATTGAGAACTTTGAGATGTATCTGGAATGCACTAGACAGTGCACTACTGCTTCAGCCATCTACTTGCGACGTTATTACTAGTACTTAAGCATAGCTTGGCGCTATTAGATGGCTGAAGAAGCATGTCTATTTAATATTTATTTTTATAGGATTTTATGTAAAGTATCAAATGCACAGCATTCCTTGTGAATCTGGAAAGCATCTTGCAATTCTAAATACTGCAGTACAGCTTAGTGGCCCATGCGCTTCATTGAAATTATTTTTTATTTAATCGCGTTTTAATGTTAAGTAGTTATTTTTTCAAAATGGACAAAGGGCCACGGCGAAGACCCCTGGTTTAAGGGATGGTATGATGAGCTGTGTGTATGATAAAAGGGACCTTCTAGATGAGTCTGCAACTGCATGGGATCTTTGGATGATGATGATGATGATGATGATGATAATAATAATAATATTCTGCCAACTTTTGCAATATGCCCTCTGAATTTGAACTCTGCCCATCATCACTACAAATCCCTAGCTTTATCAATTTTCTGCAATCGAGTACCATCAATGTAATACACAATATGTAATATTTTTATCCCATAGTGGATAACCTTACATTTTGCATATTAAACTGACAGCCATTATTCTTTTCCTAAACTGACAATTTATTTAAATATCATCCTGCAAGATCTCTACATCACTTTTAATAACTGCTGTCCCCTCTGCTTTTGCATGATCAGCAAACTGCCCCCCCCCCCCAAAAGCATTCCCTATATTATTAGTATACAAATTAAATATCAGTGGGTCTAAGTACAGTTTTGAGGCACTCCATTAATCACCCTCCTTTTCCTGGATTCTGCTTCACCATATATTCTCCTCTAGTATTAGTTCAGTCAGCCACTTCCCTATCTATGCTGACAGCTTTATATCCATTTCCATTTGCTCCAACTTATGCAATAGATTATCACATGCCTCTGTACAGTTATTATCATGGTGAGTAATTTCCATATGGAACTCAGCTGTCACTATATTATAAGATGTGAGTAAATTACTAAGGCAGAACTACCTTTCGCAAAGCCATGCTGCCCACCATAGAATATCATATTCCTGTCTATCCATTCTACGATAAACCAACGTTTCCAATATCTTAATCACTGTTCTGGAGATACTAGCAAATCTGTAACTTGCTACTTTTGTGTTAGAGCATCCTTAATGTAACTGAATTATCTTGTCTTCTTTCCACTCTCTCAGAACTTTTCTAGAGCTGAGACTAAAACAGCTTGGTGAGAGGCACTGCTAGTTCTTTTGCTCATGTGTTTTGTAACACATGTCAATCCAATCCCACTGCTGTATTAATAGATATTTCTCAAAATGAGTTTGTCTACTTTAATTCTTGCATCAGTCTCTCTCATCACATCTACAACTACAATACACCTGGATAATAACACCCTTGCAAAGTGATTGCTTAGAAACCATTTCTTTTGCCAGTTGACCTTCCCCATCGTTACAAATTAAAGTTATCATTCTTCCTCTTACTTGATAAATAGTAAAAAAAAAAATTCTTTAGAATTTCTTTTGACCTGCTTAGCTAATTTCCTCTCATTGCATGGCTTAATTTCTCCTCATGCTTGCCACTTTTCTTCTTTGCATTTTGTATTGCACATGGGCATCTAATCACCTTCTTCTTTATATGTCCTCCACAATGTTCACCGTTCCTTTTTTTGTAGTTCCTACTTTATGATGTTACTCATGTATAGCTAATTTCCTCTCATTGCATGGCTTAATTTCTCCTCATGCTTGCCACTTTTCTTGTTTGCATTTTGTATTGCACATGGGCATCTAATCACCTTCTTCTTTATATGTCTTCCACAACGTTCACCATCCCTTTTTTTAGTTCCTACTTTATGATGTTACTAATGTATTAACTCTCGTATGATTTTATCTTCCTGGTAAAGGGATATGTGTAGGCTGATGCTGCTTCCCTCAAACAACAACTGATTACTATCTGATTACTAACATTCTTCCCTTGCAGCTTTTTATGTCACAATACTGCTTCAAGCTACATCCTAACTTTTATCATAATTGTTGTAACTTTGTAGTTTTGTGAAATTACAAAGTTACAAACCTTCTTAACTGAGAACTCCAGGTTTAATAATTTACAAGGACAACTGTATGGTCATTCCTCTTGATTAGAGGCAGAGTTGCTACCTTGGTTATGGGTATATTTTCTGATGGTATTACCAGATTCAGCACCTTAAACCACAGCTTCCCTCCATCATGTGTTTCAGATAACTGTATTACCTATAATTGTATAAATTCTATTTCCATCCTGCTATGCACCCTTTCTTCCCTCCAATCTGTTGTCGCAATAGTGGACATCATCTATAATAATAATTGCTTAGCCTGTATTCATTGTGCTAATCTGCTGATGAATGGAATCCAACATCTTTTTGTGCCTGGAGAAAGTGATGAGGCTAAGGATCTTGAAGATATGATGGACAGGAATTTGAAGTCCAAAGCTCACATAGTAGAAATTCCAAATACAATTCCAAGGATAATTGAGATGTTGCATGCAAGACTGACATGCAAGGTTAAGGAAGCCATTTTAACTCTTTCATGGGTTCTGACACAATAAAGAAGCTGCGGAGAGGTTGCAAACAAGTTTTAAAAAAAGATATTAGGATTATGAGGACAGATTGAGGGTATTATATGCAGATACTGGCAGCCAGGAGAAAGAGGGGTGATATGATAGAGGTCAATAAAGTTCTGAGAGGATGTTATAGGATATCTGGTAAAATTTTTCATTATATGGAACATGGGAAGAGACCAAGGGGGCATTCATGGAAGTTAAGTTTGTGTGCAGTTAAGAAAGGAGTGAAAGCCAGATATTTCCCTCAGAGTTTGCCTTGAAGTGGTGCATCTAGTGTACATGAGTTTAAGAGAAGATATTACAGCTGGTGTGGATGATGTATGGCTATCCTTAATGAGTCGTTGATTCCCTGGAGGTCTCTGATGATGATAATAATAATAATATAATAATAACATCAGTGTCATGTTTTGGCAGGTGGAGAAGAAAGACAGAACCATGACACTGATGATTTTTGAACACCTGAATGTCCCCAGTGAAAACTGTGTGGAAGATTGTTCTAAATACAGAGGTAGATGGAATGAAAGAGGAGGAGGATGAGAAACTAGTACAGTATATTTATAGCTGGACGGTGAATAGATATTGACCAGCAGTTGCTCATGTATTTATAGGCCTGAGAGAATGAGGAGGAATGGTAGCAGCCAGTGGCTGTCACTGCATGAAAATATTTATGGAAGAGACATAAAGGAAGAGAGAGGGTCAATGAGAAAGTGACAGGAGTAATATATAGATAAGCGAGTGGTCACCAATTAACTGTATCATCCTTTTCTGGAAAGTATCAGGCATTTTTCACATTTTTAGAGAGGTTTTTGGTACACTACTCCCATATGTGAGAACATTCTAAGGCAGGATGAATCTGCAATTTATAAACCATAAGGAGTTGTGAGGTGAGAAGTAAAATCTTAAACAGAAAGGGACAAATGGTTTTTTTTGGGAGGCAGAGGAAGTATGAATGTAATTATGCCAAGAGAGGCTAAGGTGTAAGTCACTCAAAGAGATATCTATCTAATCTTTCACAGAGATCTTAGTGTTATCAAAAATGAGGGGAAGATCAAGTGTAGTTTTTTCCTGTTTAAAATACAGCAGGATTATGTTTTGTTGGCACTGAAGTTGACAAGGCTATTCTCACTCTAATGAAATATGACAATGAAATCAGTGTTTAAAGTACTGATAATGGAAGATCTTCTCACTAAGGCTTCTGAAATGGAAACAAGGAATACTTTAATCATTAGCAAAACTATTTGAGGTACAGATACCTGGGTACTCTTAGCAATGGTGGAGAATCTGAAGAAAGAAAGCCATATACCAAGACAAGCAGTGAATAACTAGAAATTAAACTGGCAATAAATTGCAAAGGTGAGTGATAGACTACAAAATGGTAATTTGGCAAGCAGTCCTATTTTTTGGCAAGTAGACTACATGAGTTTCACAATCTTTTCCACAGCTTGTGTCCATTGATGGCAAAGTGATGTAGATTGTAAGTAGCAGAATCGATATTAGTGGTCACTGATTAAATGGTGACCTTTCAAAATGAGAAGGGATTGATTGCTGATGTTCATTATTATCAGCAGAATTGAAGTGAGTGCAATGGGATGATAGCCTGATGGCTTCTTGAATCTTGATTCTCTTGGATGGACTGAATGCAGGATGGTTTCCATCTGAATCTGGCTGAAAGAGCTACATACAGAAAGCTTTCCTCTTGAATAATATGTGACCTAGGACTTTCATAAACATCCATTATGGAGTCATTATAGGATTCGAACCCACTTTTTTAATTAACAGTCTCATCCGATCTTAAAATCCTCATGCTAGTCCTCAAAAGAAATAAAATTATTTGAGTATTTCCTGAATTCACCCATAATCCTAGGCTCTCCATGTGTGTGTGTGTGTGCAGTGCAAAATTGCAGTTAGTAAAATAATTAATATTAGTCAATTATTAATAACTATTTTTAAATAAAGACTAATTTCATTTACTTTATTATAGCTGCTTCTAACAATGAGTAAAACTCAGAAGGAATGAGAGCAATATATTTGTTTACAGAGAGATTATTGCCGAAAATATATCAAATCATTTAAAAAACTCATAAGGTTTGCAAGTTAAAGCACTGAATAATCACAATGTACATCTACTAATCAGTAAAGAATTTTTCTAATTCTGCTCCCGGCTTTTTCCATTTAGAGCGTACTTGAACTAAACAAAGATCTAGACTTTAGGCTGGGCCAATTAACACTTTGATTTTTTGATTCTATTTTAATAATAATCAATATATATATATATTATATATATATATATATATATATATATATATAATATCAATACTGAACAGTCATATTTTTTATTAAAATATAATTAAACATCCAAGTGTTAATTGGTCTGTCCAAAGTCTGGATCTGTGTTTAGTTACAAATAAGCCTGAAATGGAAAAATGTTTTCCATTTCAGGCTTATTTGTAACTAAACACAGCAAATAGTCTAAAGTATATATATATATATATGTACACACACACACACACACACACACACACACACACACACACACACACACACACACACACACACACACACACACATAAAATCTAATCTCATCTATTAGTCAATCTGGATGCATGTCCTTTATCCTTTGAGGTGCTTGGTCCATCATTTTTCTAACTATTCATTGTGTAAAAATTATAGGAAAAACAGATGTGTTAGAGCAATTACTTTACTAAGAAAAATAACCCTTGATGTTTCGGCCTCTATATCAATGTCATCATCAAGAATACATATATATATATATATATGTGAAATAAATCACAAGCTGATTTACAGATGTGTTAGAGCAATTACTTTACTAAGAAAAATAACCCTTGATGTTTCGGCCTCTATATCAAGGTCATCATCAAGAATACACATATATATATATATATATATATATATATGAAATAAATCACAAGTTACATCATAATATAGCGCCTCTGTAGCACAATTGGAAGAACGATGGTACATTGCACCCTTCGATTGAAATAGGCCTAAGTTCGATTCTCGTCGCGATGGGAGGAATATTTATGTGGACGATTTTCAACTGAAGGTGAGTTAGCCGATCTCATACGGAGGTAGCAGAGTTTTCCTCCCGGAAACTCTGGTTTTTCATCCTGCATACAGACAAATTGGCTCTTCAGAACACATGCAATTTACAGACAAAAAATACTAGTTGTGGTGGTGGAGGTAGGTGGAAGATGGCGTTGATTGAGATAACTCACAGTAGAGGTTGAGACAGTTGTAGGTGTCCTCCTGCGATGAGTCTTTGGACTCCTTGGAGGTGTCAGGAATAATAATAATAAGTAAGCTATAGTATAACTGCTTTGTTAACCATTTACACTAACCTGACTTGTCTCCATAATTTCTATACAATGAATGCTGACCATCAAGTAACTATGACAGAAAAGATTTATCTAACTAGATGCAGTGGAATCATTTTTGGTGTTTACAGGAGTGAGGCCACATTTATTTTATTTTTAAAAAATTAGATTTGCTTTATAGAGAATGCAAATATATCATCCTGTTTAAGGATGAGTTGTACATGTTAATGTCTCTTTAGATACATTTTTTTAAAATAGTTACCTTCTCAATGTAAGAGGGTTTTAATGCTAGATGCTGTTATTGCAGTAGGTCCCTTCTTGCCTCTAGATATATAATATGTTCTACTCTGTCTTGATCTACTGAATCTTCTTTTCACTGTTTCACCTTTGGAATGTTCAAGAGTAAGTGTTCTCCCTCACAATTTGTATGTTTTGCATTTAGTTTTTATTTCAATGCTCTTTATGGCACATCAGATAGAGATGACAGACCATGACAGAAAGTGTGAGCAAGACTGTATTTCTGGCATTTAGAAAAGTGTCAAGGATTCAAGATATATAGCCTGAAAGGACAACTAATATACCATGCTGCTCTCATTGATGTTGGAGATTTCAGAGTGCTAAACATAAGGATGACATTACTAGTCAATACTAGGATATTATCCCAATGTATGTGTAAACCAGTTCATTTTAATTCAGAGCAAATCTTATTGTCAAGAACACCAACAAGGTCCCATTCTGTTACTGCTCCTTGAGAAAAGTTCAGTTTTGCAGTGGTGTGTGTGGGTAGGATTACTATGACTGATATTCCTCTGACTGATGTTGCATGAAGGAGTTGCACTGATTGTTTCAACAAAAATATCTACAGAATGGAGTTTATTGTGGATTTTGGAGATAATACCAACCCTTCTACAAGAAAAGGATATATATTTTCCCAAATCAGACATTCACCTGTTGAATGTATAATTAGAAAAATTGTATATTTGTAGGTGTTCTCTGTTTCTTCCTCTTGTTGTCTGGTGATGATCCTATGGTTCTGCATTTGGTTGTGGCACACTGAGGGCCCACCTGAAACACTTGAGGATGAAGGACTCATTCTTAAAAATAAGCAGAGAGAGAGAGAGAGAATTTAAGTCCACAGCTATATATGTTCCACATACAAGTAGAAAAAAGTGCATCATCATATTATTAAATACTCTGATGAGAGATAATTGCAAAGTATTCCCACTTGGTACAATATATATTATATTTGACAAGAAATTATATTCTTGTTTTAATCCAGAAGCAGGCCAGAAGAGTCACAACTGTTGTATGGAAAGCAAAATGAAAAGAAATTGGCTTTGCAAGCTAAAGACAACACAAAAGAATTCTATTGTTATCCTGCAAGTAAAGGAAATAATTAATATGAAAGAATAACTCTAATGAATGAAGATAGCTCAATACAGCTCTGCACTGGAGGAAAAAACTCAGGTGCATGAGGAGGAGCACTAGAGTTGTTGCACAAACTGAATAAGAATTCAGCAATAGGGACTGATGGAATATCAGTATGGATACTGAAAGAGTGTTCAGATGAACTAGCTATTCCTTTGACTAGGCTATATAATTTGAGTCTCAGAATGGGGAAGATTCCACAGGAGTGGAAAGAATGTATGGTAATCTTATTGCACAAGTGACACAAAGATTGATGTATCCAACTTTTGACCCATCAGCACCTCTCAAGTGCTGGTGAAGATTTTGGAAAAGATGATTAGGGCTTGTGTTAAATCTTGAATGAAAGAGAATTTATAATGTATTACCTTCATTCAGATTTAACAAGTACAGTAGTACCCCGACTTATGCAAATATGGAATTATGCGGTTTCTTATATGTACGTATTCCCATCCCGCTTCACACCTCACCACTAGTCGTATCTTTATAGCGCTGGTCGCATTTGCCATTATCTCACATGCTGTGAATAAGCACTGATATGTTTCGTGCAGTCTCCATTCATACACGATTTTTAGTCTACAAACCGTGCGACTGTTTAATGTTATGTTCTTGATAAAAATTTTATCACATAAAAAATAATAATGTCGTCCAAAAGAAGCAAGTCCGATTCTTCTACAGCTAGCAAGAAAAGAAAAACATTGACTTTGGAAACAAAACTCAGCATTATGAAGGATTTTGAAGGCGGAATGAAAATTTGTGAGCTAGCAAATAAGTTTGATCTACAGGAATCCACAGTAAGAACAATTATGAAAGATAAAGAAAGAATTCTCGCTGCTGTGAAAAATGCCCAATCATTGAATTCAAGCATAATTCGTAAACGTCATGGAATTATTGGTGAGATGGAAACGATGCTTAAATTATGGTGTGATAATCAAGTGAGAGTAAAAAATTGTCCAGTTGATCAAACAACAATATGTAGCCAAACCAAGCTGATTTTTGAGAGGGAAAAAGTAGAAGCTGGAGAAGTGGCCAAAGAAGAACATTTCGTGGCCAGTAATGGCTGGTTCAACCGATTTAAAAATTACTGTAACTGGCACAGCATCGCGGAGAGTAGAGAGGCAGAAAGCGATGATAAAGAGGCTTCATCTGCTTTTCCTGAAACACTTAAGGCTATCATCGAGGAAGGTAGCTATAGCAGTCAAACCATATTTAATGTAGACGAAACTGGCTTGTTCTGGAAAAAGATGTCCAAGAGAACTTTCATCGCACGTGAAGAAAAAACATTTCCTATTAAGGCTTCCAAAGACTGGTTGATAGTAATGCTTGGTGGAAAGGCAGCTGGTGATTGCAAGTTAAAACCTCTCTTAATTTATCGCTCCAAAAAAAAATCTAAAGCTGGCTTGCCAGCTTCTATTTTTGAAGACTGGTTTGGTCACCACTTCATACCTGAAGTTGAACGTTATTGCCAGTTTAAAAAAATTCTGTTTAAAGTTATGCTCATTATTGATAATGCACCTGGTCACCCTCCTGCAACTTTAATTGATTTTGATCCCCGTGTAAAAGTTATTTTCTTGCCTCCAAATACAACCAGCTTACTTCAACCGATGGACCAAGGAGTTATCAAAACATTCAAAGCGTACTACAAACGGCGTTTCTTTGCAAGTCTGAATGAAGCTATGAGGCAAAATGAGCACCTGTCTGTTAAAGAGTTTTGGAAACAGTTTAATGTTTTAGATGCTGTAAGGATTATCGGCGATTCTTGTGGTGAAATTTCCCAAAAAACCTTGAATGGTGTCTGAAAAAACTTTGTCCATCCTTTTTTAAATGCAAAATGGAAATGTTGCCAGAAACTGATCAAGTTGCTGAGGCAATAGAAGAAGTTGTCAACCTTGCCAGGCAATTAGATTTAGAAGTCGACAGTGAAGATGTCAGCGAACTGTTAGACTCACATAAAAAGGTGCTTACAATCGACGAGCTCAGAGAAATGCGTGAGCAAAGTGCTACTGAAGAGACCAAAACCTCAGATCCAGTTCTACCAGAAAAGCACATGACAATTGCAAAATTAACAGAAGGTCTCAGCTTAATTAAGAAAGGTTTACAGATTTTGGAGGACATAGATTCTAACGAGGAACGAATTGTAGCCACAAGGCAAGGAATAAAAAAACATTGGCTTGCTATGAAGAAATTTTGCATGACAAGAAAAAGACATTATGTCGTCAGATGAATCTATTAGGTTTTATGACATCATCAACATCGAAATAACTTTCTTTTTACTTTATGTATGAAAAACTACAATTTTCTATTTCTTAAAAAATATAGGTGTTTTTGTAAACCTTTGGTCCCAATTAACTAATATTTTGTATGTTTGTATATATAAATTACATGCAAAATTATACCCCGAGTTACGCGAATTCGACTTATGCGCTTTTTGTAGGTCCCACCTACCGCGTAACTTCGGGGTATGGCTGTATCTCTGAATATTGTATTGTCAAATGTCTTATGTAAAAAAAAAAAAAAAAGGGGGGGGGGAGAAGTTTAGGAATGGGTGAAGAATGTGAACATTAGGCTAAAATCCCAGACAAGATAGGAAGATTAAACCATGACCTGAGGCCATCACGTACGCAAAGGTCTACATTGCACCCACCCATGTTCTTGTTGTTCTCGCCCATGGGGTCTCCCATGGGCGAGAACAAGAAGCATCGGAACGAAGTGAAGAGGAATTGAGGTGCTGTGTGAAGGTCATCGAGGGGATATATAGTTTTTTCCACATGAAAAACGAGGCTTTTGTTTTTTTGGCTTTTGCCTTTTATCTGTTCCAGTCGTTCCCAGAGTAGGGAAGTTCTAGTGAGGTCAGGATTAGATGAATGAGAGTGGCTAAGCGGCCAAGTAGAATGCCAACGTACGTATAGGTGTCGGCATAACAGAAGGTCAGTGTACGATGAGAAGGAAATACGGAACCTCGTGGACCAACATCGGCAGCAGTGCTTCGTGAACAACGTAGGTGACGAATCGTGATCGTCGTAGAAGCAAGAACCTAAGGAACATATCAGCCAGGTAACCTCATCAAAAAGGGATGCGATAAGAAAACGCAAGCCATATAATTCCAATTGATGATCGCAAGTATAAGCCAGTGATATCCCGACACCTCGGTAAAGTAAGAAATTTTATATTTTTGTATACAAAGAAAGTTTGATTGTGACGGTAAAAGGCACTAATTAGAATTGTGATTTATGAAGTGTTGTAGGAACTTTAGGAATTAAACCATGAATAGGGAATGATTCATGTGAGTCAGAAAACTTGGAAAAGTGCAGTGTGAAAATATGTTTGTTTGTAGTTGTCGGGTAGTTCTTGAACAAATAATTGTGTGAAAATAATCTAGTAGTGATAAGTAAATAGAAGAACATCCAATTTTAATAGTAAATGATAACTGAAATGAAATGAAAAAAAAAAAAAAAGGGAACTAGAATATCCATATTATCGAGTTATCTTATTTTACCTCTCATACAAACATTAGTTAAGTTAGAGTCTATGAAAATAATTGTAACTTACTTTATTAGTCATCATCATAATCAAATTCCTGACATGTACCTTCAAAGTGTGTACAGGATATGATAGTAATACATGAAAAATTTACATCATTACTAACTTCCTATCTACAATTTTCCTCCAAATCAGTCTGTTACTTATCAAGACTCCAACATTATCAGATCTTATATTTCTATTGTCTAAGGCACTTTCTACTGTGTCAATCCCCCTATACTTTGGACTTCCTCTGGGTCGTTTTCCTGCCAACCTGGCAGAGAACACTTGTTTTGCCAATCTTTCCTCGCCCATTCTGTTTAGGTGACCATACCACCTGAGATTAGCTCTGCTAACACATTCCTGGATGCTGACAATGTCAAGTTCTTTAATAATATCCTCGTTTTTAATATGGTATTGCCATTGATACCATCTGTTCATGCCTCTAATCTTTCTCAAGACTCACATATCTGCGGTCTCTAGTCTTTGGTCAAATGTTTTACTTCTCACCCAGCTCTCAGATCCATAAGTAAAAACTGGTTTGAACACTGTCTTGTATACAGCTAATTTAGTGTTCCGACTAATTTCTCTATTATTCCACATGAATTTATTCAATTGATTTCCTACCATACCAGCTTTGTTGATTCTGTTGTCTATTTCCATATTTAATTTACCATCTTCACTAAAAATCATGCCTAAGTAGCTGAAATGTTTTACTTGTTCCACAGGTTCTGCGTTCAAAACACAGTTGGTATTTTCAACGATTCTACCTATTTTCATTGTCTTTTTACTGCTGACCTTCATACCATATCTATTACAACAGTTATTCAATTTAGACAGAGAATCTTGCAAACTTGTAGCAGATTTATTCAGAAGTATAACATCGTCCCCATAAAGCAAAGAGCTGACATTAACATCTCCAATTCTGATATCATGTTTAATACCTCTTTCTTTCGTAATGTGATCCATATAGATAATGAATAACAAAGGGGATAATATGTATCCTTGTCTCACACTGGATTTAACATTAAAACATCTTCCTGTACTTCCTTCAATTCTAAATGCTAACTTGCAACTCAAATAAAGACTAAGTATTGCTTGATATAATGCCCCATTGACACCATATAACTGTAGCGTATTGAATAGTTTCTCTCTTGGCACCTTGTCATATGCCTTTTCCAGATCAACAAAATTTAAATACAGATCTTTGTTATATTCCCCTGTTTTCTCAGCTATTTGTCGTAAAGTGAAGATCTGACCCTGACAGCCTCTATTTGGCCTGAATCCAGCTTGTTCTTCACAAACTTTTTTTTCCACAATTTTTCTCGACCGTTTCTCAAGTATACTGGCATAAATCTTGCCTGGAACACTCAGTATGGATATACTTCTGTAATTCTCACATTCAGTTTTATTTTCCTTATTATATATGGTACTATCAGAGCTCTGCTTCAATCATCAGAAATTCGTCCCTCTGTCCAGGCCTTCTGAACTATGCAGTGCAGCCACTGTAAGACTTTTATAACACCATACTTCAGCATTTCTGGTTGATTATCATCTATTCCTGCTGCCTTTCCACATTTCAAGCCTTTGATAGCTTTTTCTACTTCAAGTATCGATATGTATTCCTGACTGCATGCCTGGTCAGTGTTTTTACCACTGTGCTGTCATCACTGCTTGTTTCATTTAGCAGTTTTTCAAAGTAATTAATCCATACTTCAAGGATATCTTTTTCTTCCGTTTTCATGTCACCTTTATCATCTGTAACTCCTTTTACAGCAATATTTCCTCCATTTCTAAGATTTTTTGATAACTTCCAGAATATCTTACCACCTTCTTGATATTTATTTACTATGTTCTTGCCAAAGTCTTCCCATGAATTTTGTTTAGCTAGTTTTACACAGTGTTTAGCTTTCATACATTTTTCTCTGTATTCTCTAAGAGCAAAAGCTGACTTATTTGCCAGGAACTTTTGATATGCTTTCTTCTTTTCCTTCACTGTCTCTTTAACTTACTGTGTCCACCATGGAGTTCTGATTTTTCTATCCTTGCAGACAACCTCACCACATGTCTCTCTCTGGCTGAATTAATCAGGGTTTGCTTCAAGGCTTGCCAGTGAATCTCCAAGGTTTGGTTCTTGTTCTCAAACTCTAATTTTTTCTTCAATAATCTTTGTGTATTTTAGTCTACAGATCACATCTGAGAGCTGCTCAACTTTTATTTGCTTTAAAACTTTCTTACATGTTATTCTTTTCAATATGAAATTCAATTTTATCCTGCTCAAGACTAAATAGTGATCACTTCCAATTTCAAATCCTCTGTACACTCTGGTGTCTAGCACCAGGGAGAAAACATCACTATCAACAATAAAATAGTCAATGAGACTTTTCTTATTCGTTGCCTCTTCTGTGCATGTGAATTTGTGCACATTTTAATTTTGAAACCTTGTGTTAGTAATAACCAGTCCATGTCCTGAGCCGAAATCCAATGGGTATTTGCCATTATTATTAGCTTTGCTCTTTTCTCCAAATTTTCCTAAAATATTTTTGTATGTCTCACAATCATTTACTACTCTGCTACTTAGATCCCCAACAAGGACCGACCAACTTTTAATTTTTCATCGTGCCAGTTGCTTTCTCTAAAGCATTATTAAATTCCTCCACTTTTACCTTAGTAGAGCATTCTGTGCGACCATAGGCACAAATAAGTCTCATTGTCCAGTTCCCCATTCTGATATTTGCCCACATCACTCTACTTGAGACGGCCTGCCATTCAAGATGATTAGCCTCGTATTTAATGTTGAATACTATGGCTACTCCTTCTTTTCCATGATTGTCATTGCCTGAATATAACATTTTGTATTTATTGCTCAAAAAGATCTCACCAGTTTTTGTCTTTTTTGTTTCAGCCACCCCTATTATGCCGATCTGGTACTTATCTAATTCCTCAGCTAGCTCATTTCTTTGCCATTCAGGCTTCTTATGTTGATAGTATCGATCTTTAACTCTGGTGATGTTGAGTTGGAGTGTGCTTTCAGATTTGTTCCAGTAGCTGGCTTTTCGCTGTTCACCCTGGTTCCTTGGTGAAAACAACGGGGGCCTTGTTTAACCGGGCGACGCCCCGGTCGTCATGAAATTTTGCCATGCTATACCATCATTTCGTATATTGATTTAAGCCAATAGGAATACAATTTGGTCAGCTAAATCCCAAATTGCCAGCCCATCCTCGTTTGTTCAGTGTGCAGGTAGATACCCAACAGGGTGCACCACGAGAAGGTGAAAATTGGACATTAGGTCAGAAGCCCTGACCTGACCAGCTTTGACCCTTAAGCACCCCCTGCTTTATTAGTAATGAATAAATTTCTTCTTGTCAACCAAATAGCTTGCCTACTGATGACACACATACTGGCCTATAATTAGACAGTTCCAGTCTGTTACCGCCCTGATGCAATGGCACAATCTTACCTTCCTTCCATTCCCTGGGCACCTTTGCCGAAGCCAGACTTTCATTGAAAAGCCAGGTTAAAGGCAATGTCAGTTCCCTAGCACATTCTCTCAAAACTCGTGGTGAAATACTATCCAGTCCCAAAGCTTTACTGACATCCAGAGTACTCAGTATCTGAAACACACTCGTCTCCTGTACCTCTAAACCTCGAACCTGCCCTATCCCTCTACCATTAAAACTGACTCCTCTAGGATGAAATACTCCAATAAAGTGTTCATTGAACAATTCCACTATGTCCTCTGCATCAGTCACTCTATTCCCATTTTTATCCCACAATATCATTCTTCCACAGTCATTTCTCCTCTTACTGGCCACATAGCTAAAAAATTCCTTAGGATTTTCTTTGGATCTTAGCGCCAATCTCCGCTCATATTCCAGTTTTGCTTTCCTTACCACACTAGTCACTCTTCTGGCCTGTGTCTTATATTCTTCATGCACGTTCTCTTCACCTGTCTCCTTATATATCTTCCATAGCCTCTTTTTCACATGCAATTCCTGTTTAATTCTGTTTGTTATCCACTTTACTCCAAATTGTGTCCCCTTCTTCACTCGTGGTACACAACTTACCATTGCTGCTAACAAATATTCTTTCACAATTTCCCACGCACTAATGATATCTCGGCTTTCCAATTCCTCCCTCCATGAAACTTCCCGAAGTTGACGTCTAAGACTATTATAATCACCTGCTTTATAATTCCAAATAAGTTCTCGTCTCTTTGATACTTCTGCATGTCTATTCGTTTTCCAAGTCAAAACCATATGGTCACTCTCTCCAACTGGTGGGAGAGATGTCATCTTAGTTATTATCAACTCTTCTGATGCTATAACCAAATCCAAAACTCTTGAACCTCTTGTTCCCTCTGTTACACGTTGCCTAAGACATTTGTCCCTCAAGAATTCTAGATATTCCATTCCCCTATTGCTACATGCATCTTCCTCTCTCCAATTTATACTACTGTAGTTAAAATCTCCCATAACAATCATTCTTCTTGTACTTGCCAAACTTATCTAAACATCTCCTGTTCCCCATTCTCTGTGCTCCTGGGTCTGTAGCAACACCCCACTAAATATCCTGTCTTGCCCACCTCTACTTCACACCATATGCTCTCAAAATCATTAGTGTCAATGCTTTCCAAAGCCTCCACTCTTAGAGGACATAGGTCATCACTTATCATAAGCAGTACCCACCATGCTTTCCCGTCCTATCCTGCCAAAAAATGCTGCACCCAGCAACTTCTATTCCTGTTATTATATCCTCTTCTGTCCACCATGTCTCAGTGATCCCAATAATTTTTGGCCAGGCTGATGCTATCTGCGCCACCAATTCCTCTCCCTTATTCCGGATACTCCTGGCATTAGTATAAAGCATATTATTATTATTATTTATTATTATTATTATTGTTCTGGGAAACTCCAAGGAGTCGACAGACTCATCGAGGGAGGCCCTAACATCATGTCAAGAACAACTATTCAACATTGACACAGTATCTATCATACCGTGCCTTGAACTCATTCACGGTCGTAGCACCCACAATAGACTCTGGAAGCTTATTCCACTCATTTACCACTCTCCAAGTAAAGAACCTAGCTCTAACACCCTTGTCAACCACGCTCTTGCCCAGCTTCCATGCATGGCCCCTAGTCCTCCCACCACCAGTCATATTTTCAAAAATATCTTCTGGATCAATCTTATAAAAACCCTTCAGTAATTTGAATGTCTCAATCATATCACCCCTCCTTCGCCTATCGTCCAATTTCTGCAGCCCACAAATCTTCAACCTATTCTCATAAGGTTCATTCCACAGACCTGCTATCATCTTGGTCACTCGTCTCTGAACCCTCTCCACTTCCTCCCCATCACGAAGAAACCCTGGTGCCCATAGCTGGGCACAGAAGTCCAGATGGGGGTCTTATCAAGGCTCGATACAGAGGAACAACAACTTGTTCGTCTCTGCATGTTAAAGTATTTTTCAGAAACCAAGTGATTTGGTGAGCTGTTTTAGTTACTTTTGCAATGTGCCCCCTAATCTTCAATTCCCTATCCACCAACACTCCCAAATCCCTGGCCTCATCAATCTCCTGGAGTATGGTTCCACCAATGCGATATACTGCTGCCATTCTTTTCACCCCAAAGTGCATAACCTTACACTTTGCCACATTAAATTGACATCCATTTTTCCTAGCCCAGTCCTCCAAACTATCCAAATCATCCTGTAAAATTTTGACATCCTGTGCACTCACAATTGCTCTACCCAACTTTGCATCATCAGCAAACAAGTGAACACTTCCTCTCAGATCCTTTCCAATATCATTGATGAACAAATTGAAAAGCAGTGGTCCAAGAACAGAGCCCTGTGGCACTCCACTAGTCACAAGACGTCTTTTAGATTCCACTCCTGAATAAACCACTCTTTGATATCTCTCCTTCAACCACCCTCTTATCCAGCTCACCAACCCTATATCTATACCCATCTGCTCCAGTTTACTGATTAGGGTTCCATGTGGTATCCTATCAAAGGCCTTGGCAAGGTCCAGTAGTATCACTGTAAACCCATTACCCCTATCCAGTTCAGCCGTCGCTGTGTTATAAAACGTGAGCAAGTTACTGAGGCATGATCTACCCTTCACTAAACTATGTTGTCCCCCATACAATATCCCATTTTCATCTATCCAATCCTGTATTCTTTTCTTGACTAATTTCTCTAAGACCTTGACAATGATTCCTGATATGCTAATCGGTCGGTAATTTACAACAGCAGTCTTGGAACCACCTTTATGCAGTGGAACTATTTTCCCCTCTTTCCACCCGCTATAAATGCCATTGTTTCTATATCCAGCATTATCCCCTCTAGACTCCACAAAAGAGGTACACCTTGAGTAGATATATCGTATATCAATATATGAGTAGGTACACCTTGAGTAGATATATCGGTACAAAATTAAGAATGGAAAACTCATGTACAAAGATTATTTAATAGTATAATTTTTGCCTGTGTGTCACAGGCATCTTCAGTACATATTAAGCTCAAATTAAACAATAACTGAAAATGCCAAAAAGCACCACCTAAGTAGCTCATGTAAGATAACTAAAAAGGTCAATAAATTTCCTAACAAAAAAAAAATCTATATAATAAAAAGTTATCAAAGATTAGCTGATTTGTAAAGTACTATCTTCCATAAAGAGGGATAGACATAAGCCATCAGATCTGTTTAAGTTAGGAGAATGAAGTAAGTTTCACATGTTTCTTTATAAAGGCATTCGATGAGGAACCGACTTTTGTGAAGGACTCTTGTCTTTCTCCAATGAACTCTATGTCTAGTGAAAATGGCATGTTCTGCCAGTCCAGACTTTTCAGGTTTAAAGTATTCAATATAAGATTGGTGTTCTTCTAGCAGAATAGAGGCAGATCTTCCTGTTTGTCTGAAATAAGATAATCCACAAGAGCACGGAATCTGGTAGACACCGGGATAATTAAGGTGTGGAAGCTTGTCCTTAGGAGAAGTGAGAAAGGTGGAGATTTTTCTAAACGGTCGAAAGGCAACAAAAATATTCATGGTTTTAAAATTTTTGCTATACGTTCACTAATGCCTTGTACATAAGGGATAGGAATGCACATTATTTCTTCTGTATTTGAAGAGGAAGACATATTAAAACTACTCAAAGCTCTTTTAATGCAGCAATTCTTATAACCATTAGATAGAAAGGAAGAAGTTATATATTGCAGTTCTTTTTGTAAAAGATCGTCTGAAGAACAAAAGGAGTGGGCCAGATGAACCAGTGTTTTAAAAAACTAGTAAATGCAAATTGAAAGGAACAAAAAAAGTTGTACACAATCTAGTAGCTAAGGTTACACGTTTGTGTGACAGAGACTGAGAAGACTTATTGTTCTTATTCATTATCACGCATGCGTGTTTGTTGTAAATGCGTAATGTGATTACTGGCTAGCTGTAGTTCAGATGGATTTAGAGAGAGGATCAGGTTTTTCCACGAACTATTCAGAATAGTACCCTGATTTCTGTTGAAGTTTCCACCGGTTATTAACACTATTGTGGCTTCTTTAAATAAACGATGCCTGTAGTCGTCATCCAAATATGGCATGGAGCTGTTTTGCCACTCTATCATGGCAAAACAGAACTAGATGAACTATTTGACATTATTTGTCAAGATGTCTAAAAAAAAAAATGCAGTTGGCTGTTGTTTTCCACTTCCAGAGTGAATTTTTCAAATGGTTTTCAAATAGTCTAGTTCAAATAGTTCATCAAATAGTTCTGAACTCTGTGGAATTGAAAAGGGCCTATATCCACTACCGCAAAACGTAGCCAACCCTATTAGATTCAAAAGTACCATAATCCTAGCCAAAGCCAAACAACCTATTCTCAACACGTCTCCTTATGATAGAAAGGCAATCCTCAACATGCAGAAAAACAAAGATATCATCATTACCAAGGCTGATAAGGGAAATTCAACAGTTATCCTTAACTCTAAAGACTATCATGATAAGTTAAACGTATTACTATCAGACAACTCTACCTATAAGATCCTAGACAGAGACCCCCACCATAAAACAGCATAATGAAACAAACCAACTAATCAGAAATTGTAACATTTGGCCAGAAGAAGTGAAGAGAACACTAAAATCCTCACATCCCATCACACCCAGAGTATATGGAACACCTAAAATACATAAAAAGGATATACCTCTTAATCCAATCGTTGATCGAAGATCATCCCCAACTTACCTTTTGGCCAAGCATCTTGCAAACTTATTAAATAATAAAATAAGATCAACAGAATCCTATATCAAGAATAGTCAGCACTTTGTAAATAAACTCCAAGCTGTTAAGATTGCACCAACAAACATGCTAGCCAGTCTAGATGTATCCCTCTTCACCAATGTACCAGTAGAAGGGGTAATAAACATCATTCAAGACCTCTTTCCTCTAGACATCACACAGATGTTTAGACACTGCCTTCAGTCTAATTTCTTTAAGGTTAACAACACTCTTCTTCTTCTTCTGCAGCTTCTCCCACTTAAGTGGGGTCACTGTTGATGATGAGTCTCCTCCACATCCTCCTGTTTGGGCTGTCACCACATCCAAGTCCTTCATCCTCAAGTCCTCTTATACCAGCTCCCTCCATCTCTTCTTTGACCGCCCATGCTTCCTCCTTCCTTGCACATCCATCTGAATGACCCTTCTTCCCACATATTTGTCATCCCTCCTCATCACATGACCAAACCATCTCAATCTTGCCTCCTGTATCTTCGCTCCTAGGTTTGTAACTTTCACTGTTCCCCTCACATAGTCATTTCTCAGACGATCCTTTCTGGTCACACCACACATCCACCTAAGCATTCTCATCTCTGCTACTTCCATCCTGCTGATGTTATTTTTCCTCAGGGCCACAGTTTCTATAGCATACGTCATAGCTGGTCTCACTACTGTCCTATAGATTTTGCCTTTCAGATTGATAGGGGTGTTTAAGGGTCAAAGCTGTATAATTGAGAGGAGACCTCCACATAGCCTTTAAAGGAATGTGAAGAACCGACCAGGGCTTCTGACCTAATGTCCAATCCTCACCTTCTCGTGGTGCAACCTGTTGGGTATCTATTTGGATACTGAACGAACGAGGATGGGCTGGCAATTTGGGATTTAGCCGACCAAATTGTATTCTTATTGGTTAAACCAAAACAAAAAATGATGGTACAACATGACAAAATTTCATGCCGGCTGGGGCGTCGCCCGGTTAAACAAGGGCCCCCGTTGTTTTTGCCAGGGAACCAGGGCGAACAGCGAAAAGTCAGTTACTGGAACAAATCTGAAAACAAATCCCAACTCAACATCACCAGAGTTAAAGATCGGTACTATCAACGTAAGAATCCTGAATGGCAAAGAAATCGAGCTAGCTGAGGAATAAGATAATTACCAGATTGACATAATAGGGGTGACTGAGACAAAAAAGACCAAAACTGGTGAGATCTTTCTGAGCAATAAATACAAAATGGTATATTTAGGCAATGACAATTGAGCAAAAGAAGGAGTAGCCATAGTATTCAACACAAAATATGAGGCTTTCTTGAATGGCAGTCAGTCTCAAGTAGAGTAATGTGGTCAAATATGAGAACGGCGAACTGGACAATGAGACTTATTTGTGCCTATGGTCCCACAGAAGGTTCTAATAAGTTAGAAGTGGAGGAATTTTTTGAGGCGTTAGAAAAAGCAACTGACATGATGAAAAATGAAAGGTTGGTCCTTGTTGGGGATCTAAATAGCAGAGTAGGAAATGATTGTGAGACATACAAAAATATTTTGGGAAAATTTGGAGAAAAGAGCAAAGCTAATACCCATTGGATTTCGGCTCAGGACATGGACTGGTTATTACTAACACAAGGTTCCAAAATTAAAATGTGCACAAATTCACATGCACAGAAGAGGCAACGAATAAGAAAAGTCTCATTGACTATGCTATTGTTGATAGTGATGTTTTCTCCCTGGTGTTGGACACCAGAGTGTACAGAGGATTTGAAATTGGAAGTGATCGCTATTTAGTCTTGAGCAGGATAAAATTGAATTTCATATTGAAAAGAATAACACGTAAGAAAGTTTTAAAGCAAATATAAGTTGAGCAGCTCTCAGATGTGAACTGTAGACTAAATTACACTAAGATTATTGAAGAAAAAATTAGAGTTTGAGAACAAGAACCAAACCTTGGAGATTCGCTGGCAAGCCTTGAAGCAAACCCTGATTAATTCAGCCAGAGAGACATGTGGTGAGGTTGTCTGCAAGGATAGAAAAATCATAACTCCACGGTGGACACAGTTAGTTAAAGAGACAGTGAAGGAAAAGAAGAAAGCATATTAAAAGTTCCTGGCAAATAAGTCAGCTTTTTCTCTTAGAGAATACAGAGAAAAATGTATGAAAGCTAAACAAAGTGTAAAACTAGCTAAACAAAAGTCATGGGAGGACTTTGGCAAAAATACAGAAAATAAATATCAAGAAGGTGGCAAAATATTCTGGAGGTTGTTGAAGAAGCTTAGGAATGGAGGAAAGAGTGCTGAAAAAGGAATTAGAGATGATCAAGGTGACATGAAAATGGGAGAAAAAGATATCCTTGAAGTATGGATTAATTACTTTGAAAAACTGCTAAATGAAACAAGCAGTGATGACAGCACACTGGTAAAAAACACTGACCAGGAATGCAGTCAGGAATACATATCCATACTTGAAGTAGAAAAAGCCATTAAAGGCTTGAAATAGGGAAAGGCAGCAGGAGTAGATGATATTCAACCAGAAATGCTGACGTATGGTGGTATAAGAGTCTTACAGTAGCTGCACTGCATAGTTCAGAAAGCATGGACAGAGGGACGAATTCCCAATGATTGGAGCAGAGCACTCATAGTACCCATATATAAAAAGGGAAATAAAACTGAATGTGAGAATTACAGAGGTATTTCCCTACTGAGTGTTCCTGGCAAGTATACTTGAGAAATGGTTGAGAAGAATTGATGAAGAACAAGCTGGATTCAGGCCAAATAGAGGCTGTCAGGATCAGATCTTCACTTTACGACAAATAGTCGAGAAAAGCATGGGAATATAACAAAGATCTGTATTTAAGTTTTTCGATTTGGAAAAGGCATATGACAAGGTGCCAAGAGAGAAGCTATTCAATACACTGCAGTTATATGGTGTCAATGTGGCATTATATCAAGCAATACTTGATATAATGAAATACTCTCCCTTCCATTACTTTTCTCCATGTTTCCAGTTTAGTTCCCGCTTCTTCTCTTGAATCTGCACACAGCAAGATGTCATCTGCATACAACATTGTCCGAAGCACATCTTCTCTCACCTCCTCCGTCATCACCTCCATCACAATGTTAAACAGAAACATACTTAATGCTGACCCTTGATGCAAGCCAACTGTCAAGTTTCTGTCTGTTGGTTTGATGCAAGCCAATAGACAGAAACTTGAAAACTTTCTGTCTGTCCTAGACAGGACCGAACACTTGTCTTCACATTTCTGTACATTTCCTGCACCAACCTGACATATTTCTCCGGCACCTTCTTCTCCCTCAGACACCTCCAGACTTCTTGCCTTGGCACTCTATCGTATGCTTTCTCCAGATCAATAAATACCAGATGCAGCTCCCTTTGTTTCTCTCGATATTTTTCCATCATCTGTCGTAACCCAAAGATAGCATCTGTTGTTGATCTACCAGGCATGAAGCCAAATTGTTCCTTTGCAATCTCCACCTCCTTCCTCAATCTACCATCAAGAACTCTTTCTAGGATCTTCATTGTGTGGGACATCAACTTTATTCCTCTGTAATTTTTGCAGTTTTGTGCATTCCCTTTACCCTTGTAGATGGGGACAAGAGTACTCTCCCTCCATTCCTCGGGTATATTTTCCTGTTGACAAACTTTCACGAATTGGTCCCACAGCCAGCAGGTCAATTCCCTCTTCCCCCAGTGCCTTCCATGTCTCCACTGGAATCCTGTCGGGGCCCACCGATTTTCCATTCCTCATCCTCTTCATGGCCTCCGTCACTTCCACTCTACTGATGTTCAGCACCATCCCCCTCAGAAGGCTACCCATCTTCTCTGAGTCCTTGCATTTTCCTCATTCAAAACTCCCTCAAAGTATATTCTCCATCTGTTTCTTATGTCTGCATCCCTCCATAATACTCTTCCTTCAGCATTTTGATCTGCCTCACATGTAGGATGTCCTTTGCTGCTTTATTTCTACATTTCGCTAGTTGGTAAATTTTTCTCTGTCCTTCCTTTGTTTGTAATTGATCATACAGATCTTGATATGCCATGGCCTTTGCCTGTGCCACAACTCTCTTGGCTTCTTGCTTTCTCTCTCTGTACACCTCTCTGTTCTCTTCCACTCTTGACTCATCCCACTTCTGCTTTGCCTTCCTCTTAGCTGTCACTGCCACTTGTACATTATTATTCCACCACCAACCCTCCTTCTGCTCTCTAATCTTTCCAGATGTCTCACCAAGCACCTCGATTGCACAGCTCAGGATTACTTTTGAATTATGTTTCCACCAATCTCGTACACTTTCCAGTCCATCCGAAATCCTCTCTAACACCCTATCCCTAAAACGATTCCTCACACTCTCTTCTTTTAAGCGAAACCACTTAATTGTCTTCATCCCATGGCTTCCAGAGGTTCTTATCTTCGATCTTATTTTAAAGTCTGCGCACAGCAGTCGGTGTTGCTGTGCCACTTGATCTGTTGGAATTACTTTACAATTTGTCACAACCTTATGATGTTTTCTTCTAGTCAAAATGTAGTCAATTTGTGAACTGTTGTTACCACTCCTAAATGTTATCAAATGTTCTTCCCTCTTGTAGAAAAACGAGTTTACAATTGCCAGATCAAATGCTACTGCAAAGTCCACAACCCACTCTCCTTCCTGGTTCATCATTCCCACTCCGTGGCCACCAGGCACCCTTTCACGGTCTCTATTCTGTCTCCCTATGTGCCCGTTCAAGTCTCCTCTGGCAATCACCATCTCGTTTCCTTCCAGTTCCCTCATTTCTTCATCTAACACATTCCAGTATTCATTTTTCTCCTCTGCTGTACAGCCAACTTGCGGGGCATATACACATAATACGACCACCCGCTCTTCTCCAAGACCCAATTTCATTCGCATGATCCTGTCGTTCCTTCTAGCCACTTCCAGTACTTCGCCCTTCATTCTGCCACACACCACAATTCCTACACCATTTCTTCCCTCATTAACAACAAGGGTAAGGTCAAGGTTAACAACACTATATATACCAACAATTAGAAGGCCTAGCAATGGGAAGCCTGCTATCACCATCTTGTGCAGACCTTTTCATGGAAAAACTTGAAAAAGAAATTCGATCCACAATCTCCCCTAGACCATCTATATGGTGGAGATATGTAGATGATATTTTCCTTATATGGCAAGATAGCTTAGAAAATCATTTGTGAATAAAATCAACTCAATACATAACAAGATAAAATTCACTCTGGAAGTGGAAACCAAATGCGTTTTTTAGACATCTTGATAAAGAGACAATTGGATAGTGTCAAATTATCTATTTACAGAAAGCCTACAGACACTGGAAGTTATCTTCATTATACTTCAAACCATCACAGGACACACAAACTGAGCATTATCCACATGTTGAAAAATAGAGCCTGATAGTTTATATCAGAAGAGGAGGATACGAAGACTGAACTCTCACTAATAGCCAACACATTATCACAAAATGGATATCCTCTGAACATCTTCAAAAAAATCTATACTGAGACTACCTCAGACAAGAAGAATCAAGCTCCCAGCACATTTCTACTGTAGTGATCCCTTTCATCAGGTCAATTTCTTATCAAATAGCCAGAATACTAAGCGCCAACAACATCAGAGTGGTCTTCAAACCAACCACCAGCATCAGACAGATTTTAGGATCCCCAAAAGATAAGGTGCCATTCTACAAATATCCAGGAGTATATTATATTCTTTGCTCCTGTGGTCTTGCCTACATTGGCCAAACTTCACGGAGTTTAGAGATCAGACAAAAAGAATATGTTGGTGATGTAAACCACAACAGAAGTATTTCTTCTGGCTTAACACATCATTTCTGTACGTCTAACACACGATAGAGTGGCAAAACAGCTCCATGCCATATTTGGATGACGACTACAGACATTGTTTATTCAAAGAAACCACAACAGTGTTAATAACCGGTGGAAACCTCAACAGAAATCAGGGTACTATTCTGAACAGTTTGTGGAAAAACCTGATCCTCTCTCTAAATCCATCTGAACTACAGCTAGCCAGTAATCACATTACGAGTTTACAACAAACATGCATGCGTGATAATGAATAAGAACAATTAGTCCTCTCAGTCTCTGTCATGCGAACGTGTAACCTTAGCTACTAGATTGTTTACAATGTTTTTTTGTTCCTTTCAATTTGCATTTACTAGTTTTTATGCTTTTCCATCAATGCCTTGAAAAAGCTATACAGTTTGCTAGCGAAACTGATAGGCAAAGAATGTAAGATGTTTGTACGCATTACAATATGGTCAGTATCAAAACAATAAGTTTGTATGTTTAATTTTCAAACAACCAAATATGTTTAATTTAAACAGTAAATTTTTTTAATGATTTCTCTTCTTCGTCTTCCTCATTATCCCTTTCTTCCCCTACAACTCTTTCATTTTGTAAAATCAAGTCTTGATCAGTCAGTTCACGTTCTTCATGATCTGCTAATTCTTCTATATTGGTAATATTGATTTCTAAATCCAGTTTTCTTGCGATTTCAACTATTTCTTCATCAATTTGTTCTAACATACTATGCTCATTGTACTCTTTGAGTGTCTCCTGCGATAGTAACTTCTTCCAAATTCCTTCCTCGCATGCATTTATTCCGATACTTCCTTCCATGAAGTTCCAATGTTCTGGATACATTGTTTAATAACGTAATTTTTCCAAAACTCGCGTAATGTTATAGCATCGTTGTCCATTGCTGTTATTGCTTGAGAAAATGTAGTTTTCGGGTAATATGTCTTGAATGTAGCAATCGAACCTTGATCCATAGGCTGAATCACCACTGTTGTATTGGGCGGTAGATACATTACATTTATATTTTCATTCAAATCGCCGATGTGAAGAGGATGTCCTGGAGCATTGTCAAGCAGCAATAGAATTTTAGAAGGAATGTTTTTTCAAGACAGCAGGCATGTACTTCTGGAATAAAACAATTTAAGAACCAACCCTCGAATAAAATAATTGTCACCCAAGCGTTAGGATTACTTCTGTAGTACACCGGCAATTTATTCTTGTCAATGTTTTTCAAAGCTCTGGGGTTTTGTGTATGGTAAAGAAGAAATGGTTTTATTTAAAACCAGCAGCATTTCCTCCAAGAAGAAGCGTAATCCTATCTTTAAATGCCTTAAAACCAGGCACCGATGTAGCTTCTCTGTGAATGTAAGTTCGTTCTGGCATTCTTTTCCAGAACAGTCCGGTTTCATCTACGTTAAAAATCTACTCTAGCAAATATCCTTCATCTTTTATCATCTCTTTCAGATTTTTCTTGAAAATTTCAGCACTTTCAAAATCGGAACTAGCAGCTTCTCCCGTTTTTCGTATATTATGTAAGTTAAATCGGCTTTTGAATCAATAAAATCAACCTTTACTAGCTTTAAATGTATGCTAGCCAAATTTATCGTCTTGTTGTTTCCTTAAATTGTCAAATAGGCTGTGTGCTTTTGTTTGAATTGTAAACAAACTAAGAGGAATATTCTTGTTGATTTGATCATCTATCCATATCATTAAAAGCTTCTCCATTTCATGAATTGGCCCTTCTCTTTTTTTTGTTAAAAATGCACCTTTCATATTAACTGCCCCTTTAGCTGCCTCCATTATTCTCTATTTATCTTTTATGATTGTTGAAACAGTTGAATGCGATAGTTTTTCTTCTCGTGCTATTTCACCGACTTTCTTTCCTTTGTCATATGCTTTAATCACCTTCATTTAAACATCTAAACTTAGAGCTTTCCTCACCTTCTTTATGTTGGAATTTTCATCAGTAGTTTTACTTCTCTTACTGGACATGATAGGGTTACGACGAGATACAAAAATTGCAACGATAGAAAAATGAACACTTCGACTGCTGATTAGTAACTAACGTGTCAAAGGCTGTGATAAGTTAGAAGTGGATGAATCATAGCAGCGTCTATTGCTTATTGGTGATAGGCTTTGCTTGTCGACTAATGGCTATACCGCAATGCATATACAAAAGCAATGTGATATACTATATGTATGGATATGCTGGAGGCAAAGTTAAATTAGAGAATTTTTAATAATAATAATTACTGGCGACAAAGTTAAATTAGAGAATTTTTAATAATAATAATTTTGGCCATCATAAGTCGAGTCGTCGTAAGTCGAGGATTACCTGTATATAAGAAAATTTTACACTTGCATACAGAAATGGGTTGGCAGAGAAACTATACTTTGCAATGAACAGCATGGATTTGCTAAAGGAAGGTCATGTTTGAGCCACTTGCACATATTCTATAATAATGTTACCATTGAGTTAGACAAGGGGAATTGATACACCATGACACTTTTGGATTTTTCTAAGGCTTTTGACAGAATCCAGCATGGAAGATGGTTGCATAAGTTGGAGAATATGAGATTGGATTATAAAACTTTCACATGGAAAAGAGGTTGGTTGACTGATATATATCAAAGAGTGCTATATGGGGGAATGCGAGTCTGTAAGATTTAAGGTAACCAGTGGTGTACCAAAAGGATCAGTACCTGGTCCATTGCTATTCAATCTATACATTAATGACATTGGGAGGAATTTGACATGTGACACACAGATTTGATGATGTAAAGATAAGCAGGGTAATCAGGAATGCAGCTGATATGCAGTACTTGCAGAATGATTTGAATAGGCTGGAATTGTGGACATGTGAGAATAGCTATCAGTACAATCTTAAAGTCATGTAAATGCAAGTCATATATTTATTATGGGATTATGTTCGAAGCACCTGAAGTTCAAGGGCTATATAGCAAAGATTGCACATACAATTCAGAGCATAATTGCAATGCTGAAAGGAACCTTGACATATAAAGATAAGGAAGTCACTTTTCCTTTTTGCAAGGTCTTGATAAGACCTCGCTTGGACTATTGTGTGTAGCTCCTGGTTTACATGGTGATTGCGATATAGTAGACAGAGTGCAAAGGAAAGTGTCAAAAAAGATATTAGGATTCTGGATACCAATTACGAAAACATTGAGAATTTCAAGAATGCAGACACCAGCAAACAGGAATGATATGATTAAGCCTTACAAATTTCTGAAAGGATCATACAGAATTTCAGAAGATGAGTTTTTTTTATTCATGGAGGGCAGGAAAAAGATAAGAGAACATCCTTGCAAGTTGAGAATGAATGCCATCAAGAAGGGGATGAAAGCTAAATTTTCCTCTCTTCGAGTGGTGCATGATTTGAATGGACTGCCACTGGATGTTGTGTTGCATGCAAGTAGCGTGAATGAATTCAAGAATAGGTATGACAGTTTGTGTGGGTAATATGTGGCCTCCTTCAAATCCCTGATCCCGTGAAGGTCTCTCTTAATAATAATAATAATCATATTGGAGGCTTAATGGATTGTATACAGCACTCAGAAAGGATTAAAACAGAATTTAATACTTCCTATATATTTCTTCTCAGTAAATGAGACATCTTCAGGGATTACAAAAAAACTAAAGTAACATCAACAACAAATAACACACAATACTAAGCCCAACCACGTGGGTGACACTAAAGTCCTATCTAGGTGGAGCGCCCTCTAAGGGCAGTTGTAGGTGGCCTGGAATGTAAAGTGGGACCTCTGGTGATAAGTGTTTCCCAAATCTTAGGAAGCTTAATGCAACCATATTTGTTGAGATTTGGTTCATTCTTGAGAGCTGCTGCTGATTCTAAGAATAGTCTCTCTTTTTGGAATTTGCTGTGGTGGAGCATTCTGGTTTTTTTCCATGAGATCCTGTGGGTTATATACAAGACATGGTCAGCCAAGCCTGACTGACCATAGTTATATTTGTGGATGTATGACTCATGTTCCTTCAGGCAGATAGTGGCTGATCTGCCTGTCTGTCCAAAGTATGCCAGTTTACATGAACAGGGTACTTTATAGACTTCAGGCACTGAGAGAGAAGGGAACTGATCTTTTGTAGAGCGGATAAGGGTAGCAAGTTTGCAGTGGGGCTTAAATGCTGTTTGTAGGTTGTACTTTTTTAAAATTTTTTCGGATGTGCCACAGATGTAGGGTATGGTGATGGCATTTCTCAACTCTTTCTGAAGAGAAGACTGGATAATGGGGAAGGAACTGATTATTTTTTTAATAGTGTGATCATTGTAGCCATTCGAGAGAAAAGTGTTCTCTATGTGGTTGAGCTCAGTTGTAAGGGCGGTTCCACTGGAACAAAGATTGTGGGCTCTCTTGGTTAGTTTCAATAATGCCATATTGTTGAGCGGAGTGGTGGTGGGAGAGTTTGTGAATGTATCTGCCTGTGTGTGTGGGTTTTCTATATTTGTGAAGGTTTTGTGAAGGGTAGGTCATGCCTCAGTAACTTGCTCACGTATTATAACACAGTGACGGCTGAACTGGATAAGGGTAATGGGTTTACAGTGATTCTACTGACCTTGCTAAGGCCTTTGACAGGATACCACATGGAATTCTTATCAGTAAATTGCAGCATATGGGGATGGACATAGGGTTGGTGAGATGGATAGGAGGGTGGTTGACGGAGAGATATCAGAGAGTGGTTTACTCAGGAGTAGAGTCCACAAGACGGCCTGTGACTAGTGGTGTGTCACAAGGATCTGTTCTTGGACCACTGCTGTTTAATTTGTTCATTAATGATATAGGAAAGGATCTGAGAGGAACAGTTCATTTGTTTGAGGATGATGCGAAGTTGGGTAGGGCAATAGTGAATGCAGATGACGTCAAAATTTTGCAGGATGATTTGGATAGATTGGAGGTCTGGGCTAAGAAGAACGGATGTCAATTTAATGTGACAAAATGTAAGGTTATGCATTTTGGGGTGAAAATATTGGCGGCAGTTTACTGCATTGGTGGAACTGTGCTCCAGGAAATTGATGAGGCACGAGATTTAGGAGTGTTGGTGGATAAGGAATTGAAGTTTAGGGGGCACATTGCAAAAGTGGCCAAATCAGCTCATCAAATCACTTGGTTGCTGAAGAATACGTTGACAAGCAGAGACAAGCAGGTTATTGTTCCTCTGTATCGAGTCTTGATAAGACCCCATCTCGACTACTGTGCCCAGATTTGGTCACCTAGGTTTCTTCTTGATGAGGAGGAGGTGGAGAGGATCCAGAGGCGAGTGACCAAGATGATAGCAGGTCTGTGGAATGAACCGTATGAGAACAGGTTGAGGATTTGTGGGTGTTGCAAAAATTGGTTGATAGGTGGAGGAGGGGAGATATGATTGAGACATTCAAATTACTGAAGGGTTTCTATAAAATTAATTCAGAAGATATTTTTGAGAACAGGGCTGGTTGTGGGAGAACTAGGGGACATCCATGGAAACTGGTCAAAAGTGTGGTTAGTAAAGGTGTTAGAGCTGGGTTCTTTACTTTTAGAGTAGTGAATGAGTGGAATGCGCTCCCTGAGTCTGTGGTGGATGCTGTGACAGTCAATGAGTTTAAGGCGAGGTATGATAGATACTGTATGAACGTTGAATAGTTGTGATGAATATGATTTGGGCCTCCGTCGATGAGTCTAATGACTCCCTGGAGTTGCCCGTAATAATAGTAATAATAGTAATATACAGTGAAGGAAACTGTATTGTTGGGAAGGCGTGTAACTGAGGTGTCTAGGAAGGGTAAACAATTGTCAATTGTTCTTTTCCTTTTCCATTGTAAACTGGATTCTTGGATGTAGGCTGTTGAGGTGACTGAGGAAAGAGTCTAATGTGTCTGGGCCATGAGGCCAAATAGAGAACACATCATCTAAATATCTAAACCAGATAGAAAGTTAGAGAGGGGCTGAGTCTATGGCTCGTTTTTCAAATTCTTCCATATAAAAATTGGCAAGAGGGGGTGAGGGGGGGGGGGAAACCCATGGCAGTTCCCTCTATTTGCTTGTAGATTTTGTTCTTCCAAGAAAAATAACCAGAATTTATGGCAAAGGAAAAGAGATCTAAGATATCAGAAGGAAAAACGTTTTTTAAGAGTGTTAACGTATCAATTAAGGGAATAATGGTAAACAGTGAGGAGATGCTTATGGTTTTAAAATGGGTAGAGTTTTTTATATAGGATGTGGAGAGTCCAGTGAGGGGAGGGGGGGGATCAGACAGCTGGCCAGCTGTTTTGACAGATTGTAGCAAGGTGTGTTAGTGGCATCTACTATAGGTCTTAGTGGGGAATTAGGTTTATTATGGATTTTTGGTAAACCGTATATTCATTGGGGGAGGGGGAACAGAAAGGTTTGAGTTTTTTTGTGATTTCCGGGGGCCAGGAAGACACTTTTTTTAAGTAAATTTTTAAATTTTTTAACATGTTTTTGTGGGGTCATGTTCTAGCGGGGTGTAGGTAGAGCGGGCTCAGAGAATAATCCCCATTTTCCGATTTGTATTCCGTGGTATTAAGAACGACAGTGGTATTACCCTTATCTGCTCTGATGATGACAATACTTTTTTCTTTTCGTAATTTCATGAGAGCAGTGCGTTGGGCAGATCATAAATTATTTTTTGGAGGCGGAAACTAGGCGAGGATGTTGGCGACGTCAAGTCTGATGTTATTTGGTATCTCTGGCGCTAAGCGACAGATACCGCATTCGACATTGTACATCACATGAAACACCAGCACTTCTTTAGGAGTGGCTGCAAAATTGTAGCCGAGGCTTAGGGCACTGACGGCATCGTCGTTGAGCCTTTTGGACAATAAATTTACTACTGTCTGCAGCAGTTGAATTTGTGGTTGCGGTTTGGCTTTAACCAGGTTGTTAAATTACTTTATTTTTTGAAATTCTTTCTGTGCGGAAGCTTCCGAGATGCCAGATAAAATAGACCAAAGTTCAGGGTTAAGTAGAGCGGAGAGCAAACTGGACTCTCCACATCCTATATAAAAACTACCCATTTTAAAACCCTCATAGAAAATCATCATCATCATCATCATCAAATTCCTGCCATGTACCCTCAAGGGGTGTACAGGATATGACAGTACTACATGAAAAATTTACATCATTACTAACTTCCTATCTACAATTTTCCTCCAAATCAGTCTGTCACTTGTCAAGACTCCAACATTATCAGATCTTATATTTCTATCGTCTAAGGCACTTTGTACCGTATCAATCCACCTATATCTTGGTCTTCCTCTGGGTCGTTTTCCTGCCAACCTCGCAGAGAACACTTGTTTTGCTAATCTTTCCTCTCCCATTCTATTTAAGTGACCATACCATCTGAGATTAGCTCTGCTAACGCATTCCTGGATGCTGACAATGTCAAGTTCTTTCCTAATATCCTCATTTTTAATATGATATTGCCATTGATGCCATCTGTTCACGCCTCTAATCTTTCTCAGGACTCTCATATCTGCGGTCTCTAGTCTTTGGTCAAGTGTTTTACTTCTGACCCAGCTCTCAGATCCATAAGTTAAAATTGGTTTGAACACAGTCTTGTATACAGCTAATTTAGTGTTCCGACTAATTTCTTTCTTATTCCATATGAATTTATTCAATTGACTTCCCACCATACCAGCTTTGCTGATTCTGTTGTCTATTTCTATATTTAGTTTACCATCTTCAGTAAAAATTGTGCCTAAGTAGCTGAAATGTTTTACTTGTTCCACAGGTTCTCCATTCACAACACAGTTGACATTTTCAATGATTCTGCCTATTTTCATTGTCTTTGTCTTTTTATTGCTGACCTTCATACCATATCTATTACAACAGCTATTCAATTTAGTCAGAGAATCTTGCAGACTTGTAGCGGATTTATTTAGAAGTATAACATCATCTGCATAAAGCAAAGAGCTGACATTAACATCTCCAATTTTGATATCAGGTTTAATACCACATTCCTTCATAATGTGATCCATATAGATAATGAATAACAGAGGGGATAATGTACATCCTTGTCTCACACCAGATTTAACATTAAACCATCTTCCTGTACTTCCTTCAATTCTAACTGCTGACTCACAACTCAAATAAAGACTAAGTATTGCTTGATATAATGCCCCATTGACACCATATAACTGCAGCGTATTGAATAGCTTCTCTCTTGGCACCTTGTCATATGCCTTTTCCAAATCGACAAAACTTAAATACAGATCTTTGTTATATTCCCATGCTTTCTCGACTATTTGTCGTAAAGTGAAGATCTGATCCTGACAGCCTCTATTTGGCCTGAATTCAGCTTGTTCTTCACCAAGCTTTCCTTCCACAATTCTTCTCAACCGTTTCTCAAGTATACTTGCATAGATCTTGTCATAGAAAATCTAACTTTAAATAACACAGACATATTGGTAAGCTTTAACATCTCCTCATTGTTTACCAATAATCTCTTAATTGATACGTTCACACTCTTAAAAATCGTTTTTCTTTCTGACATCTTAGATCGCTTTTCCTTTGCCATCAATTCTGGTTATTTTTCTTGGAAGAACAAAATCTACAAGCAGATAGGGGGAACTGCCATGGGTTCCCTCCTCTCACCAATTTTTATATGGAAGAATTTGAAAAACGAGCCATAGACACAGCTCCTCTCAAACATTCTATATGGCTAAGATATGTAGATGATGTCTTCTCTATTTGGCCTCATGGCCGAGACACATTACACTCTTTTCTTAGTCACCTCAATAAATAGCCAAGATTTTAAAAAAGTACAACCTACACACAGCATTTAAGCCCCACCGCAAACTTGCTACCCTTATCCGCTCTACAAAAGATCAGCTCCCTCCTCTCTCAGTGCCTGGAGTCTATAAAGTACCCTGTTCATGTATACTGGCGTACTTTGGACAGACAGGCAGATCAGCCACAATCCGCCTGGAGGAACATAAGTCATACATCCGTAAACATAACTATGGTCAATCAGACTTGGCTGACCATGTCTTGTATACAACCCACAGGATATCATGGGAAAAAACCAGAATGCTCCACCACAGCAAATTCAAAAAAGAGAGACTATTCTTAGAATCAGCAGCAGGTCTCAAGAATCAACCAAATCTCAACAAATATGGGTGTATTAAGCTTTCTAAGATTTGGGAAACACTTATCACCAGAGGTCCCACTTTACATTCCAGGTCAGCTACAACCACCCTTAGAGGGCGCTCCACCTAGATAGGACTTTAGTGTCACCCACGTGGTTGGGCTTAGTATTGTGTGTTATTTGTTTTTGATGTTACATTAGTTTTTTTGTAATCCCTGAAGATGTCTCATTTACTGAGAGGAAATATATAGGAAGTATTAAATTCTGTTTTAATCCTTTCTGAGTGCTGTATACAATCCATTAAGCCTCCAATATGATGTCCTCACAGCACTTAAGCCTCTACGGATTCCAATAATAATAATCCTATCCCCAAGTGTCAGTATAAGTGTAAACAACCTTTATGACTATTCTATGTGTATATAGATGCTGTTGACTTCACATTAATTGCCATAATGCAAAAAATTTATGGGAAGGGTCACGACCTACTCTGCTTCAACCTTCCATGAGGTCTCACCAAGCAGCAAGATGTTCCACAACTATCTCTCAATTAGAGTATTTAATAACAGGATGTTATTAAATATTTTAGAAAACATACTGTTTTCTACATTTGTATGGTGTATACCAGGTCCCTTGCAGCTGCAAATTGTCCTACTTTGGCCAAACAGGCAGAACAACAAATATCAGGATTTCAGAACACCAAGACTACATCCGGTTCCACCAGTACAGCCGCTCTGGGCTGGCAGACCATGCCTTAGATACCCACCATAAAATTCGTTGGAAGAAGACAAAAATAATCCATCGCAGCAAGTTTAAATACGAAAGACTATTCAAAGAATCTTCAGCAGCTCTAAAAAACGTTCCTAACCTCAACAAATTTGGGTGCATGAAACTGCCCCAAATTTGGGAGACTTTCATTTTGAGAACTTCAGCCCAACTGCCAAGACTACCAAATTAGCCCGCAAGAGGGCACCATTAGGACTTTAGGAACAAAATTAGTTCTTATTTTCTTCCTCATTTGCTTTGTTAGTTCCTTAGTGCACATACCATATCTTTATGTTCCCGAAGATGGCAATGTGACATTGCCGAAATATAGAAGTGATTCATTAAAGTTATCTTTAATTAATTTACTTTATATGCGTTGTCAATTCCGTAAATTAATTACCAGTTATGTCTAACCAACGTATAAGTCTTACTACTAGAATTTGTATGGAAATTATATGATTTCTGCATTGAATTAATTTTGGTATCTCTTAGGTCTGAGTAGTAATGCTTCCCATAATTTTTTTGAATTATCGAATACTAAGGCAATCGATGGAAAGTTAACAGCCCCTATATACAAGCAAATAGTTGTGAACTTACTTCATGGTTATGCTTGGGTATAGGATTAAAACAAGAATATAATTTCTTGTCAAGTATATTAATTTTTTTTAATGTGGTTCTGACTCATGAGAGGTTGTAATCCTGTAGTACATTAGTACAATGAGTGAAAGTGAACTAAGGATTTTTTTATCCTATTTTTAATTAAATTTAGTGTTTTTTATTTATTTTTTACAGAGTCCAGAAACCCTGCTCCAGAGACAAAACATGGAACTTTTTCAAGCCACTTCAAACATCCAATAAGCAGGGCAGTGGTCTCACACCAGGTGATGAAATTCATCTCCCACCTAAAGACAATTACAAACATCCACGCCCATTGTGAGATTTGAACCTGTAAGTTTTAACTTCTGGTTCTATAAGATGGCTTATCAATAAAACAGAAGATCAATGACTAGACACCACAGATAAGAGTTCAAGACAAATTAGTAGAGCGAATCGATATGACATCGACAGTAAATTCATATTAAAAATGAAGATATTAGAAAGGAATCTGACATTGTTTGCATTTAACAATGTGTGAGCAAAGTTAGTTTGAGGGAAATTAAACAAAAATGGAAGAGAAAAGGAAAACAGGTGTTTAGCAGGACAGAGGGGAAAAAAAAGCTAAAGATGAAGATCAGGATTTCGACTGATGTGGTTATTAATGCCATGCAGCACCGAAATGCAAGATATGAAAATGTTAGTCCTTATAAAATTGTTGGTAGAATGCTAGTGATAATGTAAACTTGACATCATCTGCATGGAATTTTTTCAAGCCTCCATATAAACAGAACAATTCGCAACTATAACAATATCCTATACAACAATCTGAGAGTACACATCAGGAATTTGATGATATAGCCTAGAGAATAGCATAGAGAGCAGTAAGTCTTCTGGGCCTGATGATATCCTGTCTAATTATGCTCACCATTTGTACTCCAGAATCAACATCCATGCTATACCATATCTGTATATTTCATACTTGTTTAGTAACTCTCCTACTTCAGTTTTCTTCTAAAGTATGCAAAAAGTCATCACCAGTCATTCTGCCACTTTGGAGGCCATCAGCTAATTAGCAACCACCTATTATGGATTCCATTCACTCCTGATGACTCACATTAGCCAGCACTACCCAAGCTTGATTTTGAAAAGAAGTCATGGAAAGTTCTGGAAACAGTATTTTCAAATTTCAAAATGCGGCTCCATCTTATTTCTTGTGAAATTATATCACTTAACTTCTTAATTTTGATAATATTCAAATATGACCAGATTTCTCTTCTTGGGTTGATTTATACCTCTCGTCTTTCTTAACAGTGGATTTGACAGAGACCAAAGAGCACAAGCAGGAGTCATGATTTGGATTCATAACTCCCTTTCAAAACAGTTAAAACATTATAAATTAAGGAATGAAAGAATAATAGAAGCTAGAATAAAAATAGATAGAGGATATTTAACAATAATTGGTTTATAGAAGAAGGAAGAGAACAGGATAATATTGAATTTTATAATCAGCTACAAAATGTAGAAAGTTTTTTACCTTGGGTATATATTATGTTAAAGATACCAAGCAATTTTATAAGCTAGGTTTTTTTAAACCTTTTTCCCAAGTAAGCAAACAGACAAGTAAGTCAAGTTTGCAGCTGCACGTAGTGCAACACTAGGCAACTTGTGGTAAAGGTGGAGCAAGTTCTGATCACTTTCTTTAGAATTTTTCCCTAATGCAAAGCACATTTCCTTGCAGAAATGTATGATGCTATGCATTAAGGTAATGGTCACTACCCAATACCGGTTTTGATTTTTATTGAGGTCTCGTCAGTGGGAGCCAGACCTAAAAGATGCCAAGAGTGAAGTAATACAGAGTGTATAAATATTTTACCTAAACAAGTTGCCATAAGGTGCTTTGACCTCATTAAATAAAAATCTCAGGATGAGAGTAATATGTAGAAAGTTTTTTACTTTGGGTATATTTTAATATAATCTCATCTCATCTTCCTTATACCCTCTTTTACCTTGCAGTGTCGAGGGTCCATTGATCATCGGACCTCACTCCGTTTACAGGATAAGGTGGTCAGCCTTATGCCCCGGTGTATCCTATGGCCTGTAGTGTTGAGTTCTCAAGGCCAGTTTGCCTGCTTTGCGGGATGAAAAACCCCAGAATAAACTGGGGAAAAAACCCTGCTGTCCACGCCCAAGACTGGCTAACTTGGCTATGGCTGAGGAAGATCCTTCAGCTCCTCACATCATCGACAGGAATCGAACCTAGGACACTCCTTCCCCAGGCATATGGTTGCGAAGCGCATAGCCACTAGGCTAACCGCGCACTCTATTTTTATTTTAATATAATATGTTATAATAATATTATAATTTTAATATAATATATTATAATATACTCAAGGTAAAAAACTTTCTACATATTACTCTCATCCTGAGATTTTTATTTAATGAGGTCAAAGCACCTTATGGCAACTTGTTTAGGTAAAATATTTATAAGCTCTGTATTACTTCACCCTTGGCATGTTTTAGGTCTGGCTCCCACTGACGAGACCTCAATAAAAGTCAAAACCGGTATGGGTAGTGACCATTACCTTAATGCATAGCATCATACATTTCTGCAAGGAAATGTGTGATGCACATTTCCTTACAGAAATTTGCATCAGGGGAAAGTTCTAAGGAAAGTGATCAGTTCTTGCTCCACCTTTAATACGAGTTGAACTATGTGCAGCCGCAAACTTCACTTACTTGTCTGTTTGCTTACTTGGGAAAAAAACCTAGCTTATAAAATTGCTTGGAATCTTTAACAGCTACAAAATATTTATAATAAAATAAATAAAAATGATTATATAATTTTAGCAGTAGACTTAAATGCAAGATTTGGAAACACGAAAATTAATAATAAAATAGGAATATATGAATATTCCTATATTATTATCTAGAACATACTTTAAATAGGAATGGTAAAAAATTGATTGACTTTGTCGTTTATAATAACCTAAAAATAATGAATTATTTTTATAAACATAAAGACATACATAAATATACTTGGGTAGTAAAAGGATGGAAATCAATATTAGATTATTTTATCTAAAATGAAAAGACATCAAAGTTTTCGTTACATGTTAGGGTTCACAGAGGATATGAAATAAGAAGTGACCACTTCCTCGTTAAAATAAAATTAAGATTACCACCTAAATGGCTACAAGTAACAAGAACAGAAAGAAAATTTAAAACATTTGTTTATAAAACTAGACTATTAAATGACACAAATATACAATCGCTATATGAAGAAAGAATTGACCAATATCTAGATAAAATAAAACAAAATGAAGAAATAGAAATGGAATGGCTTAATATAAAAATGATACTAAATGCAGCAGCAAATGAAAGCTCAGGAAGGACCAAAAAATTCAATAAAAGGAAAAAACTCAAGATAATGCGATGATACAACCAAAGAAATAATCAAAATGAAAAAAGAAGCCTATTATAAATGGTTAAGGAGTAAAAGATTAGAAGATGAAATAAAATATAAAAGAATAAGAGCCATAGCTAAAAGAGAAGTCAGAAAAAGACAGAGAATCATGGAACAAATTCGTTTCTAATTTAGAACATGATTTATATAAAATAAGACCCAATGTATATAACATTTTGAAACACCTAAATGCAGATACTAAAGAAAACATAAAATTAAACACTGAATTGAAATTAGAAGAATATCTAAATTTCTACACAGAATTGAAATTAGAAGAATATCTAAATTTCTACACAGAATTGTGGATAGATAAATAAAGACAACTGGCAAACATTTAATGAAAATGAAATAACTAAAGAAGAATTAGAAATCAGCCTGAAAGAAACAAGAAATGGAAAATCACCTGGAGAAGATAAGCTAGGTTCAGAACTATATAAATATGCAGGAACAAGATTCAAAGAAAGACTCCTATTATTTTTAAATAAAATAATAGGAGTCTTTCTACAACTGGTAAACCCCCCCCCAATAGAATGGAAAAAAGCAATTGTGATTCCTATCTTTAAAAAAGGTAATAGAGATGACCCTAAAAACTACAGAGGTATCAGTATACTAAATTCCTGTTACAAAATATATAGCAGAATCTTAAATAACAAACTAATGAAATATTCCGAAAACTTTATTTTAGAAGTATAGAATGGATTTAGGAAAGGACGATCATGTATAGACCCGACCTTTTGCCTAAAATTAATAATAGAGAAAAGATAATACAATTTAGAAACACATATTGCTACTGACTTTCAAAAAGCATTTGACAAAGTTAAAAGAAACATTTTATTTAACATATTAAAAGAAAGACAAATACCAAATAATATCCTAAACGCTATCATAAGTATATATGAAAATAATCAAGTACAAAAATAAGATTAAATCATGAGCTATCATATACGAGACAGATAAGCCAAGGTGTCCGACAGGGATGCCCCCTCTCAGCAACTCTCTTTAATATTTACCTAAATGAAATAATAATAAAATGGAATAAAAATTTCCATGAAGGTATTAAACTTTCTCCTACTGTGAACCTAAACCCTCTCCTTTTTGCTGACGACCAAATAATAATTACAAATTCTGAAGATAAACTACAGAAAGCTATTTTAGATCTAAATGAGATAGCTAAAGATTATGGTATGATAATATCAACAGAAAAATCAAAAACTATGGCCTTTGAAGGACAAGATCCAGTAAGAACTATAATAGTAATAGATAATAAGATCTTAGAACAGGTGAATTCATTTAACTACCTAGGATGTATGATCACATATGAAAATGAAAAAGATATAAACCTAAAAATTGCAAAATATTAAAAAATAACAGGTGTAATTAACTCGATATTTAAACCAAACCTAGTTCAAAAACACACCAGGCTAAAAATATACAATACATTAGCCCTACCAGTCTTATTGTATGGAAGTGAAATCTGGACAATAAAACAAAGAGACAAACGAAGATTAATAACAGCAGAAATGAAGTTTATGAGAAAAACTGCAATGTATATTCTATTTGATCACAAAAGAAATGAAGAAATTATTTTAAAGAATTAAACCAAGAATCAGTAATAGAAAAAAATTAAAAAATATAAACATAAATGGATGGAACACGTTCAAAGAATGAAAACAGAAAGATTATCAAAACAAGCCTTAAAGTACAAGCCATTAGGTAAAAGAAAACCCAGGACGTCCTCTTAAAAGATTCAACAATGACTTCTAAGGCCGGAACAGGCCACGCTAGGCCTAAATCCTTGATATGCATGATGATGATGATGTCTTTCTTATCACAAATAAAGCTGACCTATAAAGCTGTTGACACTGTAAATCCCACATACACACAACCTTAGAAAAAATGTATAACAAGTGCTATGGCATTCAGAATGGATCTCAATGATGAAATTTGACTTCATTGAGTTCACCTCTAAAACATATAACAGCAAACTTACCTCAGCATGAACTTCTATGATGTTCATTATGGTTTCCTTAATATAAGTACTCACACCTGCAAAAGAATAAATTTACTTTCATAAGTAAGGTAATTTGAAAAGAACAAATGTCTCTTTTGAAGAAATAAACTAATGTGCTTAATTCAACCAATAATGTTTTCTACACAGTAATGAATTAGTTGGAAAAAATTGCTTCACATGCCATGTTTACAAGTACATGACATTCTTCCTTCTTTCCTCATGCACACTAAGCATTATAGTGTTAAACTTCCATATATCAATTTAAGAAAGAAAAATGAATACATGTGAAGTTTTATCTTTAAAATTTCAGATTTATTTCTTTATTCTATGACGTTAACTACAGTAAATGGTATCTATACTATTATATCCTGAAGTTATAAATCAATAATGGCACTGTGTTGACATTTAAATATTTTCTGAAACATTAATGTCATTAGTGAGTGCAGCTGACAAAGAAAAATGAAAAGTTGATCTTTGTTGGGGATCTAAACAGCAGAGTACAAAATGAATTCCAGACATACAGGAATGTTTTGAAAAATATTTGGAGAAAAGAGCAAAGCTGCCCAGCTTAAAATTTCTTCATAATGTGATTGTTTAGATTCTGAGTAACTCCAAAATTCATAAGATTACAACACAAATCTCCAAATGAGGGTCAAGAATTTACACTGGACAGAAGTTGTCCTACTCAAAGAATGCATAAGCAGTGAGACTGTAGCTTTCTCAAATTGATGGCCAGTCATACTCACTTTATTCAGGGTTATCTTCTTTACCTGCCAAACTTTGGAAAAGTTCAGATAGACTTACTTATAACAAAGCTGAACACATTTTCACAGTCAACAAAGAAAAATTGAAAAAACAACCTATCAGCAGAGTGAACATTCACCACACAACAAAGATGCAATCAATACATCTTTATTATGTTTTCAATGCTTTAATCTCAGCATTCTTTCATAAGATTTTAATTTTGCATTATCACAAAGTAGGATCTTCTAGGGTGATATCATGGCCAATGTTGAGAAAGGATTAAAAAAAAAATTAATGAAATTTAATGTCGATTAACTCTAACATAGTAGAGTTAATCCACATTAAAACAGCTTTCACACTCCTTCAATTTAAACAGCATATGAAAATACACATGGACAAGAACATAACAGTATTAAAGGCAAGAATCAATTGTCATGGTGTCGATAACCTTTAAGACTGAGAATCCTAAAAAAAACAACAAGCTTTACTGGGCCCATTTCTGTGTGAACTGGACAGCAATAAAGTTCCTTTCAGCTTTAAACGAAATAAATCCTATATGGATTAATGATTACTAAAAACTTCACTTATCTCGATATCCTCTCTTGATCTTCTATTTCTAACTCTTCTAATTTCTATTCAGCCTATTCTCTCTGTTCAGTCTCCATATATTAAAGACACAGAAACTGCACAATTTTTCTCCTGCAATGTTCTTTTCCTACTTCGGAACAGCTGACTCGGCAATGTTCTTTTCACTTCTGTGCATGCTCAGCAATACATTAGAGCAACTTATGCTCCAATCCACCATATGTATTACTATTACTATTTTCAGCACTGTGCTTCAAATAATAATAATAAACGTAGTTTTAAAAAATGTGTTAAGCTATCACTTAAGAGAGAAACAACAGTTACCACTGTATTCACATTGTGAAAATAATTACATAATAAATAATTCAAAAATAATTCAATGACAATAAAGTCCCTTTCACGGTGCAGGGAAGATGCTTAATTACTTCTGCTCCTTTCAAAATGAACACAGCAGAAGTTATAATAATTCTTTATTTCACAATCTTTTAGGCATTGTGAACTTAATGAATAATTAAGTTCACTTAATTATTTTCACAATGTGAATACAGTGGTAACTTTTGTTTCTCTCTTAAGTGATAGCTTAACACATTTTTTAAAACTACGTTTATTATTATTATTACATGATACTTACAAGGAATCCAAGGACACATTGAGGGGAGGCACTCTATTCCAAAATATCCAGTTTCCAGCACTTAAATTCACAAACTTCACAGAGTGCCACTACCATCATCATCATCATCTACTGCCCTACACCACCACCATTAGTAATTTTTGTTTGTTAACTGCATGTATTCTCCTGGCTGATTTCCCTGTGTGGGGGAATAACCCTGCTACCTCTGTATGAAATCAGCTAACTCACCTTCAATTGAAAAAGCCCACAAAGATTCCTCTCATCACTACAGAATCGAACTCAGATTTTTTCCAGTCGAAGGGCACAATGTGCTATCATTTTTTCCAATTGTGTTATGGAGACACTTATCTAGATACAAACAGCGCCAATATTTCAACTTTTGACAGCTAATGCAAAATTATAATTAATCTTCAATAATTTTAATGAATTTATTTAACACTAAGCAAGACTTCTGTAGTCAAAGACAAAAAAATAATATGTCAAAGTGTTACATACAAAAAGAAATAAATGTTTACATAACAACTAGACGAAATAATATTTTATTATTCACTTTTTTTAATATTAATTTTTTGAATAGTGCTGGCCTGGCTGGCCAAGTGGTTAGCGTGTCTGTTCTCTAGCCAAAAAGGCTGCGGGTTTGAATCCCGCTGTGGGCATGGATGTTTGTGATTGTCTCTGAAAATACTAGTGGTGGTCAGCAGTAGATAGCGTTGGTGTGGATGATGTAAAAAGTAGTTGCGGTTCATTGTAGTTTGTGGATTGAGTGGTGGAGATGGAGAGTTGTAGAGTAGGTGCCCTCCCTCGATGAGTCTTTGGACTCCCTGGAGGTATTATGTAATAATAATAATAATAATAATAATTAATTTAATATATATATATAAAATTTTATATATTTATATATATTTTTTTAATTTGTAGGATACCTGAATTTTGATATAGATATACTACACAATATTTTGTTATTTTTGAGCTTTACTTTTGGTCATTCACTATGTGTGATGGTGAAAAGTGCTCTCTCTCTCTCTCTCTCTCTCTCTCTCTCCAGATTCTACTGTTAAAGTTAATGCAGATGTTCTCTGAGGTATGTTATTTAACACAACCTCTTCATCATATATACAAGATGTTTCAGAAAAGTAAAGTAACACATTTTGTTTTTCTTAATAACAGTGAAAGAGAATGAGATAAGGAGGCAGTGAAGGAAAAGAAGAAAGCATATCAAAAGTTCCTGGCAAATAAGTCAGCTTGTGCTCTTAGAGAATAAAGAGACAAATGTAAGAAAGCTAAACACTGTGTAAAACTAGCTAAACAAAAGTCATGGGAGGACCTTGGTAAGAACATAGAAAATAAATATCAAGAAGGTGGCAAAAAATAAGCCCCTCTGTAGCGCAATTGGAAGAATGACAGTACGTTGCACCCTTCAATTGGAAAAGACCTAAGTTCGAGTCTCTTCATGACGGGAGGAATCTTTATATGGACTTTTTAAATTGAAGGTGAGTTTGCCGATCTCACATGGAGGTAGCAGGGTTTTTTCTCCCGGAAACTAGGATTTTTTATCCCGCATACAAATCGGCCTTTCAGAACAAGCGCAATTTACAGACAAAAAAATACTAGCTGTGGTGGTGGACAGTAGATGGTGCTGATGTAGATGATTGGTAGTAGAGGTGGAGATGGAGAGTTGTACAATAAGTGTCCTCCCGCGATGAGTCTTCGAAGTCCTTGGAGGTGTCTCGAAAAATAATAATAATAATAATATTGTGGAGGTTGTTATAGAAGCTTAGAAATGGAGGAAAGAATGTGTAAAAGGAGTTAGAGATGATAAAGGTGAAATGAAAATGTGAGAAAAAGATATCCTTGAAGTATGGAGTAATTACTTCAAAAATTGCTAAATGAAAGCAGTGATTGCATAGTGGTAAAAAACACTCAACAGGCACACAGTCAGGAATACATATCCATGCTTGAAGTAGAAAAAGCCATCAAAGGCTTGAAATGTGAAAAGGCAGCAGGAGTAGATGATATTTGACCAGAAATGCTGAAGTAGGGGGGGGGGGGTACAGTGACTGCACTGCATAGTTCAGAAGGCCTGGACAGAGGGACGAATTCTCGATGATTGGAGTAGAGCTCTAATAGTACCCTTATATAAAAAGGGATATAAAACTGAATGTGAGAATTACAGAGGTATTTCCTTACTGAGTGTTCCTGGTAGATTTATGCAAGTATACTTTAGAAATGGTTGAGAAGAATTGTGGAAGAAAAGCTTGGTGAAGAACAAGCTGGATTCAGGTCAAGTAGAGGCTGTCAGGATCAGATCTTCACTTTACGACAAATAGTCGAGAAAGCATGGGAATATAACAAAGATCTGTATTTAAGTTTTGTCGATTTGGAAAAGGCATATGACAAGGTGCCAAGAGAGAAGCTATTCAATACGCTGCAGTTATATGGTGTCAATGGGGCATTATATCAAGCAATACTTAGTCTTTATTTGAGTTGTGAGTCAGCAGTTAGAATTGAAGGAAGTACAGGAAGATGGTTTAATGTTAAATCTGGTATGAGACAAGGATGTACATTATCCCCTCTGTTATTCATTATCTATATGGATTACATTATGAAGGAAAGTGGTATTAAACATCATCATCATGCATATCAAGGTATAGAATACATACATGATATCAAACATGATATGGTATTAAACATGATATCAAAATTGGAATGTTAATGTCAGCTCTTTGCTTTATGTGGACGATGTTATACTTCTAAATAAATCTGCTATAAGTCTGCAAGATTCCCTGACTAAATTGAATAACTGTTGTAATAGATATGGTATGAAGGTCAGCAATAAAAGGACAAAGACAATGAAAATAGGCAGAATCATTGAAAATGTCAACTGCTTTGTGAACGGAAAACCTGTGGAACAAGTAAAACATTTCATCTTCTTAGGCACGATTTTTAGTGAAGATGGTAAATTAAATATGGAAATAGACAACAGAATCAACAAAGCTGGTATGGTAGGAAGTCAATTGAATAAATTCATATGGAATAAGAGAGAAATTAGTCGGAAGACTAAATTAGCTGTATACAAGATAGTGTTCAAACCAGTTTTAACTTATGGATCTGAGAGCTGGGTCAGAAGTAAAACACTTGACCAAAGACTAGAGATCGCAGATATGAGAGTCCTGAGAAAGATTAGAGGCTTGAACAGATGGCATCAATGGCATATTAAAAACGACAATATTATGAAACAACTTGACATTGTCAGCATCCTGGAATGCATTAGCAGATCTAATCTCAGTTGGTATAGTCACTTAAATAGAATGGGCGAGGAAAGATTAGCAAAACAAGTGTTTTCTGCCAGGTAGGCAGGAAAACGACTCAGAGGAAGACCAGAAGACCAAGATATAGGTGGGTTGATACGGTACAAAGTGCCTTAGAGGATAGAATTATAAGATATGATAATGTTGGATTCTTGACAAGTAACAGACTGATTTGGAGGAAAATTGTAGATAGAAGTTGGTAATGATGTAAATTTTTCATGAAGTTCTATCATATCCTGTACACCCATTGAAGGTACATGGCAGGACTTTGATGATGATGATGCTGAGAATGAGATAAAATATGGTGTACAGATAGACCTGTTAATAATGTTCAAAAAAGACTGCAACTGCAGTGTGGTTCTACTGTCACCTCACAGCTAATTCCAGTTGGAAGATGGTGGCTACTGTGCACTTGTGATCCAAAACAGGTGTCCATGAAGTTTTTCATTTTTTGCAAGCAAAAGGGGCTTTACCAAGTGACATTCACAGTGAACTGGTTGCTGTGTATGGCAAAAAGGTGATGTCACAGAAATAGATGTGTTTTTGGTGCAATGAATTTAAAGCAAGTCATGGTGACATTGAATATCGACATCAGGCGGGCAGGCCTTCATTGAGAAGACAAAAGACAACATTTTATGCATTAAGGGAATAGCTCTTTAAGATCGGTGAGTGAAACTAAGTGAAATTACACAAGTGGTGAACTTTGGTAATTCCACTGTTCACGAAATCCTTGACTTTTGAAAGGTGTGCTCCCACTGCATACTCCGACAACTATCAGAGGAGAACAAGGCAGCATGCACGTGGATGTGTCTGGAGAATCTGTTGCAATACAGTGACAAAGGCAAGGATTTTCTTGCCTGCCTAGCCAAAGGAGACAATACATGGGTTCATCACTTTATCCCCAGATAGCAAACAAGAGTCCATGACCTGGAAATATCCACAATCTCCTGTGTGAAAAAAATTCAAAACTGTTCCTACTGTCCGAAAAGTCATGATCATAGTGTTCTGGGATAGATAAGATGTTCTGTTGGTGGACATCTTGCCGAAGGGAGGGACAATCAATGCAGAGCTTTACTGTACAAATTTGGACAAACTGAAAGCTAACATTCATTATAAATGACCAGGACTTCTGACAAGCAGCATGATTTTGCACTACTCCACACACCACTAGTGAGTGGTTGTGCTGTAATCATTATGGAACTCTGCCACATCCCCATACACACAATCCAGACTTAGCAGCTTCAGACTTCATTTTTTCAGCTTCCCCCTCAAGAAACACCTTTCTGGAGGGCACTGTGGACAGCGGAAGGCACATTTCACTATGGACAAAGAAGTTTATCAGGCAATGCAATGTTGGTTACTGGGTGTGGGCAAGAACTTCAGTACTGGTATTGATAAACTGATCTATTGTTGGGACAAGTACATCAATAAATTTGGAGATTTGCAGAGAAGTAGTGCATGTTCACTTATTTCTTTGTGTATAATTTAACTTCCTATTATTAAACATCCTCGAGAAAAAATGTATTACCTTACTTTTCAGAAACCCCTTGTATAAATGACCTGCTCTCACTGATCTCAAAAGCTACTCACAGCTTTGCTGATGATAGTACTCTTCACTTACCCTACTCATATGATACACCTTTGCAGTGCTCAAACAACTCAAGATTCAAGATCTACAACAAATGTTCTAACCTAATCTTCATACCCTTCTGCAATGGGACAATAACCTAGTCACTTCAATGCTTCCAAAGCACGCACGCACGCATGCATGCGTGCACACACACACACACACACACACACACACACACACACACACACACACACACACACACACACACACACACACACACACACACACACACACAGCCTGTTTTGTGCAAAAAAAAAAGAACTTACTGTATTGTTCACCTCATAAGATGCACTTTTTTGAACCTAAAATTTACTTGAAAATTAGGATGAGACCAATAAGCCGAATGCATCTTATGAACTATTGCATCTTGTGGTACATCTTATACACTGATGTATTTTTTATGTATGCGCAGTTACAGTGAGTCACTGCTTATGCGTGATTAGTTTGAATAGTTGCATGGCCATTAATGGTCATGCATTTAAACTAATAATCAATATATTATTATATTTAATTTTTTTTTATAACCCATAGATTCTTTGAAGCAGAGACATAGCTATGTGATTGCGTTTAAGCTTAGTGTGATTGAGTATGCAAAAAAGAATGGCAACAGGGAAGCAGTGCAGCACTTTGGGCCTCCGCCTACAGAAAAAACGGCACGAACTTGGAGGAAACAAGAGCAGAAATTAATATTATTACTTCACACCTCCAGGGAGTCCAAAGACTCATCGAGGGAGGGCATCTACTCTACAACGTTTCGTCTCACTACTCCACCAACCTTCATCATCTAACACCAACGCCATCTACCGCCGACTACCACCACTAGTACTTTCACAGACAATCACAAATATTCATGCCAACGGCGGGATTTGAACCCGCAGCCTTTTGGCTGGAGAGCAGATATGCTAACCACTCGGCCAACCAGGCCTAAATTAATAGATGGAAATTCTAAAAATCACAATCTCTGCAGAAAACTGACAAAAATGGCCTGAAATTGAAAAGAATTAAAAACTTGGATAATTAATCAAAGAAGATCAGGTTGCTGTGTATCTACCAAAATAATTATTCAATGAGCAAAATTATTGGCAACAGAAAGAAATATCATCGATTTTACAGGGTTCACCATCATGGTGCTTTATTTTTATGAAGAGAAATTATTTATTCATGCATGCATAAATGAAAATATCACAAAAAATGCCAGACAAATTGGAAAATAAAATTACCGAGTTTCACAGATTCATCATAAATGCTAGAAAACAAGACAATTAATAACTTTTGCAGATAGCTAACATGGATGAAGTGCCCTCGAACAAGACTGTTGACTCCAAAGATTAAAAAAAAAATAGTATTGTTAAAACTTCTGGTCATGAAAAAACCCACCATATTGTTGTTTCTCATGCTGTGGATCTATGAATGTAAATCCCAAAGGCATTTACATTCATATTCATCCAAAAGGATGGATGGATGAGGAAGGGAATGAAGTTATGGATAAAGAAGATGTGGTTGAGATGTCCTGGTGGATAATCCTGACCACAATTTTAAATTTAAAAAAATTAATATTTACATCAAAAATTTGATGCATAATTTGTGCATCTTATACTGTGAATAATATATTTTTTTCCCAAAAATTTCAATGAAAAATGTGATGCATCCAATACAACAGTATATCTTATAAGGCAAAAGATACAGTAGTCCACTTTTGATAATGCTCACCTTAACAGTCAAGACCAGATCTCTCTCTCTTTCTTTGGAATGACTCTTAACTGCTACCCTTTATTGGCAAAATCACACCAACTCTACGGCATCTTCGGCTTCCAACAAACTGGTATCCTAAATTAAAGATGCCAAGAAATTATATTCCTGGTTTGGTATCCTGTTTCAGTAAAGATGTTATTTCTCTTCTGCAAGTTGCTTAGTCTACCTCAAATCTGCCCAAGCTTTGAATACTGGTCTCATATGTGAAGTGGAGTATCAAAGATCCCTCTAAAAATCCTCACTGCTGTTCAAAAAGAGATCATTTCAATTGAAAGATGACCCCCCCCCTCCCCTTTCCTCTCTCTCTCTTCACACTCTCTTTAGCCAGTCTCATGGGTCAGTTTTCCCGTTGTCTCTTCTACAGATATTTTCATGGGCACTTTTTCAGCAGAACTAGCATGCATTATGCCTCTCATTTCTGTTAAACCAACAGATTAGCAGCTTTTCAACATCATTTTACAACTGAATTGCAGATTAACTGAATCTGCTGCTTCTAGTTGTCTTTCATTCAATCTACCTCAAGTTTTTATGTCTCTTACCATAACCCCAACTATTATATTTGGAGGTGGCAATGTAATTGTATGGTCCTGTTTTTCATTTGCCCTCATAACAGCTATCCCCTTGAGATGTTCAAGACTATAACCTTAAATTCCTTAAGAAGAAGTATATCAACTTCTTTATATCAAATTTAAGAATAAAATTAAAGAATATCAAATTCTTTAACAAGAATATGTGGCTCAACCCTAGCCCACATAGCATTTATTTTCTATATGCCTTGCAGCTTCTGTGTATGGGAGTTAATACATATATATATATATATATATATACACCACTTGGAAAGAAGTCAATGGACATCCCCATGGGCAAGGTGCATTGTACCATGTAATGAGTCATAAAATTGTAGTTGTATAAATAGGAGGAATATGATGCTCTCAAGTCAGTGCAACTATGTCTAGGTGAAATGGCTGTGAGAAGAGAACTGATGGAGTTTGAAAGAGGGACTGTGACCATGTTGCAGGCCTATCTTTTTGGCAAATTGTTGACAAATTGTGTTAACATGTTTATAATTCTTAATTTAATGTCACAAGTGTCTCTCAAGAATAGAATATCAAGAGTCTGGAATGCTGGCTATGGAGAGAGGTTGAAGAAATGTGGATTGCAGAGTTTAGTGGATAGGAGAAAGGAGATATGACAGAGACATTTAAGTTATTGATGAGATTTTATCAGATTAAGCCAGACGGGATTATAAAAGGAGTAGAAGGCCAGAGGGGAAGAACCAGAGGCCATCCCTGGAAGTTATGTAAGAGTGTGGTGAAGAGGGGTGTGAGCAGTTGATTTTCAGCATGGAAAATTGAAGGGAATGGAATGCATTACTGGAATATGTTGTTAATGCAGGGAGGGTTAAAGATTTTAAGATTCAGTATGATACATATGCTGTCAGTTGAATGAACCTCCTACAATAAGTCTGCTGTCTCCATGGAGTTTGCAATAATAATTGTTCTATAATTAAGGGTCAAAGCTGTATAACTGAGAGGAGACCTCCACATAGCCTTTAAAGGAATGCGGAGAACCGACCAGGGCTTCTGACCTAATGTCCAATCCTCACCTTCTCGTGGTGCACCCTGTTGGGTATCTACTTGGATACTGAACGAACGAGGATGGGCTGGCAATTTGGGATTTAGCCGACCAAATTGTATTCTTATTGGTTAAACCAAAATAAAAAATGATGGTACAATATGACAAAATTTCATGCCGGCTGGGGCGTCGCCCGGTTAAACAAGGCCCCCGTTGTTTTCGCCAGGGAACCAGGGTGAACAGCAAAAAGTCAACTACTGGAACAAATCTGAAAACAAACCCCAACTCAACATCACCAGAGTTAAAGATCGGTACTATCAACGTAAGAAGCCTGAATGGCAAAGAAATGGAGCTAGCTGAGGAATTAGATAAGTACCAGATCGACATAATAGGGGTGACTGAAACAAAAAAGACCAAAACTGGTGAGATCTTTCTGAGCAATAAATACAAAATGTTATATTCAGGCAATGACAATCAAGGAATAGAAGGAGTAGCCATAGTATTCAACACAAAATACAAGGCTAATCTTCTTGAATGGCAGTCAGTCTCAAGTAGAGTAATGTGGGCAAATATGAGGATGGGGAACTGGACAATGAGACTTATTTGTGCCTACGGTTCCACAGAAGGTTCTACTAAGGTAGAAGTGGAGGAATTTTTTGAGGCTTTAGAAAAAGCAACTGACACAATGAAAAAGGAAAAGTTGGTCCTTGTTGGGGATCTAAATAGTAGAGTAGGAAATGATTGTGAGACATACAAAAATATTTTGGGAAAATTTGGAGAAAAGAGCAAAGCTAATAATAATGGCAAATATCTGTTGGATTTCTGCTCAGGACATGGACTGGTTATTACTAACACCATGTTCCAACATAAAAATGTGCACAAATTCACATGGAGAGAAGAGGCTAGGAATAAGAAAAGTCTCATTGACTATGTTATTGTTGATAGTGATGTTTTCTCCCTGGTGCAGGACACCAGAGTGTACAGAGGATTTGAAATTGGAAGTGATCACTATTTAGTCTTGAGCAGGATAAAATTGAATTTCATATTGAAAAGAATAACATGTAAGAAAGTTTTAAAGCGAATAAAAGTTGAGCAGCTCTCAGATGTGAACTGTAGACTAAAATACAGAAATATTATTGAAAAGAAAATGAAAGAGTTTGAGAACAGGAATCAAACCTTGGAGATTCAGTGGCAAACTCTGAAGGAAACATTGATTGAAACATTATATCAAGCAATACTTAGTCTTTATTTGAGTTGTGAGTCAGCAGTTAGAATTGAAGGAAGTACAGGAAGATGGTTTAATGTTAAATCTGGTGTGAGACAAGGATGTACATTATCCCCTCTGTTATTCATTATCTATATGGATCACATTATGAAGGAATGTGGTATTAAACCTGATATCAAAATTTGGAGATGTTAATATCAGTTCTTTGCTTTATGCGGATGATGTTATACTTCTAAATAAATCCGCTACAAGTCTGCAAGATTCTCTGACTAAATTGAATAGCTGTTGTAATAGATATGGTATGAAGGTCAGCAATAAAAAGACAAAGACAATGAAAATAGGCAGAATCATTGAAAATGTCAACTGTGTTGTGAATGGAGAACCTGTGGAACAAGTAAAACATTTCAGCTACTTAGGCACAATTTTTACTGAAGATGGTAAACTAAATATAGAAATAGACAACAGAATCAGCAAAGCTGGTATCGTGGGAAGTCAATTGAATAAATTCATATGGAATAAGAAAGAAATTAGTCGGAACACTAAATTAGTTGTATACAAGACTGTGTTCAAACCAATTTTAACTTATGGATTTGAGAGCTGGTTCAGAAGTAAAACACTTGATCAAAGACTAGAGACCGCAGATATGAGAGTCTTGAGAAAGATTAGAGGCTTGAACAGATGGCATCAATGGCAATATCATATTAAAAAACGAGGATATTAGGAAAGAACTTGACGTTGTCAGCATCCAGGAATGCATTAGCAGAGCTAATCTCAGGTGGTATGGTCACTTAAACAGAATGGGGGAGGAAAGATTAGCAAAACAAGTGTTCTCTGCCAGGTTGGCAGGAAAATGACCCAGAGGAAGACCAAGATATAGGTGGATTGATATGGTACAAAGTGTCTTAGACGATAGAAATATAAGATCTGATAATGTTGGAGTCTTGACAAGTAACAGACTGATTTGGAGGAAAATTGTAGATAGGAAGTTAGTAATGATGTAGTTTTTTCATGTAGTACTGTCATATCCTGTACACCCCTTGAGGGTACATGGCAGGAATTTGATGATGATGATGATGAATAAGCCAATTTCATAAAAATGTTTACTCACTAAATGCACAAATCCATTTAATAAGAAATATGAGTTTGCATTGAGCAGCAAATTATCAATGTCCAGTGTGAATCTGCATTTACTTATGTGGACATATCCACTTCTCAATAGTCATTTGCAATGGAGCAGGATCCTAAATGCTTTCATTTTCACTATGAAATTTTGTACAAAATTTATTCACTAATAAACTGATTTTCAAATTTTCAATGTTCTGTCTGAGAAAATATCTGAAGAAAATATCGACATATCTTCTTCATTTGTAGATACAACATTCATTTTTACCACTGAAATTGAAAGGTATCAAAACCTATGAAACTTGCAGGGAACTCTAATAAGTTGTGCTCCGCAAAACCTGCATGTGACGACTTTAATAACTTGGTCATCCACACACAGAAGACACTGCTTATGGTAGGAGGAAGTCATTTCATTATCAAGTTATTAACATCAGATAACATAACAGTTTCACAAGGTTATGGGACTCCTTCCTTTTGTACAAGAGGTTCAAGAGAGTAGATCAAACATGGAAAGTTTGATAAAATAAAAACTTCTTAATAAAAAAAAAAGGGAGGTTACTTTTAAGACCAAAGTTGCATATGTCTTTAAACACAGTCAACCCTTACTATAGCAAACACTAATATATAACAAACTATTGATAAGACTTGACCAATGCTATGCTAAAATAGAATCACTATGAGAATCTATGTGAAAATGAAAATATTTCCACAGTCCCTACCAGTTTGCAATAGTAACAATCAACTGCATATACTTAAATATGTTTCTTTCATATAAACGAAAACTGATACTTGGAATCGTTTTTTTTTTTTTTTTTTTTTTGCAAACACATTTCTAATGGACATATACAGTCACATTAAATGGTCTAATGTACAATGATTTTTATAAAAGCTAAATAGTGTCTTTGAAAAGGGTTGTTGTTCTTCAGATGCAATCAAAGACTACAGATAACATTCCCCCCCCCCTCCCAAATGAGCAACTAAGGCTAGTAGTATATTAGCAGTTAACAGTCTTAACTCATTTGTCTGTATTTGTGGGATGGAAAACTATGCCATCCTAGCATGAGACAGCCTACCTAATCTTTGCCTTAAAAAAAAAAAAAAAGTCTCTATATCATAGGCACCTTACAAACCTTGGGTTACTCATATTTTTGAGTGTCATAAGTATTCAACAATGTACAGATAACAACCTACCCTGCATTAGCAAGTACTGAAGCTGCCATATGATTTCATTTTCTTCATAAAGAATAGTTTCTGTTCTTATATGTTTATGATAGAAGTTGATATCTAAAGTTACAAGATTTGCATATTTTAATTAATCTCAATTTTTATTGTGTCATTTGAGAAAGACTGCTGAAAGATGAACTGAAAAGTTTTACATGAATGCATAACACTGTGTAGCTTAGTTTGATTCTTAGGTGTTAATAAGGAATAATTGTTATCTAAAAATACACGACCAATAACAGATGATCCTCACCTGATGGTTCAGGACATCTTGCCCAGTTAAACTGCCCAGCATACATACTGATTTCAATAGATCCAACAACTGGATCACACTTCTTTTCAAGATATGCTTTGAATAATTTGTTTTCAACTTCTCGAAACTTGGCTTGAGTACACTGCAAGATATATTTTTTTACATGTGGTTATACATAACATAATGTAGCAAGTGTCACCATTATTAGTATTACATTACATACTAATATTACATTATTACTAATTATTACATTAATATTAATAATGTTATATTGTGATACTAATTAATATTGCAATTAATTGTTATTGTTATTAATATTGTAATACTACATACATACATACATAGCTCATGGCAAAAACATGATGTTGAAAAAGAGAATCATGATGTCATTATATATTAACAGAATTGAAGAATTTAAAATATTTTAAGTTAAAACTTTGAAGAAAACACAGATCTAATCCAAGAAGTTGGAAAATTAAAATAACAGTTAAAAGTAAAAGTCTTAATATGTTATAATAAGGAAAGGAAACATATATATCATTATAAATTCAGATCTAAGTTCATAATCCAGGTCACAGCTTTAGGAGCAGCTTGTAAAAAGTCATTCCAGTCATTCTAATAAGCATGGAAGATGCATTCTGTTACAATATGTTGCATAGTCTGTCGTGGAGCACCACAGTCACATTCTGGAGATGTTTGTCTGTTCCATTTATAGGGAGTATCTCCACATAGGCCATGATTTGTCTGAATTCTATTTAGTACTGTCCATGTTTTGTGAGACAGATCTGATCCTGTGATGATTTAATCACCTTCAAAGATGTTATGCAAATGTTCTTTCATATTTTCCTTCCATGTTTCTTCCCACTTTGATAAAGGATTAAAATTATTTAGCACAAGTTCTTCTGCTGCTCGTAGTGATGGATGGCGAGATTTCAATCTGTTGCTGTTAAGAGTTGGGAGATCCTGATGAATAGGTAGGTTCAGATTACCAGCAATTTTTTGGAATTCACGGACTAAAGAATTCAATCTACGTAGTTCTGTAGGAATAATGCCTGATAAAAGAGGTAACCAATATGGTGGGGTCGATCTAATAGAGCCTGTAATAATTAATCTTAAGGTATTGTTCAATTGAGAATTGATAATCCTTGTGTGAGGGCTATTTAGCCACAGAGGAGCACAATATTCAGCACTTGAGAATACCAAAGCAAGGGCTGTTGTCCGAAGAGTAGAGGCTCTAGAACCCAGGTAGTGCCACAGAGTTTCTGTAGGATATTATCACGTGTCCTTAGTTTATATGCCAAGTTTGAAAGCTGTTCCGGAAAGTGAGAGAACGGTCAAGTGTGACTCCCAAGTACTTAGGGAATGTATTATATGGAAGTATAGTGTTGTTCAATTCAATTTTTAGTTTCACATTTGCCAAGGTATTATTTAGATGAAAACAAGATATTACTGTTTTGCTCCTATTTAAACAGAGTCTCCATCTTTTAAAATATTCATCCAGAATAGTTAAGTCAGCTTTTAGAATTTCTTCTGTATGACTTATACATTTATGCTGTGTAGTTATTGCTATATCGTCGGCATAACAAAATTTCCTTGACGTAGTGACGGGAAGATCAGATACATACAGATTGAATAATAACGGAGATAAAACAGATCCCTGTGGCAGTCCATTATTTAACTTCCTTTTGCTGCTAGTTTTATTACCTATAGTCACTATCAATCTTCTATCTCTTAGCATATTGTTAATAATATGGACTATTGTTTTACATGGGGTATAATTTTATGTAATTTATATAGAAGGCCTTGTCTCCAAACGGTGTCGAAGGCTGTTGACAAATCAATAAATGCTGCTGATGTTTTTAAACCTTTTTGAAAACCAGCTTCTATGTGAGTTACCAAAGAGAGAACTTGGTCACAACACCCACGATTTGGTCTGAAGCCAGCTTGTTCTATTGGGACATTTTTAAAAATCGTGGAGCTTCCATATAATACATTCCCTAACTTTATATTTTATGATTTAAAAGTACTTTTACTTTTTTAAAAATAGTGGGAAGTTTACCAGTTGTAAGAATGTCAGTATAGAATTTGTTAACCATAATCTTGCATTTCTTCCCAGATTAATCAAAAATTCTGGATGAATGTTATTAAAACCAGGAGCCTTACCAGACGTTAATTCCTTTAAGGCTGCTTCAACTTCTTGCTGCATAAAAGGGTGTGCAAAATTTGAAGTTATAGGGGAAGACTTGCTAAATTCTTTTAAATTTTAATTTTCTCTTTATATATCTTGAATGCTTTTTATTGATTGGGATACGTGATATATTAACAATATGCATAGCTAGTTGATCTGGGGTGATTCTTGGTTGTTCTTTAATCAAAAGAGCACTACCACCTAGTTTCCTAAGAAGGCTCCAAGCTTTACGGCTGGAATGAGTAAAGTCTATACCTTCAACTGTATTTACCCATTTTTTCCTTCGGGATATATCCAAGTTTTCTAGAAGTTCTTCTGCTGTTTTTGGGTGGTCATTGTTTATCTGATATTCATTATAAAGTAATTCACATTACTTTATAATGAATATCATAAAGTAATGTGAATTAAAGTAAAGTCCTGCTCGCTCCAACCATGTATATAGTTATGTCTAATACCTCTAGGAATACTTTTCTTGGCAGCAAGCAGGACTACACTTACAAATCGATGAAAATTACTACTTATTGGAGATATCCAGTGAATACATTTGTCAAGTTCATTTGCATATTTATTCCAGTCAGCCTTTTTAAAATTCCAGCATGGGATAGGCTTTGATCTTACAAATGGAATGGAAATGCCAATGTCAATTAATACCAGTCTATGTTGACTATGATGAAAGTCAGTTAAAACCCTTCTCAGATTTTGCATAGGGTGACCTGAATTATTTTTGCTCACAAGATATAAATCAGGGTTGCAGTCTCTTTTCCAGGCCGCAGATCTAAAAGTGCCTTTGTCTTTGGCATCAAAGACTAAGTGAAGATTATTTAGTTCGATCCAATCAATAAGTTTTTTGCCACATTCGTTGTTTCGAGCAAAATTCCACTGTTCATGGTGACTATTAAAGTCCCCAATATAAATTGCGGGATGTTCAGCAATAGGAATAATTTTTTCCGGCCAAGGTGATCCAGGTGGCTTATAAATATTCATAATTGTAATATCTTGAACTTTTATCACTACTGTATGTATGTTTTCTACAATATTTTGAGATAGAAGAAAAACTTCTTTAAGACGATTTCGCACATACGTTGCTATTCCATATACTTCATGATATGTTGCACCAATAGCAGTGTAACCTGGAATGCGACCTCTTTTAAGGAGCTGTTCAGGATCACCAGCACGTGTTTTCTGGACAGCAATCACATCAACATTGTTGGTTAACATAATTTCGATAAATAATCGCATTTAGCTTTGCTAATAGACTCAATATTTAATTGACAAATGCGTAGTGTAGGGCCAGTGTTTCTAAATTCTGGTTTCTGCAAGTCACTATATCCAGTAAATTCAGTAGACATCATGAAATTGGCCAGGAGATCCTTAGGATGGACTGGCTGCCTATCGCTGTTGCTCATTTAGCACCACCCAGGGGACACGTATAGCTTTAGGATCACTACGGATGTGAGCAACGTTTACATTGCTAACATTACAAATATTACATAGTTAATAATAAAATCTTATTTACAAAATTAATTCTTGCACAGATCTTGTGGTTCACAAAAGGTTGTAAATCTAGAGCACATTATTACCATGAGTGGGTTAATTACATAATCCAGAAACCCTATTCTAGAGATACAATGAGATTTTTCATGCCATTTTAGGGCTTCAATAAGCTGGGTGGTTGTCTCACACAGGACAATTATTATTTCCCAGTGGATGAACCCAACAGCTGAGTGAATAGCAGTGCATTACCCAACCAGACTTGGCACAGAGATTTATTGAGTAAGTTCCCATTTATGGTCTTTTGTCTGACTTCTGCAGCAAATGAAATGCTGACTTTCTCTCAGTATACACAGCATATGATGAAGGATGAATAACTATTCTCAAACTTTGCAACTAAAGCTGGGTTTTCAAAGAGCTCTGTTCTATTTTCTTCCTTTTATTTATCAGTGATTTTCTCCAGTTGATTACAAATCCAATTTAACAAAACTACCTACTGCTATAACCCTAAATTCTAATTCTGAGATAGTTCTATGATTTGAATTCCACAACTTTTCTTCGGTAGAGTTCTGAAAACTTTGTTAAGAGGTTGTCAGAACTCTTTGTTTTGATTTATTTCTTATGTAAGAGAACCATTTTCAGGTTGCTTAAGGATCAAAACAATATATAAATGGAAGGAGACCTCCACATCACCTTTAACACATTCGCTGCCAACTACGAGTATACTCGTAGTTGGTAAACCAGCTACACAAGCCAGCTACGAGTATACTTGTATGACGCTTACTGCTGGCAACGAGATTACTGTACTGACCTTGAAGAAGTGAAATTGCTCGGCATATGGGAACAGACTATGCCGAAGTAGCATGGCAGCGAACATGTTAAGGAATGATGCAGACCTGAAGCTTCTGATCTAATGTCTAGTCCTTACCATCACGTGGTGATGGTAAGGATTAGTAGGTATCCACTGGATACTAAAAGAATGAGGAATTGGTTGGCAAATTGGAACTTATTTGACCAAATTGTACTCTTTATTGGCTTAAGCCAGAAATACATGATGGTATAATATGAGGTTTCATACTAGCTGGGGCATTTTCCAGTTATACAATGTCTCCACTGTCAGGGAACCAGGCTAAGAAAGAAAACTCAACTAGTGGAACAAACTTCAATTCAAGATCTAGAAGAAGAAGAATAAACTCAACAGCAGAAGAATTGAAGAGAAGAACCAGCAACATAAGAAGCATTAATAGAAAGGATATTGAATTTGCAGAACTGGCAAAGTATCACATGAACATAATTGGGGGTTAGAGATAAAGAAGACAAAAGCAGGCGAGATCCTACTAAATAATAAGTATAAGATGTTATATTTGGGCAATAACGTTTAAGGAAAGGAAGGAGTAGCAATAGCATTCAATACAAACAGGAAGATAAACTTCTTGATTGGAAGGCAATTTCAAGTAGAGTTATGTGAGTAAACTTCATAATGGGGAAACACACTGATTTAGGCCTACAGTCCCACAGCAGGTTCTCCTGAGAAAGAAGTGGAGGAATTTTTCAATCATTAGAGCAAGCAGCTGACAAACCAAATGAAAAAGTGGTCCTTGTTGGAGATTTAAACACCAGAGTAGGAAATGAATCCCGCCAAGCATATAGAAATGTTTGGGGAAAATTTGAAGAAAACAGCAAGGATAATAATAATAATGGTAAGTATAATCCTAGATTTCTAAGATGATATGGACCAGTCATTACTAACACTATGTCCCAACATAAAAATGTGAAGTTCATGTGGAGAGAAGACACAAGAAATAAGAAAAGCATCATTAACTATGTTATTGCTGATAGTGATATCTTCATGATGGTTCAGGATACAAGATTACACACACACACACAGGATTTGAAATAGGAAGTGATCAATGAAAAGAACAATATGTAAGAAAGTTTGTAGACTCACGCATACAAACATTATTCAAGAAGAAATGAAACAGTTTAAAAATAAGAAGAAAACTTTGGAATCCAAGTATTTTGAAGAACACATTGACTCATCTGGGGGGGGGGGGGGCATGTGGGGAAGTTGAATGCACGGATTGAAAAATAAAAGCATGATGGTGGACACAAGAAGTTAAAGAAGCAGTCATGGAAAAGAAGAAAGCATAAAAAGAAGCTACTAGCAAATGAGTAACAAATGACCCAAACGAATGTAGAGAAAAATGTAAGAGAACAAAGCTTTGTGTAAAAGTAGCAAAACAAAAGTCATGGGAAGACTTTGGTAATAATATAGAAGATAAATATCAGGAAGGTGGTAAAATGTTATAGAGGCTATGGAAAAAATTAGAGAGGAACTATAAAAAGAATCAAAGATGATAAAGGTCACGTGAAAACTGAAGATAAGGATATTCCAGATGTCTGGAGTAAATGCTTTGAAAGACTGTTAAATGAAGGAAGCATTGACAGAACAGTAGTAAAAAATATTCAAGAGGAACACAAACAGGAGTATATATCAATTAATGATGTAGGGAAAGCTATCAAAAGCCAGAAATGTGGAAAGACATCTGAAGTAGATGGATTGATTCAGTCAGAAGTAACTTAGAAGACAAAACGTTATATACAACAATATTGAAGTGTTGACTAAGAAAGATTAATTTGGAGAAAAATTGTGTTAAGATTTTTAAAAGTATATTTGAGAAGAGGCTGAGAAAAACTGTGGAAGAAAGATTTTGAGATTTTCACTTTACAACAAACAGTTGAGAAATCAAGATTATATAACAACAGTCTGTACTCAAGTTCTTGAGATCGAGCTGGTTATGGTTGTAGTTCTGGTAAAGGCATATGACAATGTGCCCAGAGAAAAGCTTTTCAAAATGATACAATTATATGGAATAAATAGAACATTCTACAGAGCAATATACAGTCTATATTTCAATTGTTACTGGTAGATTGTTTGATGTAAAATCAGGATTAAGACAAGGGTGCAAACTATCCCCACTCTTATTCATTATCTATATGGATCATATTATGAAAGAAAGTGGCATTAAACCTGATATTATAATGGGATATATCAAACTTAGCTTTTTACAGATGACGATATACTCATTAATACACCCACTGTAAGTCTCTAGGATTCTCTAACTAAAATGAATAACAGCTGTAACAAATTTGACATGAAGATCACCAAGAAAAACCTAAATATGAAAAGAGACTGAAAAAACACAGCAAACTTCAGCTGCATTCTCAATGAAGAACCTACAGAACAAGTAAAATATTTCAGCTATTTAGGCACCATTTTTAGTGAAGATGGAATATTAAATTTGGAAAAAGACAACAGAATAAGCAAAGCCAGTGGGAAGACAGTCAAATAAATTTATATGGAATCAGAAAGAGAAGTTAGCCCAGACACTAAGCTAGCAGTACACAACACAGTAGTCAAACTAGTATTATCTGAGACTTGGATTAGAAATAAAGAACTTGATGAAAAATGGAAAGATAGGTGAGGTATGAGAAAATCAATAGCCTGAACAGATGGCACGAATGGCTGAATATTATTAAAAATGAAGATTAGACATTGCTAGCATTCAAGGATATGTGAACAGGGCAATTCTAAAGTGGTATGGTCATTAAACTAGAATGAGAGAGGAAGTTAGCAAAACAAGTGTTTGATGCCAAGATAGTAGGAAAAGTGTTTAATGAACAACTCCACTATGTCCTCTGCATCAGTCACTCTATTCCCATTTTTATCCCACAATCATTTCTCCTCCTACTGGCCACATAGCTAAAAAATTCCCTTGGATTATCTTTGGATCTTAGTGCCAGTCTCTTCTCATATTCCAGTTTCGCCTTCCTTACCATATTAGTAACTCTCCTGGACTGAGTCTTATATTCTTCATGCATCTGTTCTCCACCCTTCTCCTTATATCTCTTCGATAACCTCTTTTTCACCTGCAGTTCCTGTTTGCTATTGTTTGTCATCCACTTTACAAATTGTATCCTCTTCTTCACTCGTGGAATACAGCTTACTATTGCTGCCAACAATTATTCCTTCACAATTTCCCACACACTAATGATATCCCAGTCTTCCAATTCTGCCCTCCATGGAACTGCACCAAGTTGGTATCTAAGACTATTATAATCAGCTGCCTTATAATTCCACAAACGTTCCCTTTTCTTTGATACTCCTGCATGTCTATTCATCTTCCAAGTCAAAACCACATGGTTACTCTCTCCAACAGGGGGGGGGGGAAAGCTCAGTTATTATCAGCTCTTCTGATGCTATGACCAAATCCAAAATTCTTGAATCTCTTGTTTTCTCTATTACATGTTGCCTAAGACATCTGTCCCTCAAGAATTCCAGAAATTCCATTCCCTTATTACTACATGCATTTTCCTCTTCCCAACTTATACTGCTGCAGTTAAAGTCTCCCATAACAATCATTCTTCTTGCACTTGCCAATCTTAACTGCCTAAACATCTCCTGCTCTGCATCCTCTGTGCTCCTTGGGTTGTAGCTACATCCCACTAAATATTCTGTCTTGCCCACCTCTACCTCACACCATATGCTTTCAAAATCATTAGTGTCACTGCCTTCCAAAGCCTCCACTCTTAGAGGACATAAGTCATCACTTATCATAAGCAGTACTCCACCACCAAGTTTTCCCTTCCTATCTTGCCAAAAAATGCAGTACTCTGCTACTTCTATTTCTGTTATTATATCATCTTCCGTCAACCATGTCACAGAGATCCCAATAATCTTTGGCCAGGCTGATGCAATCAACACCACCAATTTATCTCCTTTATTCCAGATACTCTTGGCATTAGTATAAAGCATAAAAATGTCACTGCTTCCATACCTATCATTATCCCCTGCAGATTTTACTGGACTCAGTGTTACCTGATGTCGTCCCCCTTTCCCCAAGTGCCCATTCCCACAAGAGGCCACCCCTGCTACCATCCACCCTGGGAATTCTAGTTTCCCTGTATTGATGCACAGAAAACATCAATCTCTCCAGATGCCTATGTCCTTCCTCATTCAAATGCAAGCGGTCTCTTGCATACAGCTTCTTTCTGTCCTCAAATGCCCTCCAAGCATCCACATATTCCAATCCTCTCTTCTGACACATTCTGGCTATTATGTTATTCATTATTACTGCTCTTCTGCTCAGCTTGTCATTATCATACCTGGGTAACACACACACACACACACACCCAATCTTTCATCTCTGCATTTTGTTTTGTACAGCCTCAAGCATGAATCTCAGATCTCTTTCCAGTTGCAAAAGGAAGGTGTCAGCAAGAGGGTGAGGAGTGGTTTCTTTGCATGGAGGGTGGGTGAACTGTGGAATGCATTGCCTGATAGAGTAGTGAGAGCAAGAATGATCAATGAGTTCAGGGAGTGGTATGATAGACTTTGTATTTCCTAGGAAGGACCTCCCACGATGAGTCTTTTGACTCCATGGAGGCCTGAATAATAATAATAATAGCAGGAAAAAGAACCAGAAGAAGACCATGGAATTAATCTAGGTGGATTGATTCAGTTAGAAGTGTCTTAGAAGACCAAAATGTTAGATACAGCAATACTGAAGTGTTAACTAAGTAACATACTAATTTGTAGGAAAATTGTTAACAGGAGATTAGTAATATTTTAAAGATAAGCTTGAACACCCCTTGGTAAATATTAGAAAACTGACTACATTGATGATGATGATGAGAAGAACCCTTTTCCCTTCAACCTTATTTCTGATCATATCCAAATCTCTGGACAACCACTAGATTTCACATCCTTAGTTAACAGTAACATTGTTTTTCTTGGTATAAAAAAATTTTAAGTATTATGTTCTTGCAGTATGCAAGAAATTAGTTTTTATTCTATTTCACTCCTTGAGTTAATGAGAAAAACTTACTATATAAATGAGAACTATTACCCATTCAAATCACAGATCTGTCCAACTGCTGAATATAGCTCGCACATTTGAGGTGGTGTTCCTAAAAGCTCTATGAAAATTCTTAAATCACAGTCTATAGAGATTAACTCCAGAGTAAATTTTTCTTCCTGTGTTCATTCCTTCCAATACTGTCCTTTGGAAGAGAATCCCCCTCTTAGTTATTTCTTAAAGAATACATAACATGCAGATCTTGATATACAATGTTAACAAGTTTTGGTTCTTTAACTTTGACTTGATGCCATTCACAGTACTTATGTGAACAGTATCTAGCCATGTATCTGATTACTATTAAAAAAATAGTACAGGAATAGAGAAAAATTTATCTTATTAAAATAGCCTGCATGTAATGATAGTCTGTAATGTAATGATGCCAACAATCAGTATAATGCACCAAGTAAAAGACAACAAGTGTTGGTGACTTGTCATTTTGTCACATAAATTTTTTAAGAAATATAGCACTTGATTTTGTTTTAAATTATTAGCAAATTAATTTAATTTTTAAATTTAAACAAATTGATCTGCCAATTAATTTCAGCATAAACATTTTACTGATGTCATAAATAAAACTGTATTAATGCACAATGAGGAAATAATTTTTTGTGCCCATCAGAATTTTTTTCCCTATCAATTATTGACTATTTAATTTTTAAATTAAATATAACTGCTGATCCATGAGGTTATACATAAAAACCTCTGGTAATGATATACTGAAAGATGACATCAAAATCATTATGGTGCTAAAGTTATCATATCACGAAAATAAAATTTTCAAAAGTTTACTCTAAAAATTTCCTTTTCCAGGAGAATGGATACATATAGATTGGCATTTAATATAGAAACCCTCATGATTAGCTATAATTACTTATTTTTCAAAGATATCAAAATATTGATTCTATAAATAAATTACTTTTATAGCCAGATTCATATCTGGGTAGCCATGCTTATGAAAACTTTCCTGAAGTCTAGGAATGACACTCTTTGCAGTATAGTTACAATTACTGAGGACAATCAGTAGACGCCTATTCTGAAAACAAGGAAAGATTAGGAAAAATCATCAATCAGTTTCATATTTTAAAAAAGCTATTTCAGCATATAGAGAGAGAACCCAATTATACAAAAACAAAACTATCACATTTTGTATAAATTCTAGAATCATATAAACTATCTTAATTTTTTTTTAAATACTTAAGATAATTTTTATGAACATTATATGAACACAATCTTTTCTCAACTTCATTAGTGTTGGGATAGCAACATTAATGAAGTCAAGAAAAGATCTTGTGTAAACATCTTTCTACTGACATTCTTTTCAAATGCAACTGTTTTTTTTTTTTTTTTTGGTAATACTCTGCACAATAGGTGAACAAGTCATTTGATTCCAAAGCATAATCACAACTAAATATGAATTCTCTTGCTCAAGGGAACACAAAATAAGTTTTTGTTAACAGTATCTTATTTTCTGTTTATGTCATTATATGCTTTTTGGTACAAGGTGGAGTAGAGGATAACTCATTGAAGTTTTTTAAGAAACATGCCATCTTAAAGTACAGAAAACTCTGAGAGATGCTCATCAGTGATATATTAATTGATAAAGGAATTAAGAAGCATTAATTGAGAGACATGGCTCAAGGACAATGACACTAATGAAAAACAGTAATCTCTCCCTGGGCAATGAAATTCATATACCACCTAAAATTATGAATTTATCCAGTAGGTCTTTGATATAGAAATCACTTGCTAATCAGGATACAGAATTGTTTTGTTGAAGGGAGATCAACTGTAATAAACCTGCTTGATTTTTATGAATAGCTCAAGATGGAAAAACATCAGGGCAAGAGCCATGATGTTTTTCCTACTGACTGAGATAAATAGGAAACTGGTAAACAGTAAATGACAGTAAGTAGTGTTTAGAAAGTTTTCTAAGAGTCAGGTGGTTGGGGACCGAGTAACTCAGTCTAAAGACCCGGGCATTCAACAATGGGTTATAGAAGCTGTGGATTTAAGTAATTAAAAAAAAAAAAAAAAATTCACAGCTTTATGGCTGGAAGATAGGTTAATTCAAAATCGATTTATAACAATTATATAATTTAACAATGCTGAAGATGTCAGTTGATGTGAGTCTGAAGATGGACAATTGTGTATATTGCACAGAAATGGAATAAAAAAATTTTAAAAAAATTCTTATCTCATCCATGTACAAATGTACCAAATTTGCTGATAACCTTTCGTGGGTTAAACAACATATTTATTTAATAAAAAATTAAAAATGCAGAAAAAAATATAAAGCAATATAATTTTCAATTTTATCATTTAATTCCTGATATGTATCTTCAAGGAGAGCACAGAATACAATAGTGATAATATAAACTATTCTTATAGAACTAATTTCACATCGACAAGATTCCTCAAAATTAATCTGTTATCTGTCAGGACTCCAATACCATCAGATATCATATTTCAAGTCTTCTAAGACATTTCTAAATGCATCAATCCAACTACATCTTAGTCTTCCCCTGAATCTTTCTCTAGACATCTGGCATCAAACATCTATTTTGCTAGCCTTTCCTCTTCTATTCTGTTTAAATGACCACACCATATAAGATTAGCTCTGCTCTCACATTTTTGAATGATAACATATCCTTCCTTCCTAATATACTTATTTTTAATATGGTTCTGCAGCTGATGACATCTGTTCATTTCCTAATTTTTCTCCAAACTCTCACATCTATGGTCTCCAGTCTTTGATTAAGTCTTATTTTTACCTAGCTCTCAGATCCATAAGTTCAAACACTGAATATAGCTAGATTAATGTTTTGCCTCATCTCTCTCTCTCTCTCATTCCATATCTTTATATTCATTTCACTACATGCAATACCAGCTTGCTAATTCTGTTATCTATTTCCATATGTATTACAATTATCATGAGACCATCAAGTCAAAGACTATCTGTGTCAGAGAGTGAAGTCCTTCTGTCAAACACAGCTCATCATACTTCATCATAAATAAACTAACAATCTTTGCAATCACCACAATCTCAGATAGTGCATTCCAATCCCACTCTTCATGCAACAAATTTCCTTACCACTCTCTTGTTCATACTCTTCTAAAATAGCTTCCAGGGATGAACTCTAGTTCTTCTCCCATCTCCTAACATTCTACGAAAAAATTCTTCTATGTTAATTTGATAAAAACTCTTTAGCAACTTATATATATGTACCTGAGGTTGATTTACTTGGTTGTTAAACATATTTTTTTAAAAGAATTGAATGACATAAACCGAGAGTAAAGGAAAAAGGTTTAATAGTATCACACAATTAGTTTCGGCTTTTTACAGCCTTCTTCAGGTGTTTTCATAAAAGAAAAGAAAAAACATTAAACATTGAAGATAAAAACTGTGAACAGCACAGGAAAGTCACTATACATATTTAATGTGAAAATGTTGTAGTTAACATATTCAAAGCTGTTCCTTCGTTAGCCGCATTGTTGGGCGAGTGCATGCACATAGCATCTCGTGAGCACCAGTACGTGATCACAGCAGAATGACAGTCTGGGTGGTTGTAGCTTAAATTATTATTTAAATGTACAGGGTTGAGGATGATTGCTCTATATTCTGCAATTTTACTTTCCAATTCATCATGGCAATGGAAAATGTTGTTAGATCTATCCCAAAGGATTGTATGACTATGGTTTTGATCATCAGAATCAGCAGAAAAAAGGATATGGCTGGCTGGATAAAGCACTGGCACGTGTTCTCTTGTAAGTGATGTCCCTCCTGTGCTCCTCCATATGCAATTCAATAGACTTATCCATCTGGCCAAAGTAAGGAATGTCGCAGTCACACCATATCTTGTATACACCGGGATATTTTAGATTGTGATGGCTAGGCTTTGGATGGCTCACTAGAGAGCAGATCTTAGGAAGCGGAGTGAATAAAGTTCTAATGTTATATTTTTTGAGAACCTTGGCTAATTTTTGAGAAACTGAGCTTATGTATGGTATAGATATATTACCTTTAACATTATTCATTTCTTCAGTATGGCGACTAGGAGGATTAAAAAGATATTTTTTTAGTAATTTTTTGAGAATAACCATTCAGTCTGAAAGTAGATCTAAGAAAATTGATTTCTTTATGAAGTTCATCTGGGTCATCAAGAAGAGAGTAAGCTCTATGTCCCAAAGTAGAAATAATTCCAAGTTTCTAAGGAGGGAAATGATGGGACTGATTATAGAGATATCTATTGGTGTGTATGTAGGTTTTCTGTACATCAAAATTTTAAGTTTTTCAGAAGAACGGGTCAGTTTCACGTCCAGGAAAGGCAGCAAACCATTCATTTCAAACTCAGCTGTGAATTGGATATTCGGGTGTTGACTATTGAGATGTTCAAAGAAATCCAGGAGAGAATGATGTCCATGGCTCCAAATGAGGAAAATGTCGTCCACATGTTTCCAAATTCTAGGTGCTAAGGAATAGGAAGAGATAGCTTTAACATCAAAATCTTCCAGATAAATGTTGGCAGTACAGGAGATAAAGGATTACCCATTGCTAGACCATGATTTTGCTTATAGATGGTGTCCTGAAATCTAAAGTATCCAGACTTGATGCAATTTTTAGATAACTTATCTTTGAGTAGTGTCAGGACTTCGTCTGTAGGAACATTTGTAAACAAGGATACTATGTCAAAGCTAGCCATGATTTCATTTTCTTGAACAGTAATATCTTTAATGTATGATACAAAATCCGCAGAGTTGTTAATAAAAGACGAAGACTTGCCAGAAAAACATTTAAGGTATTTTGTGAGATATTTTGAAAGGTTGTATGTTGGTGAATCAATGCCTTCAACAATGGGATGAAGTGGGGTATTTTCCTTGTGGATCATGGGAACTTCATATATGTGTGGCATGAGCGGATGGAGAGAGTGAAGAGAAAGGTGAATGTTTCTAGACAGTTCAGAAGTTGTTTTTAATAAATTGTTGGTACGATTTTAAAGTTCACGAGTGGGATCTCTCTCAAGAATTGAGTAAGTGTCACTTGGTAGTAATTCAAGCATCTTATTTTTATAATCTTCAAAGTTAAGCACAACTGTGGCATTGCCTTTATCTGCAGGAAGGATAAGTATATTTCTGTTATTTTTTAAACTCTTAAGAGCCTGTCGTTCTGACAAAGAGATGTTATCTGTGGGTGGTTTAGCACTGTTAATGATAAAGATGGATTCAATACGGAGAAGTTTTGCATCTTGTGAAGGGAGGAAGGAAGCAGCCTTTTCTATCTTGGTGAGGAGTGATTCTCTTGGGATAGATTTTGGACAAGGAATAAAATTGAAACCCTTGCTGAGGATACTTTTTTCTGCATCTGAAAGGATGTGAGATGATTTATTAATTACAACTTTGTCAGGGTTGATGTGAAGTTTTGAGAAGTTCAGGTTATTTTGAACTCTTTTTAGGTGCTTCAAATTTCCTAATAAGTTTTAATTTGTTGTTATATTGGATTTGGGCTGCTTGAGACTCACTACGCATAATAAAGAGATGCCAACTTTCATTGTCTAGAGATTCTTCAAGTATTTGAGATAATGTACTTTTTTTGGCAAACAAAAAAGCGAGAGTACGTTTTGTGTTGAATATTCTTTCAGCAAGAAGATCTGACTTTGCTTTGTGATAGATTCTTTTGGCACGTTCAGAAGTAATATTCTCTTTAAAAGGACTGAACATCAACAGGTTAGGCTTTCTGAAATGCTGTAAATTCCATGCAGTCTTTCCTAAGTTTATATCTTTTAAAAAGAATATTACTATGGAACGTGCCAAAAGAATCTATCACAAGGCAAAGTTAGACCTTCTTGCTGAAAGAATATTCGACACAAAATGTACTCTGACTTTTTTGTTTTCCAAAAAAAGTACATTATCTCAAATACTTAAAGAATCTCTAGACAATGAAAGTTGGCATCTCTTTAGTATGTGTAGTGAGTCTCAAGCAGCCCAAATCCAATATAACAACAAATTAAAACAAATTGGAGAGAAAAATTGTACAATCTAGAGAAATCATCCTCAACCCTGTACATTTAAACAAAAATTTAAGCTACAACCTCCCAGACTGTCATTCTGCTGTGATCACATACTGGCGCTCACGAGATGCTATACGCACGCACTCACCCAACAATGTGGCCAACGAAGGAACAGCTTTGAATATGTTAACTACAACGTTTTCATGTTAAATGTGTATAGTGATTTTCCTGTGCTGTTCAGTTTTTATCTTCAATGTTTAATGTTTTTTCTTTTCTTTTATGAAAACACCTGAAGAAGGCTGTAAAAAACCGAAACTAGCCGTGTGATACCATTAAACCTTTTTCCTTTACTCCTGGTTTATGTCATTCAATTCTTTTAAAATCTACTCTATACTATAAAATGATAAGCTGAAATCAGAAACGGATGTAGGCTGTAACATTTCTGTCAAGTTATTTGAAACGTTTTGAAACTCAGGGGCTACCCTGAGTGTCGAGTCTTCAAAATTTGAGTCATCGGAATTCAAGGAGAACCAGCCTACCAGTCCGGAAAATGGGGGGTTGGGTGGCATAGGTGCCGGGGGGGGGGGGGGGCAGTGCCCCCCCCTTTGAAGACTCGACACTCAGGGTAGCCCCTGAGTGTCGAGTCTTCAAAATTCGAGTCATCAGAATTCAAGGAGAACTGGCCTACCAGTCAGGAACACGGGGATGGGGGGGGCACCATAGGCATCAGGGGGCAGAGCCTCCTAGTATATATACATATATATAAATGTTTTCATCATACCCTTAACTTTAAAAAATTGCATTTTCTCAACCTTTCTGCATACTTAACATTCCAGAGAGGGGGAAACCTTAAGTCAATTGCTGTACATCCTTTGAAAATTAGATGAAAAAATGGGTGTACACTAGTTCCATATGGCCTAATCAAGATCTTCTACAATACAACCATAATCTCCTTACTTCTAGAAGGCACTGAAATTATATGTGAGATGAAACCAAGAGATTATATTCTTGGTTTCATCTTTTATCCAAGTGTAAGCAAACAAAGTTTGGGTGTAAAGTAACTTCATGACTGGGTTACTTGTATATAGAGGCTAATGTCTTCAAATAAATCGCATTAGTATTGAGGACTCGTCAGTGGGAGCAGATCCAAAAGTGATAAAAAGGTTGAAGTAATGCAAAAGTCATATATGTATACATAAGAAGTCAAAAGGTGTTACAGATTACTAAAATACTCTCAGTTAATGATAGATGTTGAAAGCTTTTGCACCTAGTTATACAATAAACTAAAGATGCCAAGAAATTATATACCTGGTTTCATTCTTTATCCAAGCATAAGTAAACAAAGTTTGCATGTGAAGTAACTTCACGACTGGCTATTTGTATATAAAGGCTAAGGACTTCACATCAATTGCCTTAGTATCCAATAATGCAAAGTGCATATCCTTATAGACAAGTATAACAGTACAGTATAGCATAGAAATAGTATAGTTAATTTATAGTATAACCAAGTTAAAAATTTACTTCAACCTTGGTATCACTTCTGGGTCTGGCTCCCACTAATGAGATCTCAATAAAGGTCGAAACTAGTCTCGGTAGAAGCCCTTCCCATAATACATAGCTTTATACATGTCTGTAAGGATATGTGCTTTGCATTGTGGGATACTAAGACAATTGATGTGTAGTCATTAGCCTCTATATACAAGTAGCCCAGTTGTGAAACTACTTCATGAGCGAACTTTATTTGCTTACACTTGGATAAAGGATGAAACCAAGAATATAATTTCTTGGCATCTTTAATTTATAGTTTAACCAAGTGAAAAAACTTTCAACATCTAAAAGACTCTGCAAACCTCACTTGCATTGAAACTTCAGCTTTGTTGCTCAAAACTAAATTACCACCTACAAACATACTACAATTGGAATTAACAGCTCTTAAAAAAATTATGACCAGATAAAAATATAGTAATAGTGAAGGAAGACAAAGGAAATGCAACAGTGGTTATGACACAAATGAATACATAAGAAAAATTTAAATCCTATTATGAGGGTGGTCTGAAAAGTTCTCGGCCTAACAATGAAAAAAAAAACCAAATTTATAATTTCAAAATTATTTTTATTTTTCAACATAATCTCCCTTAAGACTAATACATTTATTCCAGTGATGCTCCAGCACAATTATCCCACCCCTGTAGTGGTTCTCAGTAAGATCTGCAAAATACCCCTCAACAGCTGCAATCACCTCTTGATTCAAAGAAAAATGCTGACAAGAGAGGAAGAGTTTTAGCTTTGGGAAGAGAAAGAGTCACAGGGAGCCAAATCTGGGGAATAGGGTGGATGTTCCCACAATTCATAGTGCAGATCCCTTAATTTTCCCATTTCCAAAACACTTTTGTGGGCAGGTGCATTCTCCTGATGAAAGATGATATTTTTTCTTCTGATAATGGTAAACAGAGAAGCAATTGGCTGTCATAACTTCAATGCCCACAACCATGCCACACAATCTGCCTTTACCCTTGGAAACATTAATGGATAAAGATGGATAAATACTAATGCACAAATCACACTCATGATGCAGCTGCTTTTTCTCATGAATTTTTTCGTCTAGTCTGGTTAAAAGATTAGAATAATATTCCATGGTTATTGTTTTACCCTTTTCAAGATAATTAATAAACAAAATGCTTCAGCATTCCAAAGCACCGATGCCATGACCTTTCCTGCTGATGGAACAGACTTTGTCTTCTTTGGCGCTGAACAACCGGCTTCTCTCCACTGTTTTGACTGCTGTTTGGATTCTGGTGTGTAATGGTGAATCCAAGTCTCATTCATAGTAATAAATCGATGCACAAAATCAGTTTAATTCTTGTTAAAATGCTCCAAGCACTGTTCAGAGATTTTCATGCGAGTGCATTTTTGATCTGTGAGCAAGTGTGGCACCCATCTTGCACAAAGTTTTTTCATACGCAATTCTTCATGCAAAATATATCCTACATGTTCTTTTGAAATGCCTATAGTCTCAGCAATTTCACACACTTTGACTCATCAGTCATCCAATACCATATCGTGCAACTGATTAATGATTTCTGCTGTTGTTACACTTTTTGGATGTCCTTTATGTGGATCACTTTCAAGGCTGATATGGCCACATTTAAACTCAGTAGCCCATTTCTTAATTGTCAAAAGTGAAGGAGAAGAGTGCCCATAAACCTTTATGAATTTTGAATGAATTTCTTTTGGCGTTAAACCTTTTTTTACAAAGAATTTTATAACCACATGATACTCAATTTTATCCATTTCAAGGGAATGCAGGCAACACTTTTGCTTCAGACAGATGTATAAAACAAACTACTTGATAGAATGACTTGCAATTTTACATGGATGCTTTTTGACAGATGTTACCAACTTAGAAAAAAAAAATCTTGCCAATAGTGTTACCATCTATGGTCAAGGCTGAGAACTTTTCAGACCTCTCTCATAGAAGATTCTAACACCTACTCATCCTTAGATCTGGATCCCACATTGCATATGCATAATAAAACTAATGAATTGATCAAAAACGTTACCTAATTGGCCAGAAAAATTACAAAAATCTTTATCATTTAAGCATCCATTAGTCTCAAGATTTTATGGAGCACCAAAAATACACAAAAAAGATATTCAATTATATCTCATCATAGATGGAAGAGATTTCCCAATCTCAAACTTCATAAAGTATCTGTTGAGCCTGGTAGCTCGACATATAAGATAGACAAAATCATATGTGAAGAACAGCTTATTCCCATCAGACACAGTAAGACTATTCAAACACTGTATGAACAACACCTTTTTTTTTATATCTGGTCAAATATTGGAAACAGAAAAGAAGGACTTGCTATGGGTGCCCCACTATTTCCAGCCTTGGCCAAACTCTTTATGGAATATTTTGAAACGAATGCTATTAAAAACCATTACAAGAAACCAGAAACTTGGTTACGTTACATTGATGATATTTTCGTTATTTGGTCAGGAACAATGGATAACTTAATTCATTTCAAAGACTATCTGAAGAACTTGAATCCCAATATAAAATTCACAACTGAACTGGAAGATCACAAAAAATTACCGGAGGACAACATGTGTGAAGCATGTTGTCCTCGGCATATATACTAAACAAGTGAGAAGAAAGTAAACAACCTTGCCTAACTCCTTTTCCAACTTGCAGCCCATCAGTCAATCCAACACCTGTTCTTACTGTGGCTTCTTGCTCCCTATACAAGTTGGCTATCAACCTGATAGTGTCTTGAGAAAAACTCATTCTTTTCATTACTTCCCATGGTTTTACATGCTGAACACAGTCAAAAGCTTTAGAGTAACCTAAGAAACACATTATCAGAGGGAGTCTGAATTCTTTATATTTTTCTATGATCTGTCTAAGGCAAAGGATCTGATCTCTGGTGTCCTTACCTTTCCTAAAACCTGCTTGTTCCTCGAGCATCTCTGCCTCAACTTTGGCCTCAATCCTATTTAGCATGATCTTCAATAAAATTTTGCTTGCATGAGATATTAAACTAATAGTTCTATAATTCTTGCATGCCTTCATATCACCTTTCTAATGTAGTGGTATGAAAACTGACTTCTTCCAGTCTCTAGGCATCTTGTCTCCCACATCCTTGTAATCAATCTATGAAACACTTTTATCCCTCCGTCCCCTGTGGGCTTAATTAACTCTGCTGGGATTTCATCTGCACCTGAGGCCTTATTGCTGTTAAGCTGCTTAACTGCTCTTTCAACTTCATGCCTAAGTGGAGGAGGTTCCAAATCAAAATTTTCCTGGTGAGAGGGCTCCACATTTTCTTTATCCACTCTGCTGCACAGTTCCTCACAATATTCTTTCCATCTGTCTTTGATTTCCAACTCTTCTGTTAGTAATGCTCCATTCCTGTCTTTGATGACATTCAATTTAGGCTTAAACTTGTGCTTTAAATTACGAACTAAATAAAACATCCTTTTATAACCGTGCCTCCTCATCTGGAACTCTATTTCTTCACATTTATTAGTATAAAACTTTTCCTTGTCCTGCTTGATGGCTCTTCTGACTTCTCTATGTAATCTCTTGTGTTCTTCAGTCCCTGTGTCTCTTTGTTTTTCCAACCACCTTCTTTTGATTAGTTCCCATGTTGAATATGATATCCATGGGTCTCTTGGTCTTCTTATTGGCCCAAGATACTTTTTCGCTGTATCCTGTATTATCACCTTGACTCCTTCCCAAAGTATTTCTGGTGAGTTCTCCTCATTGGTCTCCAAAAAATCATCCAACCAAGTTGATGTTTCTTCTGTAAATCCACTAGGAATTACTCTAACATTCAATCTAGTGGGATGTGCCTGACATGGAAGTTTTCGGAGTCTCAGTCTTACTTTTGCCTTTTACTAGCTGATGGTCTGTACCACAATCTGCACCAGGACAAGTATGCACATCAGAGATGCTTGTCTTCCACTGCTGGCTCTCCATCAGTGGAAGACAAGCAATATATATATATATAAATACAACAACATCATCATCATCATGCATATCAAGGATTTACGCCTAGCGTGGCCTGTTCCGGCCTTAGAAGTCATCGTTGAATCGTTTAAGAGGACGTCCTGGTTTTCTTTTTCCTAATGGCTTGTTTTGGTAATCTTTCTGTTTTCATTCTTTGAACGTATTCCATCCATTTATGTTTATATAAATTATAAACACTTATTTTGGTAATCTTTCTATTTTCATTCTTTGAACGTGTTTCATCCATTTATGTTTATATTTTTTAATTTTTCTATTACTGATTCTTGGTTTAATTCTTTCATAATTTCTTCGTTTCTTTTGTGATCAAATAGAGTACACCTTGCAGTTTTTCTCATAAACTTCATTTCTGCTGTTATTAATCTTTGTTTGTCTTTTTGTTTTATTGTCCAGATTTCACTTCCATACAATAAGACTGGTAGGCTAATGTATTCTATACTTTTAGTCTGGTTTGTTTTTGAACTAGGTTTGGTTTAAATCTAGAGTTAATTACACCTGTTATTTTTAAATATATGTGATCATACATCCTAGGTAGTTAAATGAATTCACCTGTTCTAAGATCTTGTTATCAATTACTATCTTAGTTCTTGCTGGATCTTATCCTTTAAAGGCCATAGTTTTTGATTTTTCTGTTGATATTATCATACCATAATCTTTGGCTATCTCATTTAGATCTAAAATAGCTTCCTGTAAGTTATCTTCAGAATTTGTAATTATTATTTGGTCGTCGGCAAAAAGAACAGTGTTTAAATTCACAGTAGGAGAAAGTTTAATACCTTGATGGAAATTTTTATTCCATTTTATTATTATTTCATTTAGGTAAATATTAAAAAGAGTTGCTGAGAGGGGACATCCCTGTCGGACCCCTTGGTTTATCTGTCTTGTATATGATAGCACATGATTTAATCTTATTTGTATTTGATTATTTTCATATATACATATGATAGCTTTTCGGATATTATTTGGTATTTGTCTTTCTTTTAATATGTTAAATAAAATGCTTCTTTTAACTTTGTCAAATGCTTTTTGAAAGTCAGTAGCAATATGTGTTTCTAAATTGTATTCTCTTCTTTTCTCTATTATTCATTTTAGGCAAAAGGCTGGGTGTATACATGATCGTCCTTTCCTAAATCTATTCTGTACTTCTAAAATAAAGGTTTTGGAATATTTCATTAGTTTGCTATTTAAAATTCTGCTATATATTTTGTAACAGGAATTTAGTATACTTACACCTCTATAGTTTTTAGGGTCATCTTTACTATCTTTTTTAAAGATAAGGAATCACAATTGCTTTTTTCCATTTTATTGGGAGGTTACCAGTTGAATAAATTTTATTTAAAAGTAATAGGAGTCTTTCTTTGAATCTTGTTCCTGAATATTTATATAGTTCTGAACCTAGCTTATCTTCTCCAGGTGATTTTCCATTTCCTGTTTCTTTCAGGCTGATTTCTAATTCTTCTTTAGTTATTTCCTTTTCATTTTCATTAAATGTTTGCCAGTTGTCTTTTTTAAAATATTTATCTATCCACAATTCTGTGTAGAAATTTAGAAATTCTTCTAATATCAATTCAGTATGTTTTCTTTAGTATCTGCATTTAAGTGTTTCAAAATCTTTTATGCACTGGGTCTTATTTTATATAAATCATGTTCTAAATTAGAAACAAATTTGTTCCATGATTCTCAATGTCTTTTTCTGACTTCTCTTTTAGCTATGGCTCATATTCTTTTATATTCTATTTCATCTTCTAATCTTTTACTGCTTAACCATTTATGATAAGCCTTTTTTTTCCATTTTGATTATTTCTTTGATTGTATCATCCCATATCTTCAGTTTTTTCTTTTTATTGAATTTTTTGGTCTTTCCTAAGCTTTCATTTGCAGCTGCATTTAGTATCGTTTTTATATTAAAGTATTCTATTTCTTCATTTTGTTTTATTTTATCTAGATATTGGTTAATTCTTTATTCATATAGCCATTGTATATTTGTGTCATTTAATAATCTAGTGTTGGATTCTGAATGAAGAGAAATTTAAATTATTAATACTTTCCTCAGAATCCAACATAATCCACCATGGCAAAGGCTACATTTGTAAATATTATTTAATGTAAATCACTTGTTTATAATTTAATATTCATATAACTACCGTTAATTTTATCTAATATTTAATTATTTAATCAAGAACGTATGTATTAATAGTAGAAAAACTCTGTGATAAAATATTATTAAGCTATTTTAATTATTACTATGTTAATATTATAAGAACTTGTATTTGATAATTTAACTGTGCATTATTTGAAATGTAAATATTCTCTATTTATTCCTGTTTGTGAAAGTTTAACGTTATGTAATAGCTCAATTTTATTTATGTTTTGTTTTGTTGCCATGGAGACGCATGTAAGTAAGCGAGCACGAGAATTGGAACCGAACGTGAAGAGGAGGTTTATTGAAAATGCTGAAAGTTTACTGGAAAGTTAAAGAGATCTCGAGAAGAATTTAGGCGGGAAAAATGGATATAAAAAGGAGGAACGCTGGAAAAAAGTAAAGCATTAGGAGATTAGAGCATTAGAGATTTATTAGAGAGAGAAGGATTGGCATTAGGTTGGAATCGGGCATTCGGCAATCACAGTGCGATAATAGCGAGTCGGCAAGTCACTTAAGCAACTAAATAAAGTCTACAAGTTGAGAAGCAGTTAGCTAACAAGTTTCAGAATAACAAATAAAGCAACGGAAGATAGCTGAGTGACTACTGAATGACTAGCGATACTTTAGTTGAGATTTATTTTCAGGGCCGACCTTTCAAGGACACACTGAAACGTGAAGCATAGTCAGAAGTAACTAGAGAATAAATAGAGGCAACAGGGTTGTGTTTAATGATAGCGGTGTTTAGAATTATAGTGCCTAAAGAATTATTTAAATGCCAGAGGAATGAACATCTGTACATATAAAACCCCAAGTTAAAGAATTATTGTGTATTGCCCTAATTCAAGAGTAATTAGTAGTGCTTCATACAAGAACATATGATTATGTGTATTGTGCCCGTAAATTAATTCAGTTAATGCTAGAAGATTTATTTTAATGAGTGCTGTTTATTGTTAAAAGTGTTTACAGTTATAAAAAGTGTTTGTGTGTATGTTGATGAAGGAAGAAGATTAACGGTAAGATTATTCCAACTTTAATATTTCTGTTCAGAGAAGTGTGTGAGTTTCATCTTAGAATTCCCTGATGTTAACAGTAACTATCGCAGAGAATTAAAAGTGTCTGTTTATGAAGAGGTATTACTGCAATTTTTATTGTATTTGGAACTTAAGGAACTATGAAAAGACTGTGACATAGAGATAACAGATTTATCTTGTCAGAGTTTGATTGTACTTATCGGAAAGCTGAAGTGATTGCGATATCTTAATTACTGATTTGAAGTTAAGTGTAAAATTTATGATTTTAAAATTAGTGTTTGTTTTTGTTAATGAAAAGTTGTATTTTGCCTGAATCTCTTTTACTGCACCATTCATAAAATATTCGAACCAAGGCGGGTGAATTAAGTTAAATATACTCGGCCAGTATATATTTTAAGGAGAGATAGTTGAAGGTTGATTTTTCTTCAATTCTTGAACTAATTCAGATATGGGGTGGCGCAGTCTTTAAATATAAATTTTCTCTATATTGAATTAGAAATCAACTAGCAACTTATAATTTTGTTTAAGAACATCATAGTGACTAACATGTTGGATCCAAAGTATAAATTAAGAAGTAGGATCCAATACTAGTTTTATAAACAAATGTTTTAAATTTTCTTTCTGTTCTTGTTACTTGTAGCAATTTAGGTGGTAATCTTAATTTTATTTTAATGAGGAAGTGGTCACTGCTTATTTTTTATTCTCTGTGAACTCTAACATATAACGAAAACTTTGTCTTTTCATTTAAGATAAAATAATCTAATAATGATTTCCATCCTCTTGCTGCCCAAGTATATTTATTTATGTCTTTATGTTTAAAGAAAGAATTCATTATTTTTAGGTTATTATAAACTACAAAGTCAATCAATTTTTTACCATTCCTGTTTAGAGTATGCTCTCCATATATTCCTATGTTATTATTAATTTTTGTGTTTCCAATTATTGCATTTAAGACTCCTGCTAAAATTACATAATCATTTTTATTTATTTTATTATAAATATTTTGTAGCTGATTATAAAATTCAATATTATCCTGTTCTCTTCCTTCTTCTGGGACATATAAACCAATTTTTGTTAAATAACCTCTATCTATTTTTATTCTAGCTTCTATTATTCTTTCATTCCATAATTTATAATGTTTTAACTGTTTTGAAAGTGAGTTATGAATCCAAATCATGACTCCTGCTTATGCTCTTTGGTCTCTGTCAACTCCACTGTATATATTTTTGGTTCTCATGGTTCCTTTTAATTTCTTTTTTGTTTCAGTGATTACTGCTATTTTAAAATTTCTTTCATTTAATAGTTGGTCTAATTCTATTTCTTTATATGCTATTCCTCTTACATTCCAGTTTTCTATATGTATTATATTTTGTCGTTTCCATTTTCGCTTTACCTTTTCCATTCCAGGGTCGTTTTCCATAGATTCATTCCGATTACCTTTTTCTGTCGGCTTAAAAGTAGAATTATGTTCTCCATGTCAGGTGACTAGCCTGATGATGGAATAGTTCAGTGGTAGGGCTGCTACCTTAAGGCTTCAGAACTAGCCTTCTTCCAAATTTAAACACATAGGAAGAATAGGGTACATTGAAGGGGAAAGAGTAGAATTATAATAAAGGTTTATAGAGGGAACATAGTTGTAAGGCCAGAAATGGAAAGACCCCATGACCCTCAAGTTCTTTAATAGTATAAGGTTCATAAAATAAGAAGAGTTGGCTGATAAGGCTTTATATAGGAAAGATTAAAGTGAGTGAATCTTTCTCAAAGTAGAAGAAAAAGAGGATAGATCCAGCATTGGGTCCATGGGAGTGCCGCTTCCCTTACAATCAAGATGATTGCCCTGTTGGTCCATGAGTCCTTATTCAGTATATACAAATACATATATACACAAATTAAAAAAGTTAGGAGTTCAACATTAAAGTGGCTTTTTTTTCACTACTGCATAAAATCTCCAGATTCTAACATCGACCAAAACCTCCACATCATCCCATGAAAAAAACCAGGTAGGTATTTACGAAAGTCATTGCTCTTGTGGCATTTGCTATGTAGGCTAAACGGGAAGGTCAGAGCTGATTCATGTTTGAACATGTAAGAGGCATTGAAACAAGAAGACAGCATAAATCAAGTTTGGCATCCAATACAACTACCACTGGCCATCAAGTAGTTTGGCAACATACAAAATTTTCTCATAATGATCATAATTGTTTTACAAGAAAGTTCAAGGAAGCTGGAAGCCTCTGAAGTGTTGCAGATCCCCACACAATGTAACAAAAATCAAGGCTTAATCCTACACAAAGTTTGGTCTGCTTTCATTAAAAATCTAACTGCCGCAGACCTGGGATACAATATGCACAGTGCTACAGAATGTGACAGCAGCAACTATTATTGTTCCAACAGGTATACAGTAATTAATTTAGCATTTTCATTCTAGTTATTTATTAATATGTATAAATCCTGAAGTTCTGATAATATCTAATAGGTGTAATTAATTGTTTCTAGTCTCTTTTCATACAACTTTTGCTAATACCACTAATTACTTAAAATTATAATAATGGAATTAACTAATGTAAAATATTATTTATTAGTAGAATTTTCGCCTGATTATCACAGGCATCTTCAGTACATGTAAAAAGCTAATTAAACAACAACTGACAATTCCAAAAGGTGCCACCTAAGTAGCTAATGTAAGATAACTAAAAAGAGGTCATTAAATTTCCTAACTTATTTAATATATATATATATATATATATACAAATTAAAAAAGTTAGGAAGGATTAGCTTATCTAAAAAATACTAACTATCTCCCACAAAGGGGGAGAGACGTAGACACTCAGATCTGTTTAAGTTAGGAGAGTGAAGTAAAGTTTCACGTTTCTTTATAAAGCTGTTCCATGAGGAACAGACTTTTGCAAAGGACTTTTATCTTGTTCCAATGAACTTTATGTCTAGTGTTGATGGCATGCGCTGCAAGTCCAAACTGTTCAGGTTCAAAGTATTGAATATATGACTTGTGTTCTTCTTCTAGCCGAATGAAAGCAGATCTTCCTGTTTGTCCAAAATAAGATAACCCACAAGAGCAAGGAATCTGGTAAACAACTGGATAAATGAGATGTGGAAGCTTATCCTCTGGAGAAGTGAGAAAGGTGGAGATTTTTACTGATGCATAAAGGCAACAAAAATATTTAGTGGTTTTAATACTTTCGCTATGTGTTCACTAATGCCTTGCACATAATGGATAGGAATATGAGTTATTTCTTCTGTATTTGAAGAGGAAGATACATCAACACTACTCAAAGCTCTTTTGATGAAAGAATTCTTATATCCATTAGATAAAAAAAGAGGAAATAATATATTGCAATTCTTTCTGTAATAGTTCCTCTGAAGAACAAAAGGAATGAGCCCAATGAAGCAGTGTTTTAATAGTTCCCACCTTTTGACTGGGATGGTGATGAGATTCAGTATGGATATAATGGCCTACATGACTCTTCTTCCTATAGACTGAGAAATGTAGGTTACCATTTGGTTGGTGAAGAATTAAAATGTATAAAAAGGCCAACTGCTTATTTACTTCTACTTCCAAGGTGAACTGGATCCTTGGATGAAGTTCATTTAAAATAGAGAGAAACCTCTGTAATTCATCCAGATAGCAAAAATGTCATCTACATATCTGAACCAATGAATAGGTCTAGGAAAAATGCCGTCAAAAATACGTTGTTCAAAGTGCTCCATAAAGAAGTTGGCAATAGCAGGAGAAATAGGATTGCCCATTGCTGTTCCTTCGATTTGTTGATAAAACTTGTTTTTAAAGGAAAAATAACTGGAATGTATTACAAAATCAAATATTTTTACAATGTCTGAAAGAAATCCTTGTTGCAGTAATTCAATGGTGTCAGATAAAGGAACATTAGTAAATAATGAAACAATATCTAGACTAATCATAATATCTGAAGTGTCCAAATGAAGATCCGAAATTTTATTTTTGAAATTCAAAGAATTTTTTATATAAGAAGCAGTTCCTTTAGTTGAAGAAGTTAGTAAATTTGATAAAAATTTTGGAATTTTATAAGTGGGACAACCTATACAGGCTACAACTGGTCTTAACGGAATGCATGGTTTGTGAACTTTTGGAAGACCAAATATCAAAAATTTTTATGAAAGATAAAATTTTTTTTATCATGCATTAGGTATTATGCATTATGACTTCTCTAAAATAACCTCTGTACAAACAGATGCTACTTACTACAGGTGGAAGCTCTTGTAGGGTGTCACTAGCAATAAGGGAACTTTGACTATTGGCTCCACTTCGTGATGTTGCTGAACTAGGTGTCCTAAAAATGGAAAAATATTGTGTAAGCTTGGATGAACAGCTAACTAACTACTCAAATGAAAGCAATACATTTGCCCATTAGCCAATATATTAAAATTCTACAATTAAATTATTAAGATAAATGTATATATATACACTAGTTATTAAAAAGTGCTTAATATTCAAGTGTATTTGCAAATTTAGCTAAATTCCAACTATGACCATAGGACTTAAGTACTTTTAAGTTGACTTGGAGAAGGGAATGCACAGTAGAATGTCTGAATATATCAGGTTATGCATTTACATGTCCAGATAGCTACATGCAATTAGAATTAGAATGATAATACTCAGTTAACCATACATGCAATGATCCATCTCTCAATTATCCAGACAACCTTCAAATATCCAAAACCTAAGATAATCTATTCTTGAATGTATTAGCATATCAAATGATTTCTGAAACAGCACTATCTAACCATGCATTCAATTAAATGCAGCATTTGTTAACTGGCCGGCACATTACTTCTCAACATAAACAGATAATTGAGAGATTACTGTATATAAATGCTTTACTATTATTATTATTCGACACCTCCAGAGAGTCCAAGACTCAACAAGGGAGGGCACCTACTACAACTCTCCGTCTCCATCAGTCAACCTCATCCACCAACTACATCATTTACACCAATGCCATCAACTGTCCACCACCACTAGTATTTTCACAGACAATCACGAACGGCCATGCCCACAGTGGGATTCGAACCCGCAATCTTCTGGCTGGAGAGTGGATATGCTAACCACTCGGCCATCCAGGCCAGCAATTAGTAAAGGCATTACCATACATTTACCTTATCACTAATTACCATACCATAATTTTAATTACCATAATGCCTCAAAGTTTCTTATGGTCTTGAAGAATTGCTTGTGCATATATATATATATATATATATATATATATTTTTTTTTTTGAATGAACTTGTAAGTTTCCAGCTCTTCTAATCTGTATATTCCTCAGACCGTTAAGACCATATTGTCCCTTTACTGTGCAAGAGCAAACACACTGAACCTGTTTCTCTTCTTCCTCTTTTATTCTGTTCACCGCTGTCCTCCGAAAGAACCTTTCTCAGGAAGTATTCACAAACAACTACAACCTGTATCTCTTCGAAAAACACAAATAAAATTCTTTTCTCAGGAAGTATTCACAAACAACTACAACCTGTATCTCTTCGAAAAACACAAATAAAATTCTATCTCAGTCCTCATCTGCACCACACGCAGCACTTATGTGCTTACAGGTTCTTTGATCTCTCACGTACGTGATCAATATATTAAAAAAAAAGGTGCCAATACATCATTGTCTTCTTAGCATTATAATCCCAAACAACATAACCATATAATACTTTGATACTTGGTCAGCCACTCTCCAATTCATACTATTCATACTAGAAGTTTATTTTGCAAGCTCAACCCATGGAGCTTGTATAACAACCTTGCATGTGGAATCCAATCAAATGGCCTTGACAAAATCCATAAGTATCATGTTTTAAGTTGGGCTCATAAGTGAGCAGTTGGTTGATATCAAACTATAGTACATTAGCACCATGTATGGCAAGAGCTTTGAGAAAGAAAGAACTTGTTCATATTAGATTTGAAGGCCTATACATTGTACTACTTGGGAACGAAGGCTGTTCCAGAGTAAAGCAGCAGGAATGAAGGACAAAGAAAAACCTGCTATTCTATGAGTACCCAGCTGGACTGTGAAAAAGTGTTAGGTGACAACTGCACATTTCAAAGAATTTTGTTGAGAGAGAGAGAGAATTATGAACATTTACAATGGAAATATTTATAGAAGATACATGCAGTAGATACTAAATGCCTCTGTGAGAGTAGTTGAAGAGAGTTTGTAAGATATTAGTCATTTATCAGCCTAATTGCACTCTTCTGTATTGTGTCAAGAATTTTTAAAGAGCTCTTGGCAGGCATAACCCCAGATGCATGAGCAATACTTAATGGATGGGCAAATTTGAACGTACAGGGTTAATAGCTGTACACAAGTAAAGTAATACCTTAAGTGAAAGAGGGATCAATTTTTTGGATGCTGAGGAAGCAATGGTTGTGATGTGTTTATGCCAGGAGAGTATTGATCCCAAGGTGAAAAATCTCATCTTGCTTAGAGATTTGGATGTTATCAAAGGTGAAGCTAGGAGAATACTGGATCTTTTATGAGGGATATAAGACAGAATTGTGTTTTGCAGGCACTGAAATTGACAAGGTTATCTGAGCTCCATCGAAGAATGGTTTGGAGATCAGAATTTAGGTATGAAGTGGTTGCTGCTCTGTAAGTTGTGGTGGTTTGTCTGGTGAGAGGTGTGTATGTAGTGTACAGTTGTCAGTGTATGAGGAAGGGGAATGTAGTGTACAGTTGTCGGTGAAACTGTGTATTGAACTGAAGGTCAACTAGAGTAGGTCATTGATAAAGTGAGAGGACAGAACATTATTGGATCCCAGCATTAGTTATATAGTTAGAAGATAGGGAACTGTCAAGTGCAACCACTTGGGATTCGTCAAACCTCTCCATGGTACATATCTAGCGATGGGTGACATAGGTGAGTCACCCCGCCCTCTCTCTTTCTCAATCCTTTCCATTATTGTGTGTGCGTGTGCGAGAGAGAGAGTTTGGATGGTAGTTCGATGGTAAAGATTTGTTGTTGCTCTTTTTGGGAATAGGTTGCACATGGACTAATTTTCATGGTGTAGAGTAGATGCCAGTGGAGTAAGAGAGTATAAAGAGACAACATAGAATAGGAGTCAGCTCGTGAGCACAAATCTTCGAGACAACTGGAGGAATGGTGTCAGAGCCTGGAGACTTTTTGGTATCTAATTTAGACAGGATTTTTCTGATCACTTTCTGGTGAAATGTAAGTTGAGGCATTGAGAGTGTTTGGAGAGGTTGGGGGATATTCACCAAAATCATCTATGCAAGCATTTGAAGAAAAGTATGATACCAGGAGACTGTTTTTTCTGTTTTTTCATGTGGGTGACGATGCAATGGGGTGCAGTAGTGGTGGGAGCAATGCTGGTCAGAAGTTGTGGCCAACTTCTTTGGCAAGAGGCCAAAATACACAACTGCCATTTGGGCACGATGCAAGTTTCCTGCTTTTAGTTATTTGGAAATCAGTTTTTGATGCATTGGTGATTTTCTTGCAACTGTTTCAGGCTATTCGTGTAGGCAATGTGAGAAGGTAAAGTTCTTAGTAACAGCCAGTTGCGGTACTTGATTCTTTATCTGCACAGCCTTAGCGCATCTTTTGGAGAACCAAGGCTTACTTAGGGAAATGAGAATTTAGGTGAAGAACGAGGAATACATGCTTCCATTCTGGAGAGGATTACTTCAGTGATGCGTTCAGTGCATATGCTTGGGTCAGAAGGTTGAAAGCACAGTCTGATCAAGGGAATGAGGCAAGAAATCTCGAAAGTTTCCACTTTGCATTCTTATAATGCCAGACAACTCTTGGTTGGGAATGGAAGTATGGGTTTTGCTCAATGGCAGAAGAGATAAGCAAAAAATTGTGATCAGAATTACCTAAGGGAGATAGAACTTTATAATATATTTGGAGGGATCACTAGTGAGGAAGAGGTCCAGAGTGTTTGGAAAGTGGTTGAGGATTATCTGGTACTATGCTGGGCATGTAAACAGTTTGTGTAAGCTGATTTTTGATAGCAAATGTCTCAGTATCTCTGTGCAGTTGGAGTAGAAAAGTTAGTTGGTATTCTGGACATTAAAATTGCTGAGGAAGATAACCTTATTTCCAGGAAAGTTGGACTGAAGGAGGACAGTGACTTTCAAGGAGAGGAAGTCAAAGATTTCAGAGTTGTGACACTAAAACCAGGGATATATAATGTTGAGGAGAAATCAAGAGAGTGGTTTGCAGAGAATGGCTGACGGTGAGGAGGAAAAAAGATGACTGAACCAAACTGGTGGAAGGAGGTAACCCGCTCCACTGTGGATGCTCAGTGTTTGTCATAATGAACAGCTTCTTTTCTTCAGAATTTCACATCAATGCTGGAGTATCCCAGAACTCTGTACTTTCACCCAACCTTTCTACAATTCACAAATGACATTTTTGCATAAATCTCAAATCCTATCCATACTTTTTCTGGGGAAAGTATAACATTCCTCTTTGTGATCTGTCAAACCTTGAAGTGCTCATATATCCCAAGTTACAAGATTTTCATTGATTGCCTTGCCATGTTTCAGTGGGGAGAGGACAACCTTATCACCTACGTTACTGACCAACACAGCCCTATCTTTATTTCATGCAATACACTTGACACACACACACATCAGTTTCAAAATCTCCAGTTCTGCAAAAAATACCAGGCTTTTTTTTTTTTTTTTTTGGCTGACTTTGCTGGCATAATCTGAACCTTAAAAAAAAAAAAAAAAAAAAAAAAAACTCAGGAGTCCTTTGCTACTCTTATACAACTTAGAACACTGTATAAATCCCAAAGGATGTTGTACATTGAAATCTTCTCAAATTTGGGGTAGTAGTGCATGAAAATCCCTAAAATTCATTTAACATGTTCATGCTGAGATGATCGTAGCTCTCTTGCTGTGAATCCAACTATCTGGCGAAGTGAGCAAAATTACTGGCAATTTTGTTCCTGTGTGTTGTCAGCTGCAAGACTTTTCATGACTGTTTCTTTGATTGTAACTAATTCCACATAGGGGGTGGGTGAAAAGGAATTTATTGTACAATGAAACCTGTGGAGTATTCATGACTAAATAAATTTAATTCTATAACATGCTACTGCATGCATATTGGGATTCCATTGTAATCATGTGCCCTAACTGTATGCTATTCCTAGTATTGTTTGAATTAACTGTACTGACGATGTCCTATGATAATTAGGATGAAATATTTACTTATTAAAACTTATTACTGTGGTTACGTGTGTTTGTTTAGTCATGAGTGAAAAGGAATATTCTTTTCAGAATATATTAAAAACCAATAATTAAAGAGAATTTACTTTTCTTTACATCTTTTACTAAAAGATGTAAAGAACAGCAAATATAAGGAAGAGAAAGAATAGGCATGAATAAACTTTTAGTATTGTAAATGGATTTTGAATAATTTACATCTGTGATATTATATGTGTGTGCTTGTGTTATAAGTATCTGAGGGTGGAGTAAAGATTACGGGCACCTATAAATTCCAGGGCTAAAACAGCCTCGCCTACTCCCAGATAGGGAGTAGGCAAGGCAGTTCATATTTGCATTTATGATGGGCATAATTAAAAAGTATGAATATATGGAAAGCAATTTGTCTGTGAAATATAAATCACTAAACATTAAGAAACAGTGACTGCATATATTGCTAGCTTTGCTAGTTCAGTAAATAACTATAGGGAGGGACATATCCTATGATCTAATAATCAGGGGTGTAGTCCTAAAATAAATAATGTCAGGGCACTACCTTGCAAACAAAAATTGAGAGCACGAAGTGCGGAATTATTACTATTATTATTGTGATGGCCATATGGCAGAGAGATTGCCTTGTTTTCTGAAACGAAAATGACAAGAGCAACCAGCTACTATTTTTTGACCGAAAGCTGGAAATGCATTATAAGTCTCACTATTATAATTCATTATAATGAATTTAAAAATTTTGATAGTTTTCAAAAAAGCATTGCCCTGGCCCGACTACAACCCTGCTAATAATGCTGATCAGGTGATTCGTGTGGGTGTGGCAGGAATAAATGCGGGTTGAAAGAGGAGCCATTATTTTGCACATCAATTATTGTATGTTATGTGTATTTTTTTTCTTTTTTTTATAAATTTCACTTTATTTTTTGATGGTTCTTTTATTTACTAATGAACAGTGTTTTTTTTTTTTTTTTACATAGTAGTATAATATATACATAAATAATTTTGTTCTTAATAAGTTTATTTCTTGCAATTAACTTGTCTACCTGGAGTTTTGCAATCCTGAGTTGTAGATAAGCACTGATCTGCATATCTGTTAGTTTCTCTTATCACACACTCCATTAAGTCATAGTTAAAAATGCAGAGTATACTGCGGACAGATTTTCCACATCAGGTGGTAAAAGAAAATTCTTCTTTACTGCACTCTGAACCAGTACCACCACATTACTTACCAGATTTCATTCGTTTGTAATTGAAAACTCATCTTACTTTGTGAAATATCTTCCTTGTCAGATGAGGAACTGTTCTGTAAATACAATACCCAATTGAAATCATCATACAAATTATTCACTACACCTTCGAAAAATTCTAACTTCATCAGATGCAGGTTTTTTTCTTTTTGACAGCTGCTCAGAAAACTCATCACTAGAACATGCTGATTTCCTACATATGTTTCTAGTTTGCTGGCATTTATCAAATGCATTCTTCTTATAGAATACAGAAGGATTTGTTTTCAGTTAGGAATAGATCAATTTTTACTCCCTATGTGTATACTGTTTGAAGTTTATAAGCAGCTGTCCATATTCAGTGAACAGCACACCCTCCCCAAGAGCCACTATACTGAAGGCACAAGAAAAACAATTACAGCTGACCTTTGAAAAACACAGGTCTGAACGAGGCAGGTCCACTTATATGCAGTTTTTTTATGAATAAATATATCAGAAATTTTGGAGATTTACAACAATTTGAAAAAACTCGCAGATGAACTGTGTAGCTGGAAAAGTATGTCGTGAATGCATAAAATATATGTAGACATTAGTCTATTTTATCATTTACTACCATAAAAATATACAGAAATCTATTATAAAAAGTTAAAATTTATCAAAATTTACACACATAAACAATCAGACTGTACATGGCCATTTGCAGTCGAAAGAAACATAAATAAATGTAAAGATGCAGTGTTAAATCATAAATGAATAAAGATGACTTATTAATTAGTTAAATTAATTAATTAGCATAAAATAATTTTATAATGATTCATTCATTAGTTTATAGGCTAGGCTACTGCAAAGCATAACTGGTAATTAGTTTACGGAATTAACAACGCATATAAAGTATATTAATTAAAGGTAACTTTAATGAATAACTTCTATATTTCGGCAATGTCACATTGCCATCTTCAGGAACATAAAGATATGGTATGTGCACTCAGGAACTAACACAAAGCAAATGAGGAAGAAAGCAATAAACTAATATTGTTCCTAAAGTCCTAATGGTGCCCTCTTGCGGACTAATTTGGTAGTCTTGGCAGTTGGGCTGAAGTTCTCATAATGAAAGTCTCCCAAATTTGGGGCAGTTTCATGCACACAAATTTGTTGAGGTTAGGAACGTTTTTTAGAGCTGCTGAAGATTCTTTGAATAATCTTTCGTATTTAAACTTGCTGCGATGAATTATTTTTGTTTTCTTCCAACGAATTTTATGGTGGGTATCTAAGGCATGGTCTGCCAGCCCAGAGCGGCTGTACTGGTGAAACCGGATGTAGTCTTGGTGTTCTGAAATCCTGATATTTGTTGTTCTGCCTGTTCGCCAAAGTAGGACAATTTGCAGCTGCAAGGGACCTGATATACACCAGATAGGTCTAGGGGAAGTGGTTGGTCTTTGGTAGAGCGGATAAGGGATGCCAATTTTGGCATCCCTTATCCGCTCTACCAACAGAGTGGGACATCATTATTTTGAAAAATGCTTTTCAATTTTCTGAATGCACTCCAGCCAAGTTGAACTCTCCTATTTATTTCCTTTTGGAGTCCACAGTTTAGATCAATGAGATGACCTAAGTATGTTATATGAAGAGACTCTTTCCAAGAAATTGTTTTCTATTATTATGTTTTTTGGTGTTACAAAATGATTAAACATGATTTTAGTTTTTCTCTGTTTATTTTGAGACTGACTTTTCTGCTTTCATGATATAGGTCTTTTATCATTATATTAAGGTTTTATTTCATTAATTTTTTATAAACTATATTAGCAATGTAGCTTATAAAAAATAAATTTAAATAATGACATTCGACTTACAAACACATTATGTTTTTAATGTGTTCACCTGTTCATATAATGCTACAAAAATTATCAAGTTACAACAATGAAAATTACCTTCTCTCTGGTAGGTCAACAACATCAAAAGACACCATCTTCTCTAATGTTTGAGCAAATGCTTGCAGAAGACTTTGAGAAAGCTGTTTAATTGTACCCTGAACATTAATCTGGTTAAATACCTATAAGAGAAGATGACTATACTCGCTGTACAGATTGTCATGGTTTATAGAAACAATTACATTATACAAATAACCATAAATAAAATAACTTAAAAAAAGGCTGTGGAAATGGCCAAAAGATGGGAAAAAATATTATTAATCTTACTATACCATCAGATTTTCCTTTTGAAGAAGTGTAAACTCTTTTAAAATTCTATAGTTACTTTTATTGATTACTGTCAAGTGTTAGATAACCAGAACATTTTCACAGTTAAACTGCATCACAGTTGTTATAAACTTCAAAGAAAAGCTCATCTATAATAAGTCACTAATTAACACCATGATAAATTTATAAGTAAGGCAATTCCCAAGTGCTGATATGAATTATATATTCATTGTGAAGAATTATGGAGACAAAAACACCAGTGTTAGAGTAATTATTATTATGTGACACTGTCATGACGTGCTCTCTTCATGTTCGAATCCGCCATCTTGTTATAAGTCACTTTCATAAAAAAAAAGAACAATTGATTGTAAATTGATCACCAATCCAAGGGTAGAGAAATTTCTATTATACTGCACCACTCTATCCTTAGATTAGTCTATATAAAATAGCAGGATCAATTCATAGTTAGTTAGCAGTCCTCTTATTCATTTTGGCCGAAGTATTTATTTTCTACTTGGGATTCCCACAAGATTCGAATTTTTGTGAACGGTGCAATAAAAAGGAATTCAGGCAAACACAATAATTAGATTAACAAAATGAAACATTTAATATAAGCTATATAACACATACATAAATTTTACTTCTAATTTTAAACAATAGAAACAAGTTAAACATTAGGTCAATTCAATCACATCAGTTCAATCTTTCAAACTTTCACATACACTTTCTCAGTTTCTGAGTCACGAAGTTCCTACACTTAATTAAACATAACAGAACTTCCTATCTAATCGGTTTCCACACATTTCTTAGCCATGCTATAAGCACAAAAAATATCGCTGGCATTAATAGCTGTAAATATCTCTCAAGCAATTCTTATCTTCAATTCTCAATTTCGAAGAATTTCCACAGTTAAAGTTAGGTTAAACGTAGCGTAATTAACTCTCAATTCTTCAAGCATTGAAATAATTCTATATGATAGTCCTTACCAGAATTAGTTCCTAGCACATCAAATACGTTGTGAATATACCTTCAAAATATATTTATTTCGCTTAAGAACACATCTATAAGACTTATCCACAGTTATAACTAAACACTATTAATCGCACTTCAGAACTTTAGACATCAACTGTAGGGTACTTGAATTATCCAATTAAACACTGTGCAGTTCTCCTTAGGGCAAATTAGAAATAAGTTGCAATTCTAGACCAACTGGTTTTATTCAGAATTCTTCACTGAACGTCCAGCATTTTATATCATCCGATTACGGCATTAATTTCTTTTTATTATTACTGCTGACTTCACTTTCAGCTAACTATAAGATTCACTTCGTCTTTGCTCGCATATAAATATTATCCCTTTTAACTTCTGCCCTTGAGAACCTTTCATTTACTTCCACTTCTGTAGTTTATACCCTTGCTGCCTTTCACTTCAAAATTCCATCTCAACTCCTTTCTCGTTACCTTTTAATTTTTTATTATTCTTTTTCCAGCTCACGTTCTGTTCCACTCGCGCTCGTTTATTTCATGTGTTTCCATGACAACAAATAAACGTAAACATTTTCGTTAATATTACATAAGGCTATACCACTACATTGAGTTAATAAAAACACAATAAATAGAATATTAGAGCTACTTAATCAACTCTTTCATTTCGTATACAGATAACTATAATAATATTCACGTTACAATATATATAAGTTATAATAAATTATACACATATTATTGTTTAATAAATTAATAGTAGATTAAGTTCAGAATAAATACTTAAATAACAATTCTTAAATAAGGAGTAATAAATAACTTTTATACAAGTCATGATTAATATATAATAAACAATGTTAAATGTGAATGAAAAAAACAAAATACACAATATAGTTTCATTCACAGTTTAACAACACCTCCAAAAACTCATCAATGGAGAGCACCCACTCTATAAATCTCCATCACTCAAATCACCAACTCCAGTGAACTGCATAATCTACACCAATGCCATCTATTGCCCAGCACCACCACTAGTATTTTCATAGACAATCACAAACATCCATACCCACATCACGATTTGAACATGCAGCCTTTTGGCTGGAGAGCGAATATGCTAACCACTCAGCCAACCGGGCCAGCTTACTTTACTTTACTTATAATTATGACAATAATAACACTCAATGTTTCGACCTCTATTGAGGTCATTATCAGGAAAACGTATGTATGCAGAGAACACAAGCTACATGACACTACACAAAAGTAAAATAAATCTAAATGCTTTGTTAATCTTTAATCATAGCCTGATTGCTGCTGGTAAAAAAAAAAATAATAATAATTATACACAAGTATAAATTAATGTATGATGGTGCTGTGATGTATGAGTGGCAGTTGATTTAGTGCCATAAACTTGTTCATGTTTTTTAGTGAAATATTCTTCTTATGGAGTTATTTCTTTTTATATTATAATGCTTATGTTGAGCACATTGCATATAGGTTTGTGTAAATTATCCATTAGTTTTTGGTGAGTATACTTTATGAAACTGTAGTGGTAGTGAATATGTGAGCAGCTAAGCCTAATTTTAGCCAACACTAAGCCTAACTAATTTCAGTGGCAGCATATTATAGTATAGTAGGTATGTGTATACGTTATATATAACTGCTGTGGGAATTCTGTTGATGGTATATGCTGCTCAATCTGGTTGGAATCCTAATGTGCAGAGAGAGAGAGAGAGGGAGAGATAGATGAGCTGAAAGAACAGGTGGAATGTCAAGAGAAAGAGATGAGGCGTGAAAGATGAGATTAGGTGAATGGAAGAGATGAATGCAAGTCGAATCAGAGTAGGAGTGAGAGAGAGTTATGGGAATGATGGAAGAGGAGAGAATAGGAACAGTAGAAGAGAGGGAATGAGAGAGGGTTATGGGAATGATAGAAGAGAGAATAGGAACAGTAGAAGAGAGCTAATGAGAGAGAGAGAGATGAGAATGGTATAAGAGGTCCGTGCAGTTAGCCTAGTGGCTTTGTGCTTCGCAACCATATGCCTGGGGAAGGAGTGTCCTAGGTTCGATTCCCTTTGCCGACGTGAGGAGATAAAGGATCTTCCTCAGCCATAGCCAAGTTAGCCAGTCTTGGGCATGGACAGCAGGGTTTTTCTGCCAGTTTATCTGATTTTTCATCCCGCGAGCAGGCAAATCGGCCCTATGAATACACAGGGATACTTAGAGGCACAGGGGTGACCATCCTATTCTCGTACTTCGGTTATGAAATCCAAGCATGCTTGAAAGGTTGTGTGCCTTAAAGGCCTGTTAAAGACATAGGGATAGGATAGATAAGAGGAGAGAATAGGAACAGTAGAAGAGAGGTAATGAGAGAGAGAGAGAGAGTAATGGGAATGATAGAAGAGGAGAGAAAAACAGAAGAGAGGGAATGAGGAGAAAATAGGAACAGTGAAAGAGAGGGAGAATGAGAGAGAGTTACTGGAATGATAGAAGAGGAGAGAATGGAAACAGTAAGAGAGAGGGAATGAAAAGAATGTGAGGAAGCACTGGAACCAGGGATAGAGTGATGTCAAGTAAGTAGGGGAACACAGAGAGAAAGAGGGATGCATGTGAGCAACTGAGGAACAGTGTGGTAAGCGGTGTAATGCATGGGGACTCAATGATCCGTAGTGTGTGCAAGATAGGATGAGTCAGGAGTGTTTGCCTGGAGGAACAATAGAAAGTGTGGCTATGGCAATTAAGAGGGGGGTGAAAGGGTGGATGAGATGATTGTGATGGTAAGAACAAATGACTTGAGAGGTAATGTAAATTGGGCAGCAAGAGATATGAGATTCTTGCTTGAGGTAGTATGAAAGAAGTAGCAGAGAGGAAAGATAGTGTGTGTGTGTGTGTGTTGCCTAGGTATGATAGTGACGAGCTGAGCAGAAGAGCAGTAATATTGAATAACATAATATCTAGAATGTGTCAGAAGAAAGAATTGGAATATGTAGATGCTTGGAGGGCATTTGAGGACAGAAAGGAACATGTATGCAAGAGACCGCTTGCGTTTGAATGAGGAAGGACATAGGCATCTGGAGAGATTGCTGTTCTGAACGAGTCGGTGTGTAAATGCAGAGAAATGAGAATGCCCAGGGCGGATGGTAGCAGGAGTGGCCTCTTGTGGGAATGGGTACTTGGGAGAAGGGGGACAACATCAGGTAATGCTGAGCCCAGTGGAGTCTAGAGGGGATAACGCTAGGTATAGAAACAGTAGCATTTTTATGCTTTATACTAATGTCAGGAGTATCCGGAATAAAGGAGAGGAATTGGTGGTACTGATAGCATCAGCCTGGCCAAAGATTATTTGGGATCACTGAGACATGGTTGACAGAAGAGGATATAATAACAGGAACAGAAGTAGCAGGGTACAGCATTTTTCGGCAGGATAGGAAGGGAAAGTGCACGATGGTGAAGTACTGCTTATGATAAGTGACGACTTATGTCCTCTAAGAGTGGAGGCTTTGGAGGACAGTGACACTAGTGATTTTGAAAGCATATGGTGTGAGGTAGAGGTGGGAAGACAGAATATTTAGTGTTGGGGGGGGGGGGTGCTACAAACCAAGGAGCACAGAGGGTGGGACCAGTAGATGCTTAGATAGTTGAGCTTGGCAAGTGCAAGAATGATTGCTATGGGAGATTTTAACTACAGCAGTATAAGTTGGGGAGAGGAAGATGCATGTAGCAACAAGGGTATTTCTCAATGTGGGGCATATGCCCCCACAGGGGGACAATTTGAATATTTTGGGGGGGGCAATTAGAAAATGTACATGTACATACTTATATTATACTTTTTTTCAGAATTTGGCTGACTATTATGCTAGAGGGGGCATCAAAATTTTTGCGATGTTGAGGTGGGGCATGATCCAAAAAAGGTTGAGAATCACTGCAATAATGGAATAGAATTTCTAGAATTCTTGAGGGACAGAAGAGTTGATAATAACTGAGATGACATCTATCCCAACAGTTGGAGAAAGTGACCATGTGGTTTTGACTTGGAAGATGAATAGACATGCACGAGTATCAAAGAGATGGTAACATATGTGGAATTATAAGGCAGGTGATTATAATAGTCTTAGACATCAACTTGGGTAAGTTTCATGGCGGGAGGGAGGAATTGGAAGGCTGGGATATCATTAGCTTGGGAAATTGTGAAGGAATATTTATTAGCAGCAATAGTAAGCTGTATTCCACAAATGGAGAAGAGTACACAATTTGGTGTAAAGTGGATGACAAACAATATTAAACAGGAACTGCATGTAAAAAAGAGGCTATGGAAGAGATATAAGGACACAGGTGAAGAGCAGATGCATGAAGAATATAAGACACAAGCAAGGATAGTGACTAGTATGGCAAGGAAGGCGAAACTGGAATACGAGAAGAGACTGGCCCTAAGATCCAAAGAAAATTTACAATGTTAGAATGACATTGTGGGATAAAAATGGGAATAGAGTGACTGAAGCAGAGTACATAGTGGAAATGTTGGTTCAAATGGATTCATGATTGGCTGACTGATAGGTATCAGAGAGTTGTGTATGGTGGGACAGTTTCAAGAGGCAGAAGGTTACATGTGGGGTCCCACAGGGCTCAGTACTGGGACCTATAATGTTTAACCTTTATATCAATGACATTGTCAGTGGATTGCAGGGGGACATTCAGTTGTTTGGGGATGATGTGAAGCTGGGAAGGGTTATTAGTAATAGTGCAGATATGTTAGCCCTGCAAGAGGATTTGAATAAGCTAGACAGATAGGCAAATGAATGGGGATGTCGGTTTAATGCAGCAAAATGTAAGGTCTTGAGGAATGGGACATATCGATGAGACGCTGCATACTCTATTGGAGGAGCTATACTGGAGGAAGGAGGGGAGACAAGAGATCTGTGGTTGATGATTGATAGAAACCTGAAATTCAGGGGACATATTGCAAAAGTGGCAAAGGTAACGCAGAGGATTGCTGCAATAATGAGAAGGACGCTGACCTGCAGAGATAAAAGAGTTATCATTCCGTTGTATAAGACCCTAACCAGACTACACTTAGACTATTGTTCTCAGTTTTTGTCCTCAGGATTTGAAGGGGATAAATTAACTGTGGAAAAGGTACAAAGGAGGATAACAAAGACAGTTTCAGCACTGTACAATGTTAGTTATTAGGATCGGCTGAGAGAACGTGGACTGCAGAGTTTGGTGAATAGAAGAAGGAGAGGTGATATAATTGAGACTTTTAAATTGTTGAGAGACAGTTACAGAGTTGACACTGGGGATTCGTTTGCGTGGTTGAACAGCAGAAAGGAGTGATGGCAAGGGGCCATCCCTGGAAGTTACAAAAGGAAGCTGTGAGCAAGAAGGTTAGGAGAGGTTTCTTTGCATGGAGAGTGGTTGAACCAGGGAATGCACTGCCTGATAGAGTGGTGAGAGCAAGAACGGTCAATGAGTTTAAGGAGTGGTATGATAGACTGTGCTTCCTAGGAGGGATCTCCCGCAATGAGTCTTGATAGACTTCGTGTTTCCTAGGAAGGACCTCCCACAATGAGTCTTTTGACTCCATTCAGGCCTGAATAATAATAATAATAAGTATGCTATTTTAATGTTAGTTCAGTACTAAATATGATGACAAGATTGCAGAAAATTTGCTTGAAAGAGTGCAATCATAAATCTAATATATTAACTGCGTTTGATAATTTACTTGCTAGTAAAAGTCTGGTTGATGTAACATTATTGTGTGAGGGGGAATGACCGTTTTGCTCATAAAGTAGTTCTATCTGCAAGCAGTCCTCTCCTCTACAACTTATTTTTAGAGAACTCAAGTAATCATCCTGTTATGACATTTAGTGAAAAGAGGTTTAATGACTTGTTGATGAAAGTTGATGGCTCAATATATGCACTATGGTGAAATTAATATTTAGTGGATTGTGCTTCCATCATTGTTAAAGGCTGCAGAGTAGTTAAAAGTTAAAGAATTTTTGGAAGTTACTAGTAAGTACTACGATACTGTGGTATCGACACAGCAGGGAGCTTCAGGTAATGATCATCAGGAAGTAGGAAAACTGGATATGAATAGTCATGTTGTGTCTGACCAAAGAAAGCTGCAGTCAACTGTGAAGACACAGATAAGTAACGGTCAGCAAGGGAAATCATCAAAACCACCTGTGATGGACTTGGATCACTTTACAAAAAGCCAAATGTCATCAAGAATTCAACCATCTGATTTGTTATCTGATATACATGATGTTAGGCAGAAATTGTTAGAGGTTCAGCATCTGAAATGCTGGTTTCCATTTCACTTAGTAGAATTAAACTAGGTGAATATTCAAAAACGTTATTTGACAAGTCAAGTGACAGTGTCATAGATGAATGGTGTCATTAAAGGATAAAGAGTCAGATTTGACAATGGTCATCTACATCGACTTTCAAATGGTCTTCACCTGGTTGCTCAAGACCAACTGGCAGGTGATTCTATAGATACAAATGGACTGTCCCTTCCAGTTTCTGATGCTTCAGTCAATACTCACCTGCCAATCAAAAGCTTGGGTCCTGATGACAATAATCCATTATTTTCTAGTTTTAAAAAGCCATCAGAATCTACAATTTTTTCTGTAGTTACAAGGAATGCCAGCCCAGATTACTTAACATCTTCATCATCCTGTGTATCTATGATATCACCTCTTGTACCCGATGGCAAGGTAGAAACGAAAGATTATTATTATCTGAGACCTCCAGGGAGTTAACGACTCATCGAGGGAGGCTGTAAATTACCCAACCCAGCTATCATACCTTCCCTTAAATTCATTTACACTAGATGCACTCACTACCCGTAAGGGCAAATTATTCCACTCACTCACTGCTCTCTGGGAGAAAAACCTAGCTCTTAACCCCTTCTTGACTGAGAACAACCTTAACTTCCATGGATTCCCCCGTGTTCTCTCCCCGGCTTCCATATAACAAAAAATTTCATCATTTGAAATGCTATAGCACCCATTCAAAAGTTTATAGACCTCTATCACATCACCCCTCTTTCTCCTGTTAACCAGAGTCTGTAATCCACATACTCAGAATCTGTCCTCATAATCTAAATCCCATAATCCGGATAAAATCTTTGTAACTCTTCTTTGCATCCTTTCCATAGCTTCTTTATTCCCTTGGGACATGGGAGACCAAATCTGCATACAGTAATCCAAGTGTGGTCTTATCAAAATCTTATAAAGAGGCAAATTTACTTCCTTATCCTTAAATGTCAAGGTTTGCTTCAACATAGCAATTATCCTCTGAGTTGTATTTGCAACTTTTGCTATGTGACCTTTGAACTTTAAATTCTTAACCACCAATACACCAAGATGGATCCCTTGCCTCTTCAGTGTATAACTTTGCGTGATTTGGGCACAGAATATCCCCAGCAGCGATGAAACGCTCTTTCACAAACTTGCCGTCCAAGAAGGCTTTCATTTTTTAGCAATTTTTTCAGGTGTTACATAACTTACTTTGATGCACGCTTCGCTCTCTTCCCTCTGCCTTTTAAACATACCCTGCTGGCATTTTAATTCAATTTGGAGACGGTTCACTTTGTCCACACGAAACTGTCCTTGAAGTTGATCAAAATTGGATGCATGCTTTGTCTTATAGTGTCGTTCTATATTGTATTCTATTGATACTGACACTGACTCACAACAAATTAAACACACTGGCTTATCGTCGATCGGCACAAAAAAGTACAAATTGGTCCACTTTCATTAAAAACCCGACAAGAATCACTTGATTTACGCTTTTTACTTGTAGATGCCATAGTGATGGAATATGATCACTAACACTTACTAATATTAAACTGACAGCCATTTTCGTTTGTCCAGATTTCCAGTCTATTCAAATCATTTTGTAATTGATGAATATCGGTAGCATCTCTGATTGCTCTGCCTATCTTTGCATCATCAGCAAACAATTGCAAATCTGATGATATACCTTGCTTGATGTCATTAATGTATAGATTGGACAATAATGGCCCAAGGACTGAACCCCCGAGGTACACTACTGGTTACCTTAAATCTGGCAGATTCACACCCACTGTATACCACTTTTTGATATCTGTCTGTCAACCATCCCCTGATTCAAGTTAATAGATTATGTTCCAATCCCATATTCTCCAATTTACACAACTTATCAAATGCCTTAGAAAAATCCAACATTATCATAGTGTATCCATTCCCTTTATCCACCTCGGCTGTAACATTGTTATAAAATATGAGCAAATTGCTACAGTTACAATGGATGCCAGCTCAAATTACTTAACATCTTCATCATCCTGTGTATCTATGATATCACCTCTTGTACCCGATGCCAAGGTAGACACGTAAGATTATGCAGACCACACTTCAGCATCTTCTAATGTGCCTACTATTTCGCCTGCTTTATTTGACTCATATAAACACTGAAGTATTCGTGAGATATATGATGATAAATCTGGTTTGTCTACTGTTTCAAGTTTAAGTGAACATCAAGACTTCAGGTTTAAGTGCAATCAGTCTTACAGGAAGCATGCTTTCTTTACACAACCATACCCCAATGTAACTGATACAGGCATGTGGAGTAAATCGTGCTGTACAGGTTCTCCAGGGCCAAAGGAACTTACATTTTAAAATGACCAAAATATATTTTATAATTTTGAACTGACAATTTATATAGCTTATCTTGCAGCATTTGACCAGGTAAAGACCGAATATATATCAACAAGGAGTGAAGAGGATATGATCATACGACTCCAGGGTGAAAGGTTAACTTCAGGGAAGAAATTCAAGTACCTTGGGTCGGTCGTTGAGAGGAATGGTAACCTGGATGAGGAAATACAGCACCAAATAACATGCGGCTGGATGAACTGGAGAAAGATGAGCAAGGTCCTATGCGACAAGAGAGTAAGTTGTAAGATGAAAGGATAGCTGTATAAGATGGTGGTGAGGCCGGCGATGCTCCATGGCGCGGAGACGTGGCCTATAACAAAGGCACAGGAGAGGAAGATGGAGGTGGCGGAGATGGGGATGTTGAGATGGATGAGTGGTGTGACAAAGAAGGACAGGCTAAGGAATGACTACATCAGAGGGATGATCAAGGTGGGACTGATCGGTAAGAATGTACAAGAAAGCAGGCTGCGGTGGTTCAGTCATGTAGAGAGAAAGAGTGAGGAGTATGTTGGTAAACGAGTGGAGCTTATGGAGGTGAAGGGAAGGAGGAAAAGAGGCAGACCCAAACTCAGATGGAGGGATAAGGTGGCAGAGGATCTTAGGGAGAAAGGATGGAGTCGGGAAGATGCCCTGGACCAGAGAATCTGGAAGAAGAAGAAGATTAAAGATGGGAATGCCGACCCTGTTTAACACGGGATAAGGCATAGCGAAAGAAGAAGAAGAATCTTGCAGCATATGAAAATGTTCTAATGTTTTTTATTGAATAGAAAGTATGGGGAGGAGGGACTGAAAATGACAAATTATTTAGTAACAGATTAAGTGAGTGTGTGCATGGAATGAAAAGTGCAGAAACACACATATACAGAGATTTCTGAGCAATGTACAAAATGTGAGAGAAGAATAGGGACAAAAACAAGCAGCAGCAGTGGGTGTAAGAGATGTGAAGATTAAAAGGAGGAAAAAAAGATATTGTGCTGTATGGAGATTTTATAATTAAAGGTGAGAAAGAAGTTGAGTCATTAAAGCATGTTATCCAGGGTCAAAGATCAGGGATATACTGAGGCTGTGAAGTTGCAGAGGAATAAAGTGAGCGAGAGTACTATAGTTGTAGGAATGAATGATCTAGGAAGTGAGAGATTTTCTGTGAGACAGGATTTGAAAGATTTTATGATTGCAATGAATGCAAAGAGCAAGAATGGAAAGATCATCAATGTGCAATGAAGATTCGACAGTAATGAATTAAACAGAAGAGTGATTATAGAAAATGGAATGATGTCAAGACTATGTAAAAAATTTTGGAAAGAAATGAAACTGAATATTCATTTTATGAAACATCTGGAATTTGATAAAAGGATGCAATTTTTTAAGGGTGATGGTCTGCACTTAAATGGACTGGGTGCATGGCATTTAGAACATTTATTGATAAAGGATAAAGTAAATGGTCAAAAACAGAAAAATGGAATTTTCTAGGGATGCAGGTGATAAATCAGCTGTTAATAGTACTAAGGTCAATAATCACTGTGAATGTGGGATTAAATGTTTTCTGAAAATAAATTGTATACAGAGTACACCAGATCACACACAAGGAGGTTATGAAAGGAAGGGAGTATTCTAGTTTACACATACCAATGCTAGAAGTGTTGAAAGTTTTTCCACTTGGTTATACTATAAATAATGCAAATCACATATCCTTACAGACATTAATAATGCTATGCATTATGGGAAGAATCACTATCCAGACCAGTTTCGACCTTTATTGAGATCTCATCAGTGGGAGCCAGACCTAGAAATGATACCCAAGGTTAAAATAATACAGAAGTCATATTTCCATATATGAGTATCAAAAAGGTGTCACATCTTATTACTAAAATACCCTGGATTAGAGATAGATGTTGAAAGTTTTCCCACTTGGTTATACAATAAATTAAAGATGCCAAGAAATTATATTCTTTATCCAGTAAGTGAACAAAGTTTGCTCACACTTGGGTTGAAACTGGTCTGGGTAGTGATCTTTCCCATATTGCATAGCATTATACATGTCCATAAGGATATGTGCTTTGCGTTATGAGATACTAAGACAAGTAATGTGAAGCCAAAAAGAGTAGAAGTGTCTCAAGAGATATTTGTATGCTTTTTGGCTTCAACTCTTCATCTATCATTAGCAAAACCGCTCCTCATTCTGTCCATTAATTTCTCTAATTTTTGACCAAGTTGCACTAACTAACCAAAAATTCTCATACTTATTCCGAATATGTCCGGCATTATAAATTAACGATGCCAAGAAATTAATGTAAGCAAACAAATTTTGTACATGAAGTAAATTCACGACTGGGCAACTCGTATATAGAGGATAATGACTTCACATTACTTGTCTTAGTATCTGATAATGCAAAGCACATATCCTTACATACGTGCATAATATGGAATTACAAGCCATTATGAGAAGGAGACACTACCAAGACCAGTTTCGACCCAAGTGTAAGCAAATTTTGTTCGCTTACACCTGGATAAAGAATTAAACCAAGAATGACAGGTAAGCAGATCAACAGGATGTGATATGTAATTAGTTGCTGCTATAATTCAAGGCATATAAGGAAGAATGTAGATGGCATGCATCAGCAAATTTGCATGATAATGAAGGTTGAGTAATTATTATGAGAAATTTTAACTATGGTGACATAGATTGGGAGAAGGAATGGTCACAAGGAGGGAAATGGAGTCTGTACAGTAGTTAAGAGATAATTACCTGAGACAGCATGTAATGGAAGGGACAAGAGGTTAGAGAGTGTTGGATCTGGTCATAGCATCAGAGAACATATCAATAACCAATTTGGTCACACTATCTCCACCTGAGGAAGCAATAATGTGGCTTTGACTGGGGGACTGTAAGAAGTGCTGAAATTTCTATAAAGAAGAGGTATATGTGGAATTACAAAGCTGGTATTTATGACAAGTGAGAAGTCAGCTTTCAGCACTGCAATGGCATGAGAATTTGAAGGGGAGAGATGTTGATGGTGTGTAGGAGATTATCAAAGGATGTTTAAGGAAAGCTGTATCAGACTATACCAAAAGTCAGGAAGATAAATCAAGTAGGAGTAAGATGGACAAATAGTATTATTAAGCAGGAGTTGCAGTAAAGAAAAAGTTGTGAAGGAAGTATGAAGAAACAGGAGAACAGTATACCCATGAAGAGAACAAAGTACAGGCAAGGAGGATGACCTGTATGGTAAGAGAGACCAAATTTAATTATCAGAGGAAGCTAGCTGATGAGTCCAAAAGAAATCCTAAGGAGTTCTTTTGCTATGTGGCAAGTAAAAGAAGAAATAACTATGGAAGGATGACTTAAAAAAAGAGTTGATGGTAGGGAAGTAACAAAAGCAAATCAAATAGTTGAGTTACTTAGTGATCATTTTGCAATTGCAATATCACGACCAAGTGTACCATCTTGGATGTGATACTGCAATGCCAAATGTGTCACTGACTGATGGGAGAGAGTCTAGACACAGAAGAAATAGAGGTGCTAAGTATATTACAGAACCTTAATGTTAGCACTACCATAGGGTTAGATGGCACATTGGCCCAGATATTACAAGGATTGTTTGCATTTTTCATAAAAATGGAGAAAAACGAGTTTTGTGCAGTATTAAAACACTTTTATTTGAAGAAGTGGACAGACATGCAATCAAAGTAGAGTTATACCTCGATGGAGACTATGTTGAGGAATAAAGGTGATTCTTTATAAAAAAATTTGTTTAACTTATTTTTTTACCAAACCCTCATATGAGAGTGTGCAAGAGAATTTAGCATCTCCTCTAACCAAGCTGTTTAATTTAAGTCTCAGTTCTGGTAAAGTTCCAATAGATGATGGAAAGATGGGAAAATAATTCTACTGCATAAGAGAAGCTCCCAGACAGAAATACCAAATTATAGGCCAATCAGTATATCAGGAATGGTGGTTAAGGTTTTGGAGAAAAGGATAAAAATTAGAATTCAAGATTACGTGAACAGAAATATGATACTTTATAAGGGGCAAGGGGTGCTTAAGGGTAAAATGTATAACAGAGAGGAGACCTCCACATGGCCTTTATAGGAATGCGGAGAACTGACCCGAGCTTCTGACCCAATGTCCAATCCTCACCTTCTCGTGGTGCACCCTGGTGGGTATCTACATAGATACTGAACGAATGAGGATGGGCTGACAATTTGGGATTTAGCCGACCAAATTGCATTCTTATTGGCTTAAACCAATATAGAAAATGATGGTACAACATGACAAAATTTCTTGCCGGCTGGGGCGTCGCCCAGTTAAACAAGGCCCAGTTGTTTTCCACAGGGAACCAGGGCAAACAGCGAAAAGTCAGCTACTGGAACAAATCTGAAGGCACACCCCAACTCAACATCACCAGAGTTAAAGATCGGTACTATCAACATAAGAAGCCTGAATGGCAAAAAAATGGAGCTAGCTGTAGAATTAGATAAGTACCAGATTGACATAATAGGGGTGACTGAAACAAAAAAGACCAAAACTGGTAAGATCTTTCTGAGCAATAAATACAAAATGCTGTACTTTGGAAATGGCAATCAAGGAAAAGAAGGAGTAGCCATAATATTCAACACAAAATACGAGGCTAATCTTGAATGGCAGGCAGTGTCAAGTAGAGTGATGTGGGCAAATATCAGAATGGGGAATAGAACAATGCGACTTATTTGTGCCTATGGTTCCACAGAAGGTTCTACTAAGATAGAAGTGAAGGAATTTTTTGATGCTTTAGAAAAAGCAACTGACACAATGAAAAAGGAAAAGTTGGTCCTTGTTGGGGATCTAAATAGCAAAGTAGGAAATGATTGTCAGACATACAAAAATATTTTGGGAAAATTTGGAGAAAAGAGCAAAGCTAATAATAATGGTAAATACCTGTTGGATTTCTGCTTAGGACATGGAATGATTATTACTAACACTATGTTCCAATATAAAAATATGCACAAATTCACTTTGTGCACATTTTTGATATCCTTGAAGTATGAAGTAATTACTTCGAAAAATTGCTAAATGATACAAGCAGTGATAGCACAGTGGTAAAAAACACTCAACAGGCATACAGTCAGAATCCATGCCCTTACTTGAAGTAGAAAAAGCCATCAAAGGCTTAAAATGTGAAAAGGCAGCAGGACTAGATGATATTCGACCAGAAATGCTAAAATATAGTGGTACAAAAGTCTTTCAGTGGATGCACTGTATTCAGAAAGCCGGGAGAGAGGGACGAATTCTCGATGATTGGAGTAGAGCTCTAATAGTACCCATATATAAAAAGGGAAATAAAACTGAATGTGAGAATAACAGAGATATTTCCCTACTGAGTGTTCCTGGCAAGATTTATGCAAGTATACTTGAGAAACGGTTGAGAAGAACTGTGGAAGTAAAGCTTGGCGGAACAAGCTGGATTCAAGCCAAATAGAGGCTGTCAGGATCAGATCTTCACTTTACGACAAATAGTTGAGAAAGCATGGGAATATAACAAAGATCTGTATTTAAGTTTTGTCGATCTGGAAAAGGCATATGACAAGGTACCAAGAGAGAAGCTATTCAATACGCTACAGTTATATGGTGTCAATGGGGCATTATATAAAGCAATACTTAGTCCTTATTTTAATTGTAAGTCAGCAGTTAGAATTGAAGGAAGTACAGGAAGATGGTTTAATATTAAATCTGGTTTGAGACAAGGATGTACATTATCCCCTCTATTATTCATTATCTATACGGATCACATTATGAAGGAATGTGGTATTAAACATGATATCAGAATTGGAGATGTTAATGTCAGCTCTTTGCTTTATGCGGATGATGTTATACTTCTAAATAAATCCGCTAAAAGTTTGTAAGATTCCCTGACTAAATTGAATAACTATTGTAATAGATATGGCATGAAGGTCAGCATTAAAAAGACAAAGACAATGAAAATAGGTAGAATTGTTGAAAATATCAATTGCGTTGTGAACAGGGAACCTGTGGAACAAGTAAAACATTTCAGCTATTTAGGCACGATTTTTAGTGAAGATGGTAAATTAAATATGGAAATAGACAACAGAATCAACAAAGCTGGTATGGTAGGCAGTCAACTGAATAAACTGATATGGAATAAGAGAGAAATTAGTCAGAACACTAAATTAGCTGTATACAAGACAGTGTTCAAACCAGTTTTAACTTATGGATCTGAGAGCTGGGTCAGAAGTAAAACACTTGACCAAAGACTAGAGACCGCCGATATGAGTCCTGAGAAAGATTAGGGGTGTGAACAGATGGCATCAATGGCAATATCATATTAAAAATGAGGATATTAGGAAAGAACTTGACATTATCAGCATCCAGGAATGCGTTAGCAGATCTAATCTCAGCTGGTATGGTCACTTAAACAGAATGGGCGAGGAAAGATTAGCAAAACAAGTGTTCTCTGCCAGGTTGGCAGGAAAAACGACCCAGAGGAAGACCAAGATATAGGTGGATTGATACGGTACAAAGTGCCTTAGACGATAGAAATATAAGATCTGATAATGTTGGGGTCTTGACAAGTAAAAGACTGATTTGGAGGAAAAGTGTAGATAGGAAGTTAGTAATGACATAAATTTTTCATCTAGTACTATCATATCCTGTACATCCCTTGAGGGTACATGTCAGAAATTTGATGTTGATGATGATATAAGGGGCAACATGGTTTAGTGAAGAGTAGGTCTTTCCTTAGTAACTTACTTTTTGTAATAAAGTAACAGTGGAGATGGATAAAGGAAATCCTTACTCGGTGATACCACTGAACTTTGTAAAAGTATATGACAGGATTCCACATGGAACTCTGCTGCATAAATTGGAGCAAATGGGAATGGATACAAAGCTGATGATTTGAATTAGAGAGTGGCTGAAGGACAGATATCAAAGAGTTGTTTATGGAGGAGCTGAGTCCAGGAGAAGGCAAGTGACAAGTGGTGTACCTCAGGACTCAGCTTTGTACGCTGTTGTTTAATTTGTACATTAATGATATTGGAAATAATTCAACAGGAAATATCCACTTGTTTGCTGATGATATAAAATTGGGAATAGCAATAGTGAATGAAGGTGTTGTAGATATCTTGCAGGATGACTTAAATATATGGAAGTATGGGCAAAGGTAAATGGCTTTCAAGTAGAGTGTGGCTAAGTGTAAGTGATGTACTTTGGAAGGACGAGATCACATGCTGTGCATTATAATAATGGAATTGAACAGCAAGTAGTTGACAAGTTAAGAATTGTGGTGATTATTGTGGACAATGAACTGAAGTTTAGAGGGCATACTGCAAAGATTGCCAAAACAGCATATCAAATTACATGGTTTGAAGAACACACTGACAAGCAGGGATAAGGAAGTCATTATTCCACTTTATATGGCATTAATAAGGCCATATCTAGATTACTTCGCACAGATCTGGTCACCAGGATTCCTTGGTGACTCTCCTTTACCACCTGACATGTGCAGTTTTACACATGTCAATGGCACTGATTTAAGCAATCGCTTAAGCTTGTCATACTTACCAGCTCTGTAATCAGGCTTAACACAGTAAGCAGGTGTGTATTGCATCAGGGTGCCTTCTTCAAGGGATGCTGAAGTGAGCAGAAAAAATAAAATAAAAGCACATTAATATTAACATTTATTGAATGTGGATATGCACTAGTGTATTGTAATAAATCCTGCGACTTTTTAATAACAATTATCAAAATCTGCAAGTTGTTTTTGCTATGTGTAGTATAAAGCTGGCAGAAGCACTAGATAAGCAGGACATGCCCAGGACTCCTTTACACTACCAACTTTTTTTCTTTTTACATGCAGAGCACATTTGCCAGTTAGGACGTGAGACATGCACGTGTACCCAGCTTAAACTTGATGTTTGTAAGTCACTGAATTGTTAAACACACAACGAATGTGTACTTAATTAACACTGAGGAAAGTGGATTCAAAATTTAACCTAAGGATTTACAAATTAAAGAAAACTTTACGCATTTCTTTAACTATTTATTTCTATTTTATATTTACATTTATTTTTTGTCTTACCAAATTTTTTGTTAAAAATTTTTTACTTCAGAATGGAACTCCTGGAACTGAATTATCAATAACTACTGTACCTAATTTTTTACTGGTGTGAAAGTTTTTAGACAGCATTCAATAACTATTACTTCATTTTCCTGTCCGATAAAAGAAGTAAGCAAATAATATTGTTGTATATCTGCTGAAGCAGATATTTCTAATTCAGGACTATTTCTTTGCAATCTACAATCATTCGTTCAGCTGTCTGTTGACAATGTTCTAAGTTTTAGAAATTCTGTTCTATATTTTCACCATATAAAAAACTGTTTACATGTATGCAACAAAAAAGAAAGTTCAGTAGTGGTAGTTTTTATTTTACTCAAAATAATTCCAAATATGAGGACTTTTACTGCTGCTGGAAATAACTTTTGTCTTAGAAATAATAGACAATAATTTTCTCAGCTGGAGGTAAAGGTTAAATAAAAGTTTAGATTACTTGCAATGCTACTGAGAAAGAAAAACCACTCCTTCAGAAGTCAAACCAAAGAGCCTCAAACAGTAGTGCATAATACATCAGCAATGTCTTGTTTTGTTTTCAATTATATCCTATATATAAATACCGAGATTCATTTTGCAGTGTGATACAATATTTATGTCAAAATAATTTCTTAATTTATAATAATCACAATTTCTTTTTATTATCGAAAACTTATAAATTATTCATCATCAATTCAGAAAAGGGTGTACAAGATATGATAGTACTACATGAAAAATTTACATCATTACTAACATCCTATCTACAATTCATGACTTATTTTTCATGGTATTAACAACACCACAATCACTTTTAACAACAAAGGTGTTTTATTAACGCTTATATTTTGCTGATTTTCAACTCAGCATCATCAGCGCACAACACACATGTAAATGTGACAGTGAGTGAGTGAGTGAAACAATATAATTGCAAAAGACAAAAGATCTAAAGTCCTATTTTTTGGCACCCTCTAGCGAAAAAATAGCTTATCTGTTAGATCCTATCTACAATTTTCCTCCAAATTAATCCTGTTATCTGTCAAGAATCCAATATTATCAGATCTTATATTTAGGGGGTGCTTAAAGGTCAAAGCTGTATAACTGAGAGGAGACCTCCACATAGCCTTTAAAGGAATGCGGAGAACCGACCAGGGCTTCTGACCTATTGTCCAATCCTCACCTTCTCGTGGTGCACCCTGTTGGGTATCTACTTTGATACTGAACGAACGAGGATGGGCTGGCAATTTGGGATTTAGCCGACCAAATTGTATTCTTATTGGTTAAACCAAAATAAAAAATGATGGTACAACATGACAAAATTTCATGCCGGCTGGGGCGTCGCCCGGTTAAACAAGGCCCCCGTTGTTTTCGCCAGGGAACCAGGGCGAACAGCGAAAAGTCAGCTACTGGAACAAATCTGAAAACAAACCCCAACTCAACATCACCAGAGTTAAAGATCGGTACTATCAACGTAAGAAGCCTGAATGGCAAAGAAATGGAGCTAGCTGAGGAATTGGATAAGTACCAGATCGATATAACAGGGGTGACTGAAACAAAAAAGAACAAATGAGATCTTTCTGAGCAATAAATACAAAATGTTATATTCAGGCAATAACAATCAAGGAAAAGAAGGAGTAGCCATAGTATTAAACACAAAATACGAGGCTAATCTTCTTGAATGGCAGTCAGTCTCAAGTAGAGTAATGTGGGCAAATATGAGAATGGGGAACTGGACAATGAGACTTATTTGTGCCTATTGTCCCACAGAAGGTTCTACTAAGGTAGAAGTGGAGGAATTTTTTGAGGCTTTAGAAAAAGCAACTGACACAATGAAAAAGGAAAAGTTGGTCCTTGTTGGGGATCTAAATAGTAGAGTAAGAAATGATTGTGAGACATACAAAAATATTTTGGGAAAATTTGGAGAAAAGAGCAAAGCTAATAATAATGGCAATATCTGTTGGATTTCTGCTCAGGACATGGACTGGTTATTACTAACACCATGTTCCAACATAAAAATGTGCACAAATTCACATGGAGAGAAGAGGCTAGGAATAAGAAAAGTCTCATTGACTATGTTATTGTTGATAGTGATGTTTTCTCCCTGGTGCAGGACACCAGAGTGTACAAAGGATTTGAAATTGAAAGTGATCACTATTTAGTCTTGAGCAGGATAAAATTGAATTTCATATTGAAAAGAATAACATGTAAGAAAGTTTTAAAGTGAATAAAAGTTGAGCAGCTCTCAGATATAAACTGTAGACTAAAATACAGAAATATTATTGAAAAGAAAATGAAAGAGTTTGAGAACAGGAATCAAACCTTGGAGATTCAGTGGCAAACTCTGAAGGAAACATTGCTTGATTCTGCCAGAGAGGCATGTGGTGAGGTTGTGTGCAAAGATAAAAAAATCAGAACTCCCTGGTGGACACAGGAAGTTAAAGAGGCAGTGAAGGAAAAGAAGAAAGCATATCAAAAGTTCCTGGCAAATAAGTCAGCTTTTACTCTTACAGAATACAGAGACAAATGTAAGAAAGCTAAACAGTGTGTAAAACTAGCTAAACAAAAGTCATGGGAGGACTTTGGCAAGAATATAGAAAATAAATATCAAGAAGGTGGCAAAATATTCTGGAGGTTGTTGAAGAAGCTTAGGAATGGAGGAAAGAGTGCTGTAAAAGGAATTAGAGATGATAAAGGTGAAATGAAAACAGGAGAAAAAGATATCCTTGAAGTATGGAGTAATTACTTTGAAAAACTGCTAAATGAAACAAGCAGTGATGACAGCACAGTGATAAAAAACACTGACCAGGCATGCAGTCAGGAATACATATCCATACTTGAAGTAGAAAAAGCCATCAAAGGCTTGAAATGTGGAAAGGCAGCAGGAGTAGATGATATTCGACCAGAAATGCTGAAGTATGGTGGTATAAGAGTCTTACAGTGGCTGCACTGCATAGTTCAGAAAGCCTGGACAGAGGGACGAATTCCCGATGATTGGAGTAGAGCTCTCATAGTACCCATATATAAAAAGGGAAATAAAACTGAATGTGAGAATTACAGAGGTATTTCCCTACTGAGTGTTCCTGGCAAGATCTATGCAAGTATACTTGAGAAACGGTTGAGAAGAATTGTGGAAGAAAAACTTGGTGAAGAACAAGCTCGATTCAGGCCAAATAGAGGCTGTCAGGATCAGATCTTCACTTTACGACAAATAGTCGAGAAAGCATGGGAATATAACAAAGATCTGTATTTAAGTTTTGTCGATTTGGAAAAGGCATATGACAAGGTGCCAAGAGAGAAGCTATTCAATACGCTGCAGTTATATGGTGTCAATGGGGCATTATATCAAGCAATACTTAGTCTTTATTTGAGTTGTGAGTCAGCAGTTAGAATTGAAGGAAGTACAGGAAGATGGTTTAATGTTAAATCTGGTGTGAGACAAGGATGTACATTATCCCCTCTGTTATTCATTATCTATATGGATCATATTATGAAGGAATGTGATATTAAACCTGATATCAAAATTGGAGATGTTAATGTCAGCTCTTTGCTTTATGCGGATGATGTTATACTTCTAAATAAATCCGCTACAAGTCTGCAAGATTCTCTGACTAAATTGAATAGCTGTTGTAATAGATATGGTATGAAGGTCAGCAATAAAAAGTCAAAGACAATGAAAATAGGCAGAATCATTGAAAATGTCAACTGTGTTGTGAATGGAGAACCTGTGGAACAAGTAAAACATTTCAGCTACTTAGGCACAATTTTTACTGAAGATGGTAAACTAAATATAGAAATAGACAACAGAATCAGCAAAGCTGGTATCGTGGGAAGTCAATTGAATAAATTCATATGGAATAAGAAAGAAATTAGTCGGAACACTAAATTAGCTGTATACAAGACTGTGTTCAAACTAATTTTAACGTATGGATCTGAGAGCTGGGTCAGAAGTAAAACACTGGACCAAAGACTAGAGACCGCAGATATGAGAGTCCTGAGAAAGATTAGAGGCGTGAACAGATGGCATCAATGGCAATATCATATTAAAAATGAGGATATTAGGAGGGAGCTTGACATTGTCAGCATCCAGGAATGCGTTGGCAGAGCTAATCTCAGATGGTATGGTCACTTAAATAGAATGGGAGAGGAAAGATTAGCAAAACAAGTGTTCTCTGCCAGGTTGGCAGGAAAACGACCCAGAGGAAGACCAAGATATAGGTGGATTGATACGGTACAAAGTGCCTTAGACGATAGAAATATAAGATCTGATAATGTTGGAGTCTTGACAAGTAACAGACTGATTTGGAGGAAAATTGTAGATAGGAAGTTAGTAATGATATAATTTTTTCATGTAGTACTGTCATATCCTGTACACCCCTTGAGGGTACATGACAGGAATTTGATGATGATGATGATGATGATGATGATGATATTTAGGTCTTTTAAGTTGCTTTTTATTGTATCAATCCATTTACATCTTGGTGTTCATCTGGGTCTTTTTTTATTTGCAAGATCCTGCAGACCTTGCAAATAATGCTTGTTTTGCTAATCTTTCCTCGCCCATTCTGTTTAAGTGACCATACCACCTGAGATTAGCTCTGCTAATGCATTCCTGAATGCTGGCAATGTCAACTTCTTTCCTAATATCCTCGTTTTTAATATGATATTGCCATTGATGCCATCTGTTCATGCACCTAACCCTTTCTCAGGACTTTATATCTGCGGTCTCTAGTCTTTGGTCAAGTGTTTTACTTCTGACCGAGCTCTCAGATCCATAAGTTAAAATTAGTTTGAACACTGTCTTGTATACAGCTAATTTAGTGTTTTCCCTAATTTTTCTCTTATTCCAAATAACTTTATTCAGTTGACTTCCTACCATACCAGCTTTGTTGATTCTGTTGTCTAATTCCATATTTAATTTATCATCTTCACTAAAAATCGTGCCTAAGTAGCTGAAATGTTCATCATCATCAAATTCCTGGCATGTACCCTCAAGGGGTGTACAGGATATGATAGTACTACATGAAAAAATTACATCATTACTAACTTCCTATCTACAATTTTCCTCCAAATCAGTCTGTTACTTGTCAAGACTCCAACATTATCAGATCTTATATTTCTATCGTCTAAGGCACTTTGTACCGTATCAATCCACCTATATCTTGGTCTTCCTCTGGGTCGTTTTCCTGCCAACTTGGCAGAGAACACTTGTTTTGCTAATCTTTTCTCTCCCATTCTATTTAAGTGACCATATCACCTGAGATTAGCTCTGCTAACTCATTCCTGGATGCTGACAATGTCAAGTTCTTTCCTAATATCCTCATTTTTAATATGATATTGCCATTGATGCCATCTGTTCACCCCTCTAATCTTTCTCAGGACTCTCATATCTGCGGTCACTAGTCTTTGGTCAAGTGTTTTACTTCTGACCCAGCTCTCGGATCCATAAGTTAAAACTGGTTTGAACACTGCCTTGTATACAGCTAATTTAGTGTTCCGACTAATTCTCTCTTATTCCATATGAATTTATTCAATTGACTTCCCACCATACTAGCTTTGCTGATTCTGTTGTCTATTTCTATATTTAATTTACCATCTTCAGTAAAAATCGTGCTTAAGTAGCTGAAATGTTTAACTTGTTCCACAAGTTCTCCGTTCACAACACAGTTGACATTTTCAATGATTCTGTCTATTTTCATTGTCTTTGTCTTTTTATTGCTGACCTTCATACCATATCTATTACAACAGCTATTCAATTTAGTCAGAGAATCTTGCAGGCTTGTAGTGGATTTATTTAGAAGTATAACATCCGCATAAAGTAAAGAGCTGACATTAACATCTCCAATTTTGATATCAGGTTTAAACCACTTTCCTTCATAATGTGATCCATATAGATAATGAATAACAAAGGGGATAATATACATCCTTGTCTCACACCAGATTTAACATTAAACCATCTTCCTGTACTTCCTTCAATTCTAACTGCTGACTTACAACTCAAATAAAGACTAAGTATTGCTTGATATAATGCCCCCATTGACACCATATAACTGTAGCATATTGAATAGTTTCTCTCTTGGCACCTTGTCATATGCCATTTCCAGATCGACAAAACTTAAATACAGATCTTTGTTATATTCCCATGCTTTCTCAACTATTTGTCGTAAAGTGAAGATCTGATCCTGACAGCCTCTATTTGGCCTGAATCCAGCTTGTTCTTCACCAAGCTTTTCTTCCACAATTCTTCTCAACCGTTTCTCAAGTATACTTGCATAGATCTTGCCAGGAACACTCAGTAAGGAAATACCTCTGTTATTCTCACATTCAGTTTTATTTCCCTTTTTATATATGGGTACTATGAGAGCTCTACTCCAATCATCGGGAATTCGTCCGTCTGTCCAGGCTCTCTGAACTATACAGTGTAGCCACTTTAAGACATTTATACCACCATATTTCAGCATTTCTGGTTGAATATCATCTAGTCCTGCTGCCTTTCCACATTTCAAGCCTTTGATGACTTTTTCTACTTTAAGTATGGATATGGATTCTGACTGTATGCCTGTTGAGTGTTTTTTTACCACTGTGCTGTCATCACTGCTTGTTTCATTTAGCAGTTTTTCAAAGTAATTACTCCATACTTCAAGGATATCTTTTTCTCCTGTTTTCATGTCACCTTTATCATCTCTAACTCCTTTTACAGCACTCTTTCCTCCATTCCTAAGCTTCTTCAACAACCTCAAGAATATCTTACCACCTTCTTGATATTTATTTTCTATGTTCTTGCCAAAGTACTCCCATGACTTTTGTTTAGCTAGTTTTACACAGTGTTTCACTTTCTTACATTTGTCTCTGTATTCTCTAAGAGCCAAAGCTGACTTATTTGCTATACTTTCTTCTTTTGATGTGCTTTCTTCTTTTCCTTCACTGCCTCTTTAACTTCCTGTGTCCACCATGGAATTCTGATTTTTCTATCCATGAAGACAACCTCACCACATGCCTCTCTGGCTGAATCAGTCAGGATTTTCTTCAAGGTTTGTCACTGAATCTCCAGGATTTGATTTCTGTTCTCAAACTCTTTCATTTTTTATTCAATAATCTTTGTGTATTTTAGTCTATAGTTCACATCTGAGAGCTGCTCAACTTTTATTCACTTTAAAACTTTTTTACATGTTATTCTTTTCAACATGAAATTCAATTTTATCCTGCTCAAGACTAAATAGTGATCGCCTCCAATTTAATTTCAAATCCTCTGTTCACTCTGGTGTCCTGCACCAGGGAGAAAACATCACTATCAACAATAATATAGTCAATAAAACTTTTCTAGTTCCATGCCTCTTCTCTCCATGTTAATTTGTGCACATTTTTATATTGGAACATGGTGTTAGTAATAACCAGTCCATGTCCTGAGCAGAAATCCAACAGATATTTGCCATTATTATTAGCTTTGCTCTTTTCTCCAAATTTTCCCAAAATATTTTTGTATGTCTCACAATCATTTCCTACTCTGCTATTTAGATACCCAACAAGAACCAACTTTTCCTTTTTCATTGTGTCAGTTGCTTTTTCTAAAGCATCAACAACACCATATTCAGTCCTGAAGATATTTTCAGGCACAAACTTTGTTTGCTCACACTTGGATAAACAATTAAACTCAATTTATTATAGTCTAACCAAGTGAAAAATAAATTTTCAACATCTTTCTCTAAATTCAGAGTAATTTAATAAAAAAGGTGGCAGACCTTTTGGCAACTCCTATAGGTAAAAATGACCTCGCTATTGCTTCTGCCTGGTATCTCCACCACTGGGCCTGGCTCCCACTGAAGAGACCTCAATAAAGGTCGAAACTAGTCTGGGTAGTGGCCAATCCCTTAATGCTTAACATTATACATATCCACAAGGAGATGTGTTTTGCATTATGGGAGATACTGGAATAGGAGTGATGGTAGCTTGGTCCACCTTTACTACGAGTTCCCAGGTGTTGTACTACCTTACCACAGTAAGGTAGTACTACCTTACCCCAGTAAGGTAGTACAACTCCACATTCAGTCCTGAAGATATTTTCAGGCACAAAATTTGTTTGCTCACACTTGGATAAAGGATTAAACTAAATTTATTATAGGACATCATTGTTACTGTAAGAAAACTATCTATATGAAAGAATGTTTCTCCCATATTATCTTAAATAGAATTTAGCTTTGATGTAGTTTCTAAATATTTAATTAATTTTATCTGTATTTTTTTTTTCTTCACTAGAGGTCATGCCAGTAGAATAACCAGTGATCAAATCATTGTTTCTTTAGCTTATTGTGTGAAATGTAACTCAGCTTGTCCTTGTGTAGCTATATATACTTTAGATAATGACCTTAATATGAAGTTCAAAACGTCGGGAAATTAAAATAGTTATTTATAACATGGCAGAAAAGTCCATAATTTCTAAAAAGGAATGCAAATTGTTTTGGAAACTGTTGAAAAAAAAATTTTGGAAATGGAGAAAAGAGTAATGAATAAGAAATCAGAGATAAAAAGTGATAAGTAAAAAAAAAGTGAAGATAAAGATAATAATACAAGTGTCTGGGGTATTTACTTTTCATAGATTGTTAAATGAGAGTGCGAGAAGCAATGAGAGAATATTAGTAGGAAATATTCAAAAGGAATACAGTTAGAAGTATATATATATATATAATATCAATACTTGAGGTAGAAAAAATGCCATCAGGCACCTGAAGTGCTAAAAAAGGTAGCTGCAGTAGATATTCAATATGAAAATGCTCAAATGTGGAGATATCAAAACTTTACTGTAGCCACAATGTAAAATTCAGATGGCCCAGACAAAAGGATGAATTCTAGATCAGTGGAGTAGTGCTTTCATATTCATCTATGAAAAAGGAAATAAAACTGAATGAATGTGAGAATTATACAAGAGTTTCCCTATTGAATATTCCAGATAAGATTTATTAAAGCACTTTAGAAAAAGGCTAGAAACTTGAGAAAATGCTAAGAAAAATTGTGGAAGAGAAACTTGAAAAAGAGAAAGCTATATTCAAGACAAACAAGTATTATGATCAGATTTTCACTTTAAGCCAAACAGATAGACAAAGACAAATAGACAAGCACAAAAATAAATAATTAAACAACAGGTTTAATTGTTTCAATATTTTGTCTCAGTTATGGACAACTTCAGGAATACAATGCTGAAATTGTAATAACATACACTAAAACACACAAGAAACAATAAGTGGAAGAAATGAAATTAGAATAAATTAAGACTAAAGTCCTATGAGAGGCATCCTCTATGGGTGCTGTTGATTAGACTTAGATGTTGGATGGGAGGTCTAAGAATTAGTTTCCCAAAATTTGGGAAGTTTAATACAATCATATTTATTAAGATCAGACTGTTAGTCTGCTAGTGATTCTAAAAAGAGTCTTTCAAGTTTGTATTTTCTACAATGTAACAGCACGGTGGTTTTTCTTCCTGGTTCTGGACAAGGCATCCAAGGTACCAAAATTATGGGATGAAAAGTCAGGTCTGCTAGACCTGACTGACGATAGATGTGGCAGTCGATGCAGGTTACTGCCGCTACAATTAAATGTTTCAAATAAAATTTATACCACATATAGAAGCTAAGATAAAATTTTTGAAGAGAAATGGGAAAGAACAAGCTGATAAGCAAAAGGGGGTGTTCAGGATCAGATTTTTGCTTTATGACAAATACTTAGACATCATCAGAACATAACACAGATTTGTACATAAGTGTATATCTATAAAAAGCATGTGACAAGGGACCAAGAGAAAACCTTTTCAAAATTCTACAATTATATGGGAAAAATTGAACATTTTACATAGAAATATCGTTAGGAATTATAATTAAATGAAGCACAGGAAGATGGTATGATGTAAATTTCATCATCTATATGGATTAATCATATTATGAAAGAAATGTGGTAATAAACCTGGACTATATCAGAATCAGAGATGTTAAACTTGGCTCTTTGCTTTTTTGTAGTGCTGCAATCCTAAACAATTCCAGTGCGAGTATATATTCTTTAAATTGAATAACCGATGTAGCAAATTTGGTATGAAAATCAGCCATAGACATAAACTGTGAAAATAGGTAGGGACATTAAAAACTTATACAATGAGTAAAATATTTCAGTCACTCATGCAGAATTGTTAGTGAAGATGGCAAATTAAATACGGAAAGAGATAACTGAATAAGTAAAGCTGGAATGGTTGAGGCAAGATGAAAAGATTTAGATGGAATAACAGAGAAATTAGACAAAACACTAAAATAGCAGTATACACAAGGCAGTGCTGTTCAAACTAATTTTAATTTCTAGATCTGAGAGTTGGGCTAGAAATAAAGAAGTGACAAAGACTCGAGATTACAGCTATGAGAGTTCCGAGGAAAATGATGGGAGTGAAAAGATGACATCAATGGTAGAAACATATTAAAAAATGAAGACAGTAAGAAGGAACCTAACATTGTCAGCATTCAGAAATGTGGAGAGCACAGCTTATCTCTACCACCTTAGATAGAGAACCAGGACGTCCTCTTAATTTATCTATACTTTTAGTCTGGTTTGTTTTGGAATTAGGTTTGGTTTAAATATAGTCAATTACACCTGTTATTTTTAAATAGTTTGCAATTTTTATGTTTATATCTTTTTCATATGTGATCATACATCCCAGGTAGTTAAATGAATTCACCTGTTCTAAGATCTTGTTAATTCTCATAGACAGGTTTATATGTTGGTTATGCATTATTAAATCACTTAAGGAATTGTACAACGCAAACACGAATATAAATTAAATTACACGGATAAATATTTCCGATATTTCGGCAACGTCACGTTGCCATCTTCAAAAGGAACTTACAAAAAAAGGCACGTGCATGTAGCCATTACAACACAGTCACTGAGAATGAAGAGATGAAGCTATTGTTCTCCTAAAAGTCCTGATGGGTCCCTCTAGTGGGCTAAGTAGGTGTTCTTGGCTGTTGGGCTGAAGGTCTGATGATATAAGACTCCCAAATTTGGGGCAGTAGCATACAACCAAATTTGTTGAGGTTTGGAGAGTTTCTTAGGACTGAGGCTGATTCCATAAATAATCTTTAGAATTTGTATTTGCTATGGTGTATTATTATAGCTTTCTTCCACCGTATTATGTGGCGTGTATCCAGAGCATGGTCTGCAAGACCAGAATGGCTGTACTTATGAAAACAGATGTAGTCCTTGTGTTCAGAAATTCTGATATTCGCTATCCTGCCTGTTTGGCCAAAGTAAGACAGTTTACAATTGCAAGGGACCTGGTATATGGACTCCCAAAATACATAAAGAAAATGTGCCATTACATCCCATAGTGGATGACATTGATTCTCTCACATACAAATTAGCTAAACATTTGGCCAAAGAACTCACATAGAATACTGGCACCACACACACACCACCACACATAAAAGACCCAGCCCACTTCAAAGCCAGCACAGAAAACCTTACACTCCAACATACTAACATAATGGTCAGCTTTGACGTCTCCTCCTTATTCACAAATGTCCCACACAAGGAAACTAGAGCTAATCCAAGCTAAATTTTCTCTAGATATCTCAGCCCTATTTCAGTTCACAATGAACGCAGGCTATTTCGTTTGGCAAGGAAAATTATACAAACAAATAGAGGGGACAGTCATGGGTTCACCACTCCCCCACCCAATTTCTTTATGGAGACCTTTGAAGAAAAAGCCTTAGCCTCTGCCCCACAAAAACAACCATATGGCTTTGCCACGTTGATGACATGTTTGCTATTTGGCCACATGGCTCTGAAACACTCCTCTCCTTTTTAACACACTTAAACAACCAACCCCAGAATCAAGTCACCCTGGAAAAAGAGTAAAACAACAGCCTCCCTTTCCTAGACACACAAATCATCTGCCAGCCTGATGGAACCTTGGTTTTCTCAGTTTATAGAAAACCCACCCATACAGGCAGATACATTCACCAACAATCCCCCCCCCCACACACACACACAACAATATGGAGTGGTGAAAACACTATACAACAGGGCTAAACTAATCTGTTCTAACGACATGGCCCTAAACACTGAACTAAATCACATCCTCAACACTTTCTCAGCCAATAGCTACTCCCCCCCCCCAAAAAAAATCCAAAAAATATTAAAACCTACAAACCACAGCCCCCCCCCCCCCCTCCACAACAAGGATTACTCTAAATCCATCACCATTCCCTACATCCGAGGCACCTCGGAAAAAATTACCAAAATCTTGAAAAAACATGACCTGTCCTCCTGTTACAGGCCATACAGAAAATTGGCATCCCTTATCCGCTCCACGAAAGACCAACCACTTCCCCTAGACCATAGGTTCCCAAAGTGGGCAGTACCGCCCCTCAGTGGGCGCTGAAGCGTTCTAGGGGATGCTATAGTGGGATTAGAAGCATTTGGGGATGTTCAGTCGGTCTAGGGGTCGGTGGCGCTTTGTAAAAGAAATTAATAATATATATTTAAAAATTAATTATTTTCCATTTTATTAATAATATTAATAAAATGGAAAATGGAAGAAATTAATAATATATATTTAAAAATTAATTATTTTCGTGATTCTGCGATTAGATAATTATTTAAAATTTAAATATTGCATTTTAATTCATTTTATGCCTGTTTTACACGATCAATTTTTTTTATCAATTTTCCATTTCAATTATTTAATCATTTGAAAATTTACCATGTCAAATAGAAATAGATGTCAATTTTCTATGTCAATGAGAAAACAGAGCAAGTATGTGTGTGTATAATAGGTTATGTTTACAGTGGCAAATATATTCGTTATAATTCATTTCAAAATATATATAAAACATATAAAACCACTTTTCTAATTGATTTGTACAAAAATAAACCCAATTTTATATAATTTAATATTACAAGTAAAAATAATAATGGCAAGAAAGAAATAATATCGTAAATTTTATATAGCCTAGTAGTACTAACTTATATTGGTAACTAGAGGGAAAAAACAAAGCAAATATTATTTGAAACTTATTATACTGTTTTCTGTGGTTATGTTTTGTAGCTTTGTTGTTTATATCTTGTGTAATTATTTAATTTATTAATTATTATTTATAATTATTTGGACAATGTCGTGGTCGAACGAACAAAATGCGCTTGCGTGCAAAATAAAAAATTGAACGTGTCATACAGGATATTTTAACTTCTATTTTTTATATACTTAAAAAATTTATTAATTTTTTGCTATTGTAAAAATTGATCGTGCTATGCATGCTTTAGTCTATCCATGCAGCAGACGAGTCTTAACTAGTAGTATGTCAGTCAACTATTACGTAGGTAATTCACTCAATTCAGCATGTTTTGACGGGAATATGGGTGCTTGCAGTGACTTGTTCAAAGCACGAGTACAATGGTATTGCAAACAAGTCAACGCATGTAAGTCGATTCGGGCTAGATTTCAAATCTATAAATACCAGTGGTTCAGGAATAAGTTTCATTATTTTTTGGGTGCTTTGCCAACAATCATCAGTCGAAAGTGTGATAGATAAGTGGAGTCATACAAAGTGTAAATTAAATCTTTTATTTTGTGGATATTTTTGCAAATTTTATTACTTCATTATGTCTGAATATAAGAAGAAATGTCGACAATACAGTATTGTGTATTTGAAATATGGTTTTATTCAGTCTCTTACGAACCAATTATTACCCATGTGCTTATTTGCCAAAAAGTGTTTTCAAATGAAGCAATGAAGCCTTCTAGGCTACAAGAGCATTTGACTAAAATGCATGCTGACAAAAAGGATAAAGATTTGTCCTATTTTCAAGTACTAGAAGAAAAATATTTTAAACGTTTAACTATATCAAAACTTTTTACGTTGTCCACTAAACAAGATAATGACGGATGACAAGCTTCTTATAATATTTCATTATTAATCAATCTTGCCGGCAATAAAAGAAGTAATAAACACCGTGTTTCATAAGCCAGCATCAGATATCATCAGAAAAATTCCTTTGGGCAATAATTCAGTGCAAAGAAGAATCGATGAAATGGCTGAAGACGTTGAAAAATCATTGTGCGATTATTTGAAGACATGCCAATTTTCCATTCAACTCAATGAATCAACTCTCCCAAATAACGAACCACTACTCTTATCATACGTACGATTCATAAAAGAAGAAAAAGCTTGTCAAGAATTATTATTTGCTAAAAACTTGGAAGCAGATACAAAGGTAAAATCTATGTTTAATATCATGAATAAGTTTTTTCAAGAGAAAGACATTCCTATTCATAATATTTTGTCTGTTGCTACTGATGGTGCTCCAGCAATGACAGGGCGCCACAAGGGTTTCATAGCGCATTTGAAACAAGCAGTACCAAATGTACTCGCTATACATTGTGTTCTTCATCATCAACATTTGGTTGCAAAAAATTTAAGTGAATGCCTGCACACGTCACTCCATTACGTTATTAGAGTAGTCAATAAGATTAGAAGCAATTCATTGAGTGACAGATAGTTTAGCCAACTTTGTAGTGAAAACGATGAAGATTTCAATCGTTTGCTGCTTCACACAGAAGTTCACTGGCTTTTAAAGGGTATTTGTCTGAATCGATTTTACAATTTGTTTGATTCAGTACTAGAGTCCCTAGTACACAGAGACGACGGATTGCAGGTCAACCTGATTACATCCAAAAATGACATTGCTTATTTGACAGACCTCTATAAAATATTTAATGAAGTCAATCTACAACTACAAGGTGATGAATTGAATTTAATTAAAACAAAAAACGTTATTGCTGCTTTTGTAGGGAAACTTCTTCTGTTCAAGTAGAATATGGGCTGAGGGGAATATAGCCACTTTTCAAATTTATCAGCAGTGTCTCTCAAAAAGGAAGATTTATAACATACTGCCAACAATTGGAGGTTCTCCATGCTGATTTCAATGAGCGATTCAAGGATATTCTAAACAAGAATATACCAAATTGGGTTCTAGATCCTTTCTCACATGTAAGCACAGCAGGATCATCAAATTTAGAAGTGGAACTCATAGAACTCACAACAAATGAAGAACTAAAAATAAAATTCAAAATTGGATACCAAGAGTTCTGACTTCAAAAATCAATACGGACACTGTACCCTGGATATTGGGAAATAGTGCAGAAATTTTTAATTGCATTTCCATCTTCTAATTTGGCAGAGCGTGGGTTTAGTGCTGTAGTGAATTTACTATCTAAGAAAAGGAACCGATTGCATATAACTAAGCGTGGCGATTTACGACTGTTTTTAACAAAAGTTGAACCCGATATTAACAAACTTTTAAAAATGCACCAAGCTCATCCTTCACATTAATTTGTTATTTTTTCTTTGTATTTTTACTTTGTAAGTTCGAAATAAACCATCTAATACATTTGATGGTGTTTAAATTATTACAGTAAGATTCTTACTAATGCAGTGCAATCTCTTAATATATATTCCGAATTTTCATATTTAAACCACTGTATGAAACTTCACATTAATTTGTTATTTTTGCTTTGTATTTTTACTTTATAAGTTAGCAATAAACTATTTTGTAATATATTTAATGTTGTTTTAATTATTAGAGTAAGATTCTTACTAATGCAATCTCTTAATTGTATTCCACATTTTCATATTTAAACCATTGTATGAAACTGTGCATAATGTTATTCGAGCATACATTTTACAATCTTTACATATGGGCTACTTTTCACCAAAATCGGTATAGTAATAACTGTGTTCAAGATGAAGCAGATATTGGCCACTTCTTTTTAAAAATTTAACAGAATAAGCAGTAATGTATCATTAGTTGCTATTTACGTCAAAAATATCAAACAGCTTGAACGTGGAAAACTGTTATAATGGGGGGGGGGGTTACAAAATTTATGTCATTCAAAGTGGCCGATGGCCCGAAAAAGTTTGGGAACCTATGCCTTAAACCTACCTGGTGTATACCAGGTCCCTTGCAGCTGTAAACTGTCTTACTTTCGCCAAACAGGCAGGACAGCGAATATCAGAATTTCTGAAAACAAGGACTACATCCGTTTTCACAAGTACAGCCATTCTGGTCTTGCAGACCATGCTCAGGATACATGCCACAGAATATGGTGGAAGAAAGCTACAATAATACACCGTAGCAAATACATTTCGAAAGACTATTTATGGAATCAGCCTCATCCCTAAGAAACTCTCCACACCTCAACAAATTTGGTTGTATGCTACTGCCCCAAATTTGGGAGGCTTACATCAGCAGACCTTCAGCACAATGGCCAAGAACACCTACTTAGCCCACTAGAGGGCCCCATCAGGACTTTTAGGAGAACAATAGCTTCATATCTTCATTCTCAGTTACTGTGTTGTAGTACCTACGTGCCTTTTTTTGTAAGTTCCTTTTGAAGATGGCAATGTGACGTTGCCGAAATATTGGAAATATTTATTAAAGTGTAATTTAATTTATATTTGTATCTACGTTGTTCAATTCCTTAAGTGATTTAATAATGCATAACCAATGTATAAGATTGTCTACCAGAATTAACATTATCCACGGAGATGCGATCGCACGGAAGGCCCCCGCCAATACGGTAAAATGAAGTTGTCTAGACAATTAAATCGTCTAACTTTCCTAAAATGCTGCAGGGATAATCAGGTAATCCTGAACTGTGTAAAATTCAAGCACCTTTTTGTTTTGTTTCACAAAAAGCTCTCCGTATATATAACCGCACGAGCTACACGTTGCCTCGCGAACAAATCACCACCACGCGGTTTCTCTCAGCGGACATTAACGAAGCTATTTTTACCTTCGAAGTTGAGCTTTCGTCCAGCACACAAAGAATTTGAAAAAATACAAGGATGACAAATGAAAAAATTCAAAAAATTAAAAAAGAACTCTACCGTCAATCTAAAACTTCATACCAACACCGTAATCAACCTTTTTTCCATCACCCTGAAACCTGAAGCACTCAACATGCTTTCAAGTGGCCACAACTTGGCCATTGCTCCCAGAAAAATACTTAGTGAGGATATTATGATCCAGATCGAACGCGGAATCCGCCACCTTCCACATCAAATAGCCAACAGTGTAAGACTGGATGTAGCTTGTGTTCTCTTCAAAGCAAGACCACCTAAAACCAACATATCCAAGAAGGAATATAAAGCTCTGCAGGAAATGAGGAATAATAAAGAATTAGTTATCACCAAAGCGGATAAGGGAAATGCAACTGTAGTACTTAACCAAAAGGACTACACAGGTAAGCTTAATGCTCTTCTATTAGAAGGGGCTACTTACCTCCCTTTCGAATACAATCCCACCAACTCACAAATTAGAAAACTTCACAGACTCCTCAGAAGAGTAACTTCCTGGCCTGTAGAAGTTACAAACAGATTAAAGCCATTTAACTTTATACCCCCCCCTATTTACGGACTCCCAAAAATACATAGAGAAAATGTGCCATTACGTCCCATAGTGGATGGCACTGATTCCCCCACATACAAATTAGCTAAACATTTGGCCAAAGAACTCGCACACTATACTGGCAACACACCATCACACATAAAAAACTCGGCCCACTTCAAAGCCAGCATAGAAAACCTCACACTCCAACATACTGACATAATGGTCAGCTTTGACATCTCCTCCTTATTCACAAATGTCCCACTCAAAGAAACTTTAGAGCTAATCCAAGCAAAATTTTCTCGCGATATCTCAGCCCTATTTCAGTTCACAATGAACGCAGGCTATTTCGTTTGGCAAGGAAAATTCTACAAATAAATAGAGGGGACAGGCATGGGTTCACCACTCCCCCACCCAATTTCTTTATGGAGACCTTTGAAGAAAAAGCCTTAGCCTCTGCCCCACAAAAAACCAACCATATGGCTTTGCTACATTGATGATGTGTTTGCTATTTGGTCACATGGCTCTGATACACTCCTCTCCTTCTTAACACACTTAAACAACCAACACCCCAGAATCAAGTTCACCCTGGAAAAAAAGTAAAACAACAGCCTCCCTTTCCTAGACACACTAGTCACCCGCCAGCCTGATGGAACCTTGGTTTTCTCAGTTTACAGAAAACCCACCCATACAGGTAGATACATTCACCAATAATCCCACTATACAACAGGGCTAAACTTATCTGTTTTAACAACATGGCCCTAAACACTGAACTAAATCACTTCCTCAACACTTTCTCAGCCAATGGCTATCCCCCCCCCCAAAAAAAAAATCCAAAAAATATTAAAACCTACAAACCACAGCCTCCCTTCACAACAAGGATTACTCTAAAACCATCACCATTCCCTACTTCCGAGGCACCTCAGAAAAAATTACCAAAATCTTAAAAAAAAAAAACATGACCTGTCCTCCTGTTACAGGCCATACAGAAAATTGGCATCCCTTATCCGCTCCACGAAAGACCAACCACTTCCCCTAGACCATAGGTTCCCAAAGTGGGCAGTACCGCCCCTCAGTGGGCGCTGAAGCGTTCTAGGGGATGCTATAGTGGGATTAGAAGACTTCACAAAAGACCAATCACTTCCCCCTAGACCTACCTGGTGTTTACTAAGTCCATTGCAGCTGTAAACTGTCTTACTTTCACCAAACAGGCAGGACAGCAAATATCAGAATTTCTGAACACAAGGACTACATCTGTTTTCACAAGTACAGCCATTCTGGTCTTGCAGACCATGCTCTGGATACATGCCACAGAATAAGGTGGAAGAAAGTTACAACAATACACCGTAGCAAATACAAATTCGAAACACTATTTATGGAATCAACCTCAGCCCTAAGAAACTCTCCAAACCTCAACAAATTTGGTTGTATGCGACTGCCCCAAATTTGAGAGGCTTACATCAGCAGAACTTCAGCCCAACGGCCAAGAACACCTACTTAACCCGCTAGAGGGCACCATCAGGACTTTTAGGAGAACAATAGCTTCATCTCTTCATTCTCAGTTATTGTGTTGCAATGCCTACGTGCACGTGCCTTTTTTTGTAAGTTTCTTTTGAAGATGGCAACGTGATGTTGCCGAAATATCGGAAATATTTATTAAAGTGTAAATTAATTTATATTCGTATCTTGTTCAATTCCTTAAGATCTTGCTATCTATTACTATTTTAGTTCTTGCTGGATCTTATCCTTTAAAGGCCATAGTTTTTGATTTTTCTGTTGATATTATCATACCATAATCTTTGGCTATCTCATTTAGATCTAAAATAGCTGTCTGTAAGTTATCTTTAGAATTTGAAATTATTATTTGGTCGTTAGCAAAAACGAGACTGTTTAAGTTTACTGTAGGAGAAAGTTTAATTACTTGATGTAAATTTTTATTCCATTTTATTATTATTTCACTTAAGTAGATATTAAAAACAGTTACTGAGAGGGGACATCCCTGTCGGACCCCTTTAAATCTCTCGTGTATGATAGCTTGTCATTTAATCTTATATGTATTTGATTATTTTCATATATACTTGTGATAGCTTTTAGGATATTATTTGGTATTTGTCTTTCTTTTAATATGTTAAATAATATGTTTCTTTTAACTTCGTCAAATGCTTTTTCAAAGTCAATAAATGCAATATGTGTTTCTAAATTGTATTCTCTTCTTTTCTCTATTATTAATTTGGCAAAAGGCCAGGTCTATACATGATCGTCCTTTTCTAAATCCATGCTGTACTTCTAAAATAAAGTTTTTGGAATATTGCATTAGTTTGTTATTTAAGATTCTGCTATATATTTTGTAACAGGAATTTAGTATACTGATACCTCTATAGTTTTTAGGGTCATCTCTATTACCTTTTTTAAAGATAGGAATCACAATTGCTTTTTTCCATTCTATTGGGGGGGGGGGGTTACCAGTTGTAGAAAGACTGCTATTATTTTATTTAGGAGTCTTTCTTTGAATTTGTTCCTGAGTATTTATATAGTTCTGAACCTAGCTTATCTTCTCCAGGTGATTTTCCATTTCTTGTTTCTTTCAGGCTGATTTCTAATTCTTCTTTAGTTATTTCCTTTTCATTAATTGTTTGCCAGTTGTCTTTTTTAAAATATTTATCTGTCCACAATTCTATGTAGTAATTTAGAAATTCTTCTAATTTCAATTCAGTGTTTAATTTTATGTTTTCTTTAGTATCTGCATTCAAGTGTTTCAAAATCTTATATACATCAGGTCTTATTTTATATAAATCATGTTCTAAATTAGAAACAAATTTGTTCCATAATTCTCTATGTCTTTTTCTGACTTGTCTTTTAGATATGGCTCTTATTCTTTTATATTCTATTTCATCTTCTAATCTTTTGCTGCTTAACCAATTGTGATAGGCTTCTTTTTTTCTTTTTGATTATTTCTTTGATTGTATCATCCAGATCTTCAGTTTTTTCCTTTTATTGAATTTTTTGGTCTTTTCTAAGCTTTCATTTGCTGCTGCATTTAGTATCATTTTTATATTAAGCCATTCTATTTCTATTTCTTCATTTTGTTTTATTTTATCTAGATATTGATTGATTCTTTGTTCATATAGCCATTGTACATTTGTGTCATTCAATAGTCTAGTTTTATAAACAAATGTTTCAATTTTTCTTTCTGTTCTTGTTACTTGTAACCATTTAAGTCAGAATCTTAATTTTATTTTAACAAGGAAGTGGTCACTGCTTATTTCATCATATCCTCTGTGAACTCTAACATCTAACGAAAACTTTGATGTCTTTTCATTTAATATAAAATAATCTAATATTGATTTCCATCCTCTTGCTGCCCAAGTATATTTATGTATGTCTTTATGTTTATAGAAGGAATTCATTATTTTTAGGTTATTATAAACTACAAAGTCAATCAATTTTTTACCATTCCTGTTTAAAGTATGTTCTCCATGTATTACTATATTATTATTAATTTTCGTGTTTTCAATTCTTGCATTTAGGTCTCCTGCTAAAATTACGTAATCATTTTTATTCATTATATTGTATATGTTTTGTAGCTGATTATAAAAATCAATATTATCCTGTTCTCTTCCTTCTTCTGGGGCATATAAACCAATTATTGTTAAATAGCCTCTATCTATTTTTATTATAGCTTCGATTATTCTTTCATTCCATAATTTATAATGTTTTAACTGTTTTGAAAGGGAGTTATGAATCCAAATCATGACTCCTGCTTGTGCTCTTTGGTCTCTGTCAACTCCACTGTATATCACATTAAAATTTTCGGTTCTCATAGTTCCTTTTAATTTCTTGTTTGTTTCAGTGATTACTGCTATTTTAAATTTTTTTTCATTTAATAGTTGGTCTAATTCTATTTCTTTATATGCTATTCCTCTTACATTCCAGTTTGCTATGTGTATTATATTTTGTTGTTTCCATTTTTGTTTTACCTTTTCCATAGGTTCAATCCGATTATCTTTTTCTGTCTGCTTACAAGTAGAATTATGTTCTCCATGTCAGGGGACTAGCCTGACGATAGAATAGTTCAGTGGTAGGGCTGCTACTTTAAGACTTGTGAACTAGCCTTCTTCCGAATTTAAACCCATCGGAGGAATAGGGTATATTGAAAGGGGAAAGAGTAGATTATAGAATTATAGTAATATCCTGAACATTCCTTGAGGATACCTACCAAGAAACTGATAATGATGATAAACAGTTCAGAGATAATGGAAATATAACCAGAATTAGTCTGTATTTAAGTTTTGTAGATCTGAAAAAGACAAAAAAGCAAATGGGTAATCATGCAGTCTATATTTATGCCAGCAGTTAGAATTGAAGTAGGAAGATGGCTTGGTGTAAAATCAGGTAACAGACAAGGGTGTATACTGTCTCCACTGTTATTCTTCATCTACAGAAATCCCATTATGCAGGGAAATGGCATTAAATCTAATATTAAAACTGGAGATATTCAAATGAGTTCTTTAGTTTCTTTCAATGTTGTTATATTCCTAATTTAATCCAGTACAAGGCTTTAAGATCCTTGAACTAAATTGAAAAACTGCTGAAACAAATTTTTAGTATGATCAGAAATAAAAAAAAAAAAAAACTACCAAAATAAGCAGAAACAATAAAACACATCACTTGCTTTCTCAATGGAAAATCTAAAAAACAAATAAAATATATAACCTATTTAGGCAAAATTTGTAGTGAAGATGACAAAGTAAATATGGAAACACACAACAAAATAAGCAAAGCTGGTATGGAATAAGAGAGAAACTAACTTGCTACATATAGGACAGTGTTAAAACAACTGATCAGAGACTCAAAATCATACATATGAGAAAATTAGGGGAGGGAACAGATAGCAAGAATGTCAGAATTATAAGAAGAATGAAGATATTAGGAAGAACTTGACACTGATGGCATTTAAGGATGTCTAAGCAGAGTTAATACCAAGTGGTATGTTCACTTAAACAAAATGGGAGAGAAGCAAAGCAGATATTTAATGCCAGGAAAAAAAAAAGATATAGAGGAAAACAAGATCCAGTTGGAGTTGAGGCAGTTTTAGAAGTTAGGAGACTGAAATGCAGGGTATGACAAACATCCAAGTAATGGAGAAAAAAACTGTTGGTAGGAAGTTAGTAATAACGTAAACTTAATCATGTAGTACTATCATCATTATCACAGTATCCTATACATACCCACTCTTCAGGATACATATCAGGAATTTTATGACAACACACACATGCATATACAAGAGGTTTCTTACTTCAGTTTCACCAGGTCCACACTGAAGAACTGTCTCACGCACAAGCTGAAGAGTTTCCACCACTCGGTTTTCAAACAGCAATGGCTATGACAAATAAAATATAAAAAAAAAATAATAAGAAATATTATATACTGCAACAAATATATATATACTATATAATAGAATAGAATTAAATACTGTGATGATCAGAAGGTGCATAGAGTTACATCAAAAGTTATTTCTCTTATTGTGGAATCACCATACAAAATTCATTACCCAGACCTGTTTCGACCTTTATAATAAAGATCAAACTGGTCTGGGTAGTGACTCTTTCCATAATGCATAGCAGTATACACTTCAGAAAGGTAGTCGACTCAGAAGTGAAATTAAACTCGCCAAGAAGTTATATTCTTGTTTAATCCTTTATCCAATGGTAAGCAAACAAAAGTTTGTCTGAGAAGTATCTCCATGACCAGGATGCTTGTATATCAAGGCTGAACACTTAGCGGGCTTTGCATTATGGTAAAGCACACTACCTTTCAGAAGTGTATGCTGCTATGCATTATGGAAAGAGTCACTACCCAGATCAGTTTGGCCTATATTATAAAGGTCGAAACAGGTCTGGGTAATGAATATTTTATGATGATTCAACGATAAGAGAAATGTCTGAGGAGAACATAACAAAATCGTGTTTTCCTGAGAACAAGATTAAAGATCTTAGCAATGATGTAAAGATGCAGAAAAGGAGGATGAAAGAGATGATTTTCTTAATCAGTACTAATGGTCTAGCAAGTAACGAGTAATAATAATAATATTATTATTATCCAGGCCTGCATGGAGTCAAAAGACTCATCGTCAGAGGTCGTTCTTAGGAAACACAAAGTTTATCATACCACTCCTTCAACTCATTGACCGTTCTTGCTCAAACCACTCTCTCAGGCAATGCATTCCATGATTCAACCACCCTCCATGCAAAGAAACCATTCCTCATCCTCATGCTCACAGCTTCCTTTTGCAACTTCCAGGGATGGCCCCTTTTCATCGCTTCTTCCCAACATTCCACCAAGCAAAAGAACTCCCCAATAATTCACCCTGTAACTGCCTCTCAACAGTTTAAAAGACTCGATCATATCACCTGTCCTTCTATCCACCAAACTCTGCAGTCCACATTCGCTCAGTCAATCATCATAACTGACATTGTACAGTCCTGAAACCATCTTTGTTATCCACTTCTGTGCCTTTACCCCAGTTAATTTATTCCCTTCAAATCCTGAGGACCAAAACTGAGAACAATAGTCTAAGTGTGGTCTGATCAGGGTTTTATACAACGGAATGATAACTCTTATCTCTGCAGGTCAGCGTCTTTTTCAGTATTGCAGCAATCCTCAGGGTTACCTTCACCACCTTTGCAATATGCTCCCTGAAAAAGAGATCTGGGGGTGATGATCGCTTGTCTCCCCTACTTTCTCCAGTACTGTTCCTCCAATCGAGAATGCATCCTCCTATCGATAGATCCCAAACCTCAATACATAACATTTTGCTGCATTAAACCAACACCCCCAGTCATTTGCACATCTGTCTAGTTTATTCAAATCCTCTTGTAGGGCTGTCACATCTGCACTATCACTGATAACCCTTCCCAGCTTCACATCATCTGCAAACAACTGAATATTCCCTTGCAATCCATTGACAATGTCATTGATATAAAGGTTAAACAATACAGGTCCCAGTACTGAGTCCCGTGAAACCCCACTGGTAACCTTCTGCTTCCTTGATATTGCTCCACCATACACAACTCTGATACCTATCAGACAGCCAATCCTGAATCCATTTGACTAACCCGACATTTAAACCCATGTGCTGCAGCTTAAATATCAGCTTATCATGTGGCACCCTGTCAAATGCCTTTGCAAAATCCCCCCAAAAAATTGCAGTATATGCCCTTCCCTCATCAACTGCTCTTGTCATTTTATTATAAAAGGCAATCATATTACTAAAGCAAGAGCACCTTAACAAATCCATGTTGATTCTCACAGATAACATTACCCTCATCTGCCCAATGCTGTATATAGTCTCTCACTAATTTCTCCAAGACCTTAATAACTACTGATGACACACAAACTGGCCTATAATTAGACACTTCCAGTCTGCTACTGCCCTTGTGCAGCAGCACTAGCTTACCTTCCTTCCATTCCTTGGGTACCTTTCCCACAGCCAGACTTTTATTGAAGAGCCAGGTCAACGGAGCTGTCAGTTCTTTAGAACATTCTCTCAAAACCTGTGGTGAAATACCATCCAGTCCCACAGCTTTACTGGTATCCAGAGTACTCAGTATGGAACACACTCTCCTCTTGCAACTCTAAACCCTGAACCTGCCTTATCCCTCTAGTATTAAAATCTTCTCCTGGATGAAATACTCTAATAAAGTGCTCATTGAATAACTCCACTATGTTCTCTGCATCAGTCACTCTATTCCCATTTTTATCCCAGAATGTCATTCTTCTACAATCATTTCTCCTCAATAATAGCAAGAGAACTGAAGCCAAAAAGAATACACAAACAAATAATCCAAACAAGCTGAATTTTTGTGAAGTTTTGGTTTTTGTTTCAGTTCGAAATAATTTTGATTTTAGTTCACTATTCCATGCAAAATGCTCACTCATAACTCAACTAAATAGTTTTCTTCTGCACTACAAATACTTCTCCCCTCCATATTCTTATGCATGGCAGTGATGAAAGCTGACTCCTCACAGCTTGTCATAATCATCTGCTTTGTAATTCCACATAATTCCTTCTTAACAGAAAATTCTGTATGTCTGGCAATCTCTCAGGTCAACACTACGTGATCGCTTTCTTCAAGTAGAGACAGCAAAACTAAATTGGTTACTTTTAAGTTCTCTGATGCAATGACCAGATCCAGCACTCTTAAACCACATGTTCCCTCCATTATATGCTGTCTTGGGTAATTATCTCTTAGCAGCTGTATAAATTCCATTGCTCTCCCTCCCTGTGACCATTCCACCATTCCAAATCTACAACTCCATAATTGAAATCCATCATAATAACTACTCAAACTTGGTCATCGTGCTAACTTCCCAATGGATGCATCTACAATCCCCATTATAACTCCCTAGATTATAGTAGCAACCAATTATATATTTCATCCTGTTGACTTCTATCTCATACCAAATAGCCTCAAATGAACTGTCCTCTGCATCACTCTCCAATTCCTTATGTACTTCTACTCTTGTTATATTGCTAGTTTCATGAAAAACTTCATTTCACTTCATCAGGAAATAACATGAATAAATTCAAAACTAGGAAACAAGCAATAACAGTTAACATTTCTAGTGAAAAATATTTGAAAATGTTTAAATAATAGAAAGCATGCATTTGCTGTTAAGCTGGCTGCTGGTTTGTGAGTTGCTGTAACATACTACTGGTAGATACAAGTATGTCATGATGGATTAAGGAAGACTAGCCGGCCTGGTTGGCCGAGTGGTTAGCGCATCCACTCGCCAGTCAAAAGGTTGCGGGTTCGAATCGAAGCATGGGCATAGATATTTGTGATTATTTGTGAAAATGCTAGTGGTGGTGAGGTGGTAGATGGCGTCAGTGTAGATGATGATAGCGTTGATAGTTGCGGTTCGTGAGTCTTTGGACTCCATGGAGGTGTCACGTAATAATAATAATAATAATACAGTCATCCCTTGTTTTTTGTTATACTGTAGAGCAGTGGTTCCTAAAAGTGGGTGGCACCGCCTCCTTGGGGGGTGATGGAATGATCGGGGGGGAGGATGGTAGTGATCTCATGAGCATGGGGGGGCATTGAATTGAAGTAAGGTGCGGTGAAAGCATAAAGGACAAAAATTAGGTGCTGAAAAAAATTTATCATCAAAAATTTTATAACTGTTGTATAACGTAAGTAAAGTTCTTCGCAATGGTTGCTTTAGTTTCCAAGGAAACGTACCAATTGGTGTTCAAGTCTGACGACAGGTCTTAACAAGTAAAGTGTTGGCAGGAGTGCATTTTCAAGTGATCAGGATTTTACAAGTCCAGTATGTATTGGCAGAAACATGTGCATATTATGACTTGTTCACTGTATAATACTATAAATACGTGAAGCATATGAAATAAGTTTTAGATTGTTTCTGGTGTGACAAGCAATCAGCAATTTCATGCAGTGTATAAAAATTTTAGTTCATATTTGATACCTAGTCAGTACCTTACTTACATGGATTACACACAGCAAATCATTGTTGTTCCAATAAAACAGCAGGTTTTACATGAGTATTTTTATACCTTTTCTTGTAAAAATAATTTGGTTTAGGTACGTGAAAAATTGTATTCTGGCAATTTCATAAATTTAACTTTCTTTTTTACAGATAATATCATGGCTGAACCCAAGAAAAAATGTAGACAATATAATATCAAATATTTGAAATACAGTTTTATTCAGTGGCCTACAAACAAAACATTACCAATATGAATGATTTGCCGAAAGGTTTTTTTCAAATGAATATATGAAGCCTTCAAAGACTAGAACATTTGACAAAAGTTCATTTTCAAGCGCTTAAAGATAAATTTTTGAAATAACCAACATTGGCAAGTATGTTTTAAGCAGCAGCAGCCAAACTAGATGATGATGGGTTGCATGCCTCTTATAACATTTCCTTACTGATTGCTAAATTGGGAAAACTGCATAATGTTGGTGAAGAACTAATCCTACCAGCTGTTAGTGAGGTCATACGCACTGTACTGCACAAGCCAGCCTCTGATATTATCAAGAAAATTCCTTTGAGTAATAATACAGCATAACGAAGAATTGACGAAATGGCTCAGGATGTTAAAGACTCATTGTGTGAGTATTTAAAAACAACCCAGCTCTCTATACAACTTGATGAGGCTACTTTACCAGGAAATGAAGCCTTACTTTTAGCATATGTACCAGTGGCGGCTTGCGGATAAGCACTGCAACACCCCCAAGGAAAAAACGAAAAAAATTAAATTTTGTTTGTGTTTATAAATAATAACAATGCTTACAACATTATATAAATGCAGTACATGTTAAAGGTTACAGCATATGTTTTGACATTTATTGAATACTTAATAATTGGAATTGTTCGATTAATGCTTTAGATTACGAAACAAATGCACTGCTTATCATCATGTTCGGTCAGTTGCAGCTAGACTCACCGATATTCATTTACACTTGTTACTGCATGTAACATGTGAATTCGACACTGCTTATTGAGCAGTGTCGCTACAGATAAATTGAATGCTTGCACATTATTTCTGTGAGATACAAAAGTTTTATTATTAGTGTGTGTTTGTTGTGGGGAGTGAAATATTTTTGGTAAATCTTATTTTATTCTGTTAAAATAACATAATTATTTATTTATTATAGATACAAGATAAATTATGACAAGTGTCACTGTTGAAAATATGAAAACAATTATACTTTCTCAATTATCGTTACACAAAACAAATACACTGCAATCTAATGCAGTGTCGAAATTATCATGTTCGGTAAGTTGTGGCTAGACTTGTCGATATTCATTTGCATGTGTCACTGCACGTAACAAGTTAATCTGATACTGCTCAAGGAGCAGCGTTGCTACAGATAAATGGTATGCCTGCGTGCAAAAATAGTATTAAAAATTTTATTAACATTAAATTTAATATAAAATATTATTTTCAAATAATATTTTAATAAATCAATTTATTAATAAGTAAATTTACTTATTAATAAATTGGTTACTGATCAGGAAAAAATCAATTATTTTTCTTATTTTGTATATGCAGCACCCCCACTTAAAAATTTTCACCGGCCGCCACTGATATGTACGATACATAGAAGAAGAAGAAAAAATTTGTCAAGAATTATTATTTGCTAACCAACACTAAAGGAGAATTGATATTTCATGAATTGGAAGTGTTTTTTAAAGAAAAAAGAAATCCCTCTAAATAATATTTTGCCAGTTGCTACCAATGGTGCTCTAGTGATGGTAGGGCACTATCACGGTTTCATTGCATATTTCAAAGAGGCGATACCGATGTATTCACCATACACTGTGCGATTCATTGTCAACATTTAGTTGCCAAATACCTGAGTGATTGCCTACACAGGTCATTACATTATGTAGTTACAACAGTCAACAAAATCAGGTCATTAATTGAACGCCAGATTGTTTGGACAACTTCGTATTGAAAAAGATGAATTCCTCTATCTGATAACAAACTGATAATCAGCACAAAATCTGATAACAAACCCATTCATTAGTTTTGTTCTCTTTTCATAAATCTTTCATTCCACAAAAGGCATACACTTTGCACATGCCTGAACAAAATTATGTATATTGAAATTACCCATCTTTGTTTTTGCATCGGTGCCATGATGGACATTACAGAATACAGCGACACAAAATTAAAAGCTTTAAAAACCACAGTTAGGCAACTGACAATTAAACAAACACTCATAAATACAATCATAAATACACTCATAAAATAAATACCTGAGTGATTGCCTACACAGGTCATTACATTATGTAGTTACAACAGTCAACAAAATCAGGTCATTAATTGAACGCCAGATTGTTTGGACAACTTCGTATTGAAAAAGATGAATTCCTCTATCTGATAACAAACTGATAATCAGCACAAAATCTGATAACAAACCCATTCATTAGTTTTGTTCTCTTTTCATAAATCTTTCATTCCACAAAAGGCATACACTTTGCACATGCCTGAACAAAATTATGTATATTGAAATTACCCATCTTTGTTTTTGCATCGGTGCCATGATGGACATTACAGAATACAGCGACACAAAATTAAAAGCTTTAAAAACCACAGTTAGGCAACTGACAATTAAACAAACACTCATAAATACAATCATAAATACACTCATAAAATAAATACCTGAGTGATTGCCTACACAGGTCATTACATTATGTAGTTACAACAGTCAACAAAATCAGGTCATTAATTGAACGCCAGATTGTTTGGACAACTTCGTATTGAAAAAGATGAATTCCTCTATCTGATAACAAACTGATAATCAGCACAAAATCTGATAACAAACCCATTCATTAGTTTTGTTCTCTTTTCATAAATCTTTCATTCCACAAAAGGCATACACTTTGCACATGCCTGAACAAAATTATGTATATTGAAATTACCCATCTTTGTTTTTGCATCGGTGCCATGATGGACATTACAGAATACAGCGACACAAAATTAAAAGCTTTAAAAACCACAGTTAGGCAACTGACAATTAAACAAACACTCATAAATACAATAATGCAAAAAGAATGAGTCAATTATTACAAAATACTTGCATAAAGAACTTATCTTTTGGCAAAAATCACACGCAGCACCTTCTGTCTTCTAGCAGACAGTTCTATGTACTTCTCATTCAAGTGGAGGGTTTAATCAATTCCAAAAGACATCACATTATGAAAAACAAGACTTCTTGAATATTACTTCTGAGTTTGCTTTTGTTACTGACTATTCATCCACAATGGCTTCAAAGACAAAAAAAACAAACTTGCACTCTTTTTTTTTTCCAACATTCAAAAATTGTTTGCCTGATCTGAAATGTGTAATTATTTTTGTGGATGCAAATGAAGAGGAATCATTTTTTGTTGAGTGGAAAAAGTTTTTGCTTTCAAGCATGGGAATTAAAGTACATTTATAAGACATATCTTAGGTGGAATGCATTAATAGATATTTGTAATATGAAAAACTGTGTGTATATTGTTCATATACACTTACCAGATGAGTTGTACCTCCATTGATATCATCAGCATCTACAGTCCAAGTTTCACATTGATCCAGCTGCCTGACATCTGTATAAAATAAAACCAACATAAATGAACCCGAAAAGGCTTTCAAGGTATCATTAATCATTATTAAAGAAAAGAGTTATACAAAAGCTTTACTCTCATACATCTACCACTTCAAATGAGTTGTAATAATGCAGGAATTGCCTGTGAAATAAAGTATATTACCTGACAAAACTTCTATTTTGCAAATAATTCCTGCACTATAAGCAAATCATTTGAAGTAGTGGAAACATAGATTTGAAGGAAAGCTGTGTACACAAAACATTTCAGAAATTTGCAAATTCTGATTAGCCTTTGCATGTTACAAAGTATTTTAGCCTGATGTTCTCAAATTGAATTACTAATTCAATTCACCACTGTCACAATTGTTAAAATAAAATACAATAGAATCTTTTCCTGAAAAAAATACAATATTTCAATTTCTTTTTTCAATCAGATGAATTATTTCTATATACTAAATTGGGTGACAATACAATTTACTATATTTTCGGATTGGCTGAATACAGGCTTGCTTCCATGCTGGAAATATGAAACATGATAAGATGATACAGAATGGGTGCTAGTTCCAATGCACAACTTTTAAGTACATCTCAGAAAGTACCACTGGACAAGAGGACATTTCTGATTTTTTTTTTTTTTACCATGCATACCATCCACAGGGTTGAAGAATGAATAACGGTACGAGTTTAATGAAGCTAAATGTATGGTCACGAAATTTGGCAGTCTTGACAGATAACAGATTAATTTCGAGGAAAATTGATGATTGGAAGTTAGTAATGGGGTAAATTTTTTCATGTAGTACAATCATAATTATCCTGTACAATAATTAACTTACTGAGGGTACATATCATGAATTTGATGATGATAATGATGATGAAATTTGAGATCCACTAATGTGTGGTCTCATACTCCATTGATGGAATAATATTAGAAGTGGCGAAGGCAAGGAATCTTGGAGTAATGATTAATAGAAATCTGAAGTTGAGGGTATTACAAAAGTGATGAAGGCCACCCACAAAAGGATGACCAGCAGAGATAAGAGAGTAGTAATTTCATTAGATAAAGCCCTAATCAGACCACATCTAGTCATTGGAATTTGGATGAATTAACCTTGGAGAGAATGTAGAGGTAGGTAATGCAAATTATATCAGGACTGTACAATGTTATTTATGAGGATAGACTGAGAGCAATATGAAGAGTTTGGTGGAGAGAAGATGATGAGGTATGACTGATATATTTAAACTGTTAAGAGGTAGTTACATGGTTAACAATGAGGTAATTACGTGGTTAACAATGAGGGTCTTTCATATAAAAGAAAGAGGAAGAAGCAAGGGCAATTCCTGGAAGTTGCAAATGGAAGTGGTGAGACCATGGAATGCGTTATTGCTGATGGACTGCATCTGAATGGTTTTGGTGTTAGGTATAGGGAGAGAGAGAGCTTTGTTCACCGAACATGCTGCAGTGCAAATTCAGGGAAACGTAAGGAATTAGGGTGGAGGCAAGTGAGATTGTGTGAAGGTACCCATTAAGTGAGTGAATGTGAGAATGACCAAGTGAGGAATCTAGTCTCTGAAGCAAAAATATTGAATAGGATAGTCAATTCAGAAAGTAAAGGTGGGTGAGAGACTAAAGGGATGCTGCAGTTTCTATATACTAATGCCAGAAGTATCAAGAACAAGGAGGAGGTGTTTCTGGCATTGGTTAGTGCAACCTCGCCAAAATTTATAGGTACTAGTGAGACTTGGCTAATAGCAGAAGATGTAGTTACATGGATTGAATGTGAAGAGTTTAATATTTTCAGGAAAGATAGGATGGGTGGGGGAAGAGTACTGCTGACGATAGCAGATGAATTGCAAAAAGAATAAAAATTTCAAAAAGAATAGGAGACAGGCAGGAGGATGGCTGTTCAATCCAAGGAAGGATGTTAGTAGTGCATGGGATATAGTTAAGGATCATCTAGAGGAAATAGTATTAAATTGCATACCTAGGTAAGGAGGGTTAATTGGTTAGGAGTTAGATGGATAAATAATATCATTAAACATGAGCTCAGATTTGAACTGTAGCTTAAAATCATCATCATCAACAACAACCATGGGTCCAATGCCCAGATGTCTGCTGCCATCTTGATATGATTCTTCCATTGCATTCTGTTTTGTGCAAGATGACGCAATTTGTGTATAGAGTTTCCGCACCATTTGACGATGTCATCAGCCCATTCTCTGTTTGGTCTTCCTCTTTTGTTCTTTCCTTCAATCATTTCAAACAGCAATGCTTTTAATTTTCTCTCATCATTCATTTTACATATATGACCAAATAGACATAGTTTACTTTTGATTATTTTCTGGATCAGGTTTTCTTTTAGTTGTATTCGTCTGTAGATTTCCTCACTGTTCACCAGTTTATTCTCAAGATCTTTCTATAGCACTTCCTCTCAAATGCCAATATCCTCCTTTCAGATTCTCTCAGGAGTACCCAGACCTTGCATCCATAGAGCATGCTGCTGAAGATACAGGTTTCTACAATGCGCAGTTTAGTTTGCATCTTTATAGCTCGGCTCTTTCATATTTTGTCCACGGCTTTTAAAATAGTTGTTGCTCTGGCAATTCTAATTTTTATCTCTTTTTTGGGGTCCAAGTCATGCGTCATGTGGCATCCAAGATATGTGAAGTATTCCACATTTTCCAGTTGAAATCTGTCTATCGTAACTCTGTTCAGTAACTCCTGTTGTCCGAATATCATTGTTTTAGTTTTTCCGAAGTTGACATTTAGTCCATATTTTTTTCCTTCTGTGTATAGTGTTTGCAATGTCTGTTCCAGCCTTGCTGCATCTTCTTCAATCACGACGATGTCATCTGCAAAGCAGAGGTAGTTTATTCTCATGCCATTTATTGAAATGCTCCACCTTCTTCTTTAATCTTATCTAGTGTTCTTCCCAGATGTGTGATGAAGATGATTGGTGATATTAGGTATCCTTGTCTTGTGCCTTGACTAGTGGCAAACCAATCTCCAGTCTCACCTGCTATTCTGATTTTTGCTTGTGCTTGGCTGTTTATATCTTTCAGCAGGCAGATCAATTTATTGTCCACACCATAGGATTCCAAGACAGCCCATGTTATACTTTGATCAATATTATCAAATGCTTTTTGGAAGTCCACGAAACAGCAATATATCTTTTTGTTCTTTCTTTATTCTTGGTTCTCAGATTTGGTTCCCAGGATTTCCACATTAACTGTGTGAAAGGGTATACAAAGGCAGATAACGAAGACAGTTTCAGGACTGTACACTGTTAGTTATGAGGATCGGCTGAGGGAATATGGACTGCAAAATTTAGTGGATAGAAGAAGGAGAGGTGATATGATTGAGACTTTTAAACTGTTGAGAGGTGTTTACAGGGTTGACACTGGGGAATTCTTTCGCTTGGTTGAACAGCAGAAAGGAGTGATGACAAGGGGCCGTCCCTGGAAGTTATGAAAGGAAACTGTGAGCAAGAGGGCGAGGAGTGGTTTCTTTGCATAGAGGGTGGTTGAACCATGGAATGCATTGCCTGATAGAGTGGTGAGAGCGAGAAGTCAATGAGTTTAAGGAGTGGTATGATAGACTGCGTTTCCTAGGAGGGACCTCCCACGATGAGTCTTGATAGACATGTGTTTCCTAGGAAGGACCTCCTGCGATGAGTCTTTTGACTCCTTGGAGGCCTAAATAATAATAAGGTAAAATATTTAAAATTTTTAACTAAGAATTTTTGACACCAAACTTTATTTTATTTTAATAGTACAGTCTGCACATATTTAGTTCAATATCAATATTTCAGGTAAGTGACATTAATTTAAGCTAATGTAATATTTCAAAATTTAAATATTAATTCTGTATTTTAATTTTTCTAATTTCCTCCTCTTCTAGTTCTTTCTTATGTTCTCATTATTGTTTGCATTTGTGCTTTATATTTATATTTACATTTAACAATGTGTTTCCCTGAGTTCTTTTGTTCTATTTCCCAAGGTTTTCTTTCATTTCCTGTGCATTGCTTTGTATTATTAACCATGATTTTCTTTTTTGCTTCATGTGACTTCCTTTCTTTGATTTTCATAATTTTTTGTCATGTGGTTAGTGTAAACCTTTCATGCCATTTCCTTTGTCCTACTGATTATGACATCATCTGCAAAGAAATTCAGTTTTATCATGAAGGTTTTGAGCTTTTACTATTTGTAATAGTCAGCTTAAAGCAGAATTAATTTTATGGAACTTAGGCCGCGATTTTTGTTATCACCGTACATCATTTTGTTACAGTGTTTACTATACTGTATGTCTACTATTATCACTTTGCAAGTGTGTATTATTCATATGTGGATATTGATTCTGGTTTATTGGTGCAAGGACAACAAAGGTCACAATGCACCAAAGCAAAGGTTGCAGCAGAACAGAAGGTAATCAGGAGTAACAGTGATAAATTAGTAAATAATATGTACTGAAAAAAAAAAAAAAAGCAAATTTAGAAAATTTATAAATTAAGCTATTCAATATCTATACAAAAATAGAATTCATAATCAAATGTGTTTAAATAAATTAATGCTTTTTTTAAAAAAATTAAACACATCAAACAATTTTGTCTCAATCTGGAAACATATGCTTAAGTGTGGTTCAACCAGATTAGTAAAAATCATTCCTCTCTCACGTGAAGTGCTGGCACCAGAACATGACAAATGGCGAGTTGCAAATTGCATTTTTTCACACATAGGTAGGCCATCAGCTCTCAGTTAGTCAGAATGCATAAAATAACTCACCTATGCAGAACCCAGCAAGAACAACTCTCTCTCTCTCTCTCTCTTCTGTTTCTGCATTGACTAAACTGCCAGTGCTAGATTTCAGGCTTAATTTTCTTTAATTTTTTGGATTTTATCCCATACAATTTCTGCACTGGTGATACAATTAATAATATAAAATAAAATTATAAAATGAAATTAATGATATAAATCTTAAAAAAATATAAATCTGTGTTTTTTACTGACATCTCGCTAATACGCTTTGGTCCAAGCATATTTAAAGACTATTAAATTTGATGTGGTGGGGTATCTACAAAATATACCCCCCCCATGATCTAGATCTGCATGATACTCTGGATTCCACCATAGTTTTGAATAGATGGAAATTAAGATAATGTTTTTAGGATTGTGGATGTTGCTTCCTGGACAATAAAATCTATGATAAAATCACTGATTCAATGATAAGTGTTTGAATGACTGCTTCAGCATTAAATTTTGCAAGATGGGGGGGAGTACTCCAGTCAGCCTAGTCCATTTTCCACATGGACATCTGTGTGGAGAACATGGTTCCTGTGAACACATAGTGCAAACATCAGGAAAATGATTAAATTAAAAATTAAACTAAAAATGCCAACAAGAAATTATATTCTTGGTTTAGACCTTTGTCCAAGTGTAAGCAAACAATGTTTGTGCATAAAGTATCTTCACAACTGGGCTACTTTATATAGAGACTAATGATTTCATGTAAATTCCTTAGTATCCCATAATGCAAAGCACATGTCCTTTTGGAATTGTATACAGTCATACCCCAACTTACGCGAATCCAGAGTTACGCGGTTTCTTATATGTACGTATTCCCAGTCCCACTTCACCACTAGTCGTATCTTTCCAGCGCCGGCTTCACTTGCCAGTGTCGCACATGCTGTGAACAAGCACTGACATGTTTCGCGCAGTCTCCATTCATACACGATTTTTATGGTCTACAAACCTTGCGATTGTTTAATGTTATGTTCTTGATAAAAATATTATCACATAAAAAATAATAATCGTCCAAAGGAACCAAGTCTGATTCTTCTACAGCTAGCAAGAAAAGAAAAACACTGACTTTGGAAACAAAACTCAACATTAATAAGGATTTTGAAGGCGGAATGAAAATTTGTGAGCTAGTAAAGCAGTTCGATCTACAGGAATCCACAGTAAGAACAATCATAAAAGAAAGGTTTACAGATATTGGAGGACATAGATTCTAACAAGGAACGAATTGTAGCCACAAGGTAAGGAATAAAAAAATCATTAGCTTGCTATGAAGAAATTTTGCGTGACAAGAAAAAGACATTATGCCGACAGACGAATCTATTAGATTTTATGAAACCATTGACATCGAAATAACTTTCTTTTTTTTTATGTACAAAAAACACCTGTATTTCTTAAAAAATATAGGTGTTTTTTGTAAACCTTTGGTCCCAATTAAATAATATTTTGTATGTTTGTATAAATAAATTACATGCAAAATTATACCCTGAGTTACGCTTTTTGTTGGTACCACTTACCACGTAACTTCGGGGTATGACTGTAAAGCTATGCATGGAAGGACCCCTACTCAGATTGGTTTCAGCCTTTACTGAGGTATGTTAAAGTACAGAAATACCTCTGTAACTCTCCAATAACTCTGAGTGATCTACAAGACATTACTCTATATCTCACTCAGTGACCCTAAAAAGAGCATTACTAAGTCATCACTCCTGACCTGAATCCCTCTAGGTCAAGACACGCGGCAGTAGCACCACCCAGTGAAAGGCAAAAACCAGCCACAGAGGAAAACGCTCTACTCCCTGGGAAGCAAGCTATCATAATTGAGAACCATACCAGGAAGAGATAATAATAATTATCATTATTATCATAAAGGCCTCCATGGAGTCAAAAGAATTATCGTTGGAGATCGTTTTTAGGAAACACAAAGTTTATCATACCACTCCATGAATTCATTAACTATTCCTGCTCTAACCACTCTCTCAGGCAATGCATTCCATGGTTAAACACACCCTAAATGCAAAGAAACCACTCCTCAACCTCTTGCTCACAGGCTCCTTTTGTAACTTTCAGGGATGGCTCCCTTCTCATCACACCTTCCCATTGTTGGACCAAGCAAAAGAACTCCTCAATGTCTACCCTGTAATTGCCACTCAACAGTTTAAAAATCTTGATCATATCACCTCTTCTATACACCATATTCCCTCAGTCGATCCTCATAACTGACATTGTAGTCCTGAAACCATCTTTGTTATCTGCCTCTGTACCCTTTCCACAGTTAATTTATTCCCTTCAAATCCTGGGGACCAAACCTGAGAAAAATAGTCTAAGTGTGGACTGATCAGGGTCTTATACAATGGAATGATAACTATTATCTCTGCAGGTCAACACCCTTCTCAGTTTTGCAGCAATCCTCTGGGTTACCTTCTCCAACTTTGCAATATGCTCCTGAATTTCAGTTTTTTATCAATCATCACCCCCAGATTTCTTGTCTCCCCTACTTACTCCAGTATTGTTCCTCCAATCGAGTATGCATCCTCCCATCGATGGATCCCAAACTTCAAGACTTTATATTTTACTGCATTAAACCAATATCCCCAGTCATTTGTCTAGCTTATTCAAATCCTCTTGCAGGGCTACCACATCTGCACTATTACTAATAACCCTTCCCAGCTTCACATCCTCTGCAAACAACTGAATATCCCCCTGCAATCCACTGACAATGTCATTGATATAAAGGTTAAACAATATAGGTCCAAGTACTTAGCCCTGTGGAACCCAACTCGTAACCCTGTGCCTCCTTGAAACTGCCCCACCATACACAACTGTCTGATACCTATCGGACAGCCAATCCTGAATCCAGTTGACCAACCTGACATGCAATCCTATGTGCAGCAATTTAAATATCAGTTTATCATGTGGCACCCTGTCAAATGTCTTCGCTAAGTCCAAGAAAATGGCAGTATATGCTTTTCCCTCATCTACAGCTCTTGTAACTTTATTATAAAAGGCAATCATATTAGTAAAGCAAGAGCACCTTAACAAATCCATGTTGATTCTCACAAAAACACATTACTCTCATCTGTCCAATGCCGTATATAGTCCCTCACTAATTTCTCCAAGACCTTGACAACTACTGATGACACACACACTGGCTATAATTAGATACTTCCAGTCTGCTACTGCCCTTGTGCAGCAGCACTAGCTTACCTTCCTTCCATTCCTTGAGTACCTTTCCCACAGCCAGACTTTTACTGAAGCGCCAGGTCAATGGAGCTGTCAGTTCTTGAGCACATTTTCTCTCAAAACCTGTGGTGAAATACCATCCAGTCTCACAGCTTTACTGATATCCAGAGTACACAGTATTTGGAACACGCTCTCCTCTTGCACTTCTAAATCCTGAACCTGCCCCATCCCTCTAGTATTAAAACATTCTTCTGGATGAAATACTCCAATAAAATGCTCACTGAACAATTCCACATTGTCGTCTGCATCAGTCACTCTATTCCCATTTTTATCCCACAATGTCATTCTTCCACAATCATTTCTCCTTCTACTGGTCACAAAACTAAAAAATTCCCTAGGATTTTCTTTGGGTCTTAGTGCCAATCTCTTCTCATATTCCAGTTTTGCCTTCTTCACCATACTGGTCATTATCCTGGCCTATGTCTTATATTCTACATGTATCTGCCCTCCACCTCTATCTCCTTATATCTCTTCCATAATCTCTTTTTCAACTGCAGTTCCTGTTTGTCATCCACTTTACACCAAATTGTGTCCGCTTCTTCACTCATGGAATACAGCTTACCATTGCTTCCAACAAATATCCTTTCTCAATTTCCCAAGCACTAATGATATCCTGGCCTTCCAATTCTGCCCTCTATGGAACTGCCCCTAGTTGATACCTAAGACTATTATAATCACCTGCTTTATAATTCCACATATGTTCCCTTTTCTTTGATACACCTGCATGTCTATTCATCTTCCAAGTCAAAACCACATGGTCACTCTCTTCAACTGGAAGAAGAGATGTCACTCACTTATCATCAGCTCTTCTGATGCTATGACCAAATCCAAAACTCTTGAACCTCTTTTTCCCTCTATTACATCTTGCCTAAGACATTTGTCCCTTAAGAATTCTAGAAATTCCATCCCGTTATACTACATGTATTTTCCTCTTCCCAGCTTATGCTGCTGTGGTTAAAATCTCCCATAACAATCACTATTCTTGCACTTGCCAAGCTCAACTGCCTAAACACACCTGCTCCCCACTCTCTGTGCTCCATGATAAGATTACAAAACTCATATATTTCCAAAATACAAGTAGTCAAAAGGTGTCACAATTTGTTAAAATACTCTGGATTAAAGAAAGATATTGAAAGTTTTTTCACTTGCTTATAACTTTAAATTAAAGATGCCAAGAAATTATATTCTTGGTTTAATCCTTTATCCAAGTGTAATCAAACAAAGTTTGCTCATGAAGTAACTTCACAACTGGGCTACTTGTATATAGAGGTCATATCAACTGCCTTAGTATCCCATAATGCAAAGCATACACCCTTTCAGATGTGTATGATGCTATCCATTATGGGAAGGACATTACATAGACCAGTTTCAACCTTTATTCAGATCATATTAGCGGGAGCCAGACCCAGAAGAGAGATACAAGTGAACCAGTCATGAATATATTTCACTTGCATTGTTTGCTTACATTTTGTACAGGATTAAACCAAGAATTTAATTTCTTGTCATTTTTAATTTAAAGTATAACAAGTAAAAAAATTTCCAACATCTGTCTCTAATCTAAGATTTTAATAGTAAGATGTAACACCTTTTGAATATTTGTATATGGGTAATATATGACTTCTGCATTATTCAACCTTGGTAACTCATCTGGGTCTGGCTCCCACTAATGAGACTTCAATAAAAAATAGTAAAAACTGAGACTTTCCAATGGAACATATAGAGAACCATACCGAAATTCTTATCCTGACATTCTTGAAATGCGATAAAATCAGTAACATATGAAAAGATATATATCATATGAAGATTGAAACTCTCTTTCTAGTGAAGATGCCTATACCAAATTTTGTTAACATCAGTAGAGTACAGACACGGTGCCTGCATTCTGGTTCGTATGATCACTTGAATGGCAACTGCCCCAAAGCTAAATGTTTTGACTGTATAGAGATTCGACATATAGGTAATCAGAATCTCAAACCTTTGTCAGAAATGTGAAATTTCTGAACATTGCATTACAATCTGTTCTTTCAAAACTTTTACTGAAAGAATGAGAGCACTGGTAGAGCCAATTAGAACAGCATATATATCGCAGAGGCATAAAGAAGAGTTTCCAGTTGTTCCAATTCAGTCTAGTAAAGATAGTGCTTTCAAGCAAACTTATAGCGCCTCCGTAGCGCAATTGGAAGAACGACGGTACATTGTGCCCTTCAATTGGAATAGGCCTAAGTTCGATTCTCGACATGACAGGAGGAATCTTTATCTGGATGATTTCAATCGAAGGTGAGTTAGCCGATCTCATCAGGGTTTTTTCTCCCGGAAACTCGGGTTTTTCATCCCGCATAGAAAAATCGGCCCTTCAGAACACACGCAATTTACAGACAAAAAATACTAGTTGTAGTAGTGGTGGAGGTAGATGGCATTGATGGAGATGCTTTGTAGTAGAGGTTCGGTGTAGTGGTTGAAATAGTTTTAGGTGTCCTCCTGCGATGAATCTTCGGACTCCTTGGAGGTATCAGGAATAATCATAATAATAATAATAATAATACTTGTTAAAATCACAAAAAGTCAGTGACAAAATGAACCCCAAAATTCCAAAACTGCAGGTGCCACTTTCCCAGTCAAATATGGATGTAACAACAACAGTTGAAATTACCAATAATGAACCCAGTATAACAATTGAGCAGATACAAGATAAAATGCAAACAAATGAAACTGTTATAAGGAGAAACCAGAGAAGAAACAGAAAAGCAAGCGAGACAACTGAAAGAACTTAATATGCAGACAAGATCATCAAAAAGAAAAGAGTAATTAATAAAAAAAAAGTATGATAAACAAAAAAAAGACGTATTAAAAAAAGAACTAAATCTAAAAAAGAAGAAATAATAAAAAATCTAAAAATGGAAAAGATTGTGAATCATCAAATGAAAACTCTTCAGGCTCAGAAAAGTTCATGGATGATTATGGAGGAACCATCTCATGCTAATAAAGGGAAAGCAAGAGATACAATTAAAGAAACAATAAAGCTTACTGATTTAAAGTTTTCTCAATAAAATTTTCATCTACATGAAAAGAAAATAACTAGACTCCAAATCAAGAACAACAATTTACAAGAAGTAGGCTACACAATTGCTCCTTCACAGATTGAAGACATCAAGTTCATCCAAATAGAAGTTAAAGACTTACCAGTGACAGTTCAGTAATCATATCATCTCCTTTCTACATTGCCTCATGAAATGTATGAGGATTCCACAGGCAAGTTAAACAAGAAGCTATAGGGAAACTTATACCATACCATATCAGGTTTTTGTTTCTCAAAGAAACACTTCTGCAGATATAAAGATATAAAAATTTTGTAACAGATATCCACTTATTTCATATTGGAGCTTTAGAAGATTTAACAGGGCTGGAATAGGATTTCTTATTCTCCCCGCCCCCCTCCTTGGGTCCTTCTAATAAGGTTTATAAATGTTTATGCTCCATCAAGTGAAAAAACAGTTAGACGAAAATTCTTCCAGGAATTGAAGCCATATTTACATGGTGCCCACTACATCACAGCAGCTGGAGACTGGAATTGTTTTGAAAACCCCACATTAGACAAAATAGAAAGCCATCCCAGGAGTGGAAAAAGTGGGATATGCACAAATAAAACATGCCTCGACAATGCTCAGCTAGTAGACTTATGGAGGATTTCCAATCCTAACTCCTAGCTTACATCTACATGAATCAAACTATTGGTATCCATGTTGATTGAATTTATATCTTCTTCCCTTATAAATAGGATAATTCAGATAAAACATCTTGACATCAACATGTCAGATCATAGTCCAATTCTACTAAAAAAATGCCTTTCTTTTAGTGTTGCACGGTGATCAGCATTCATTTTTAGAAATTATGGACTTTACAACTGTGTTATAAACCTTATTATGAAGGTCGAAACATTGGGAAATTAAAATAGTTATTTATAACACGGTTATAAAATCCATAATTTCTAAAATTAATCCAGTTCTACTTAAGTTCCAATGCATGGAACAAGTAGAGATCAGTTCTGGACCATGGAGACTTCTGCAAAATTTTCCATTCATCTTTTCAACCAAATTCCAGACCCTCTATCCAATGCAATGGTATAGAATGCAGCAACATCATTAGAAACATTAACATGGAGATAGAAGTGGAAAAGCAGAAACAAGTAGAAGAAAGAAATTTTGAAATAAGAATACAGCAGTACTTAGCAGATAGCTCTTCAGCTGCCCTCTTCATTAGACAATTCACTAAATTCTGCCAAGAAAGGATCATCACTCAAATCTGCACTGATGGTGAAGACATGTCCATCATTCAAGACATCCTTGACTCCTTTCAAAAACACTATAAAAATCTGTTTGAAGACAATAGTACTGGGGAAAATTATAACTGTTGGAACATTGATGGCTTTCCTGTTCATAACTACGATGGGTTTGATAGATCCATTACAGCATCTGAAAGTACTACAGATTATAAAGAATAGCAGACAAAAAAAAATTCCCATGAATTGATAATCTAAGGATAGCACTTAAACATGAGGCCTGGGATTTTATTCTTCCCATTTTAGTTACACTGTTTAATTCTTTTTCTCTCATCAAAACACAATACCAAGTGAATTTGTAGCAAGCCATGCTGTTCTCATTCCAAAACTTAATAGAGATCATACCTCAATCAGCAGCTGGAGACCTATTTCTCTATCTAATACTGACTACAAGATATTTTTTTGCATTATCAATAACAGGCTCAAAGTATGAAGGAGATACATAATTAAAAGCACACAGATGTATGGAGTTTCAGGCTGAGCAGTAGAATTTAATTTGTTTCTGCTACGTGATCTACTCTACTTAGTGGAGTAGATCACGTACACCTTACTCAAGCATTTGATAACATCCAGCATCCCTTCCTGATCCAAATTCTCCTGCAAATTAGTATGGGTAAAAAGCCTGCAGTCCTTCATTAAAGGAACCTATGCCAATTCAAATATCCACCTCCTAGTTAATGGGTTCCTATCAGATGCAGTCAAATTTCAAGAAGGAATTTGCAGGAAGTCAACAATATACATGCTGTGAGAGGAATAACAGTTCCTTCAACTATGAAGGAAAATAAGGTATTAGCATATGCTGATGATGTAAAAGGCACTTTGAGGGATAATGATTCCATATACATCTTTTTTGGTATTTTGGAAAAATTCAACAAGATAAGAGGATTAACTGCTAATGCAGACAAAACAAAATTAAAAGTTTTTGGAAAGTGGGATCTTGGAGGCATTCCTTTTGGATTAAGAGAGAATCCTTCACTATACTTGGAATTCCCTTCTCCACCTACTCAATATTACCAGTTCAAGAACACATTTACAAAATCTTTGAAACCTTAGAAGTCTCTGGAAAACTGGGCCACTTTCCTTTTTTCTAAAGCCATAGTGTTTAAAACCATATCTTCCCTGTTCAGTTGTACATAATAAATATTACAGTACAGAGGCTGAAGAAAGGCAAGTATATAGTAAGCTTGTGCAATTTTTTGGTCCAGTCAAAACAAAGAAGTTAAAAAGGATTTCTTCAACTATCAAAGAATATTGGAGGCTTTGGGTTTTCAGTCTTAAAATTCAATACAGCTTCAAAAATCCATAAAATGTTTCTGAACAATCACACATGTGCAGACCTTCTCTGGTAGTATCTGGATTTTCCTCTCCCTGTTTGGACTAAATGATTATAAAGCTCCAAGAGCTGAGATTGTTCCTGAATGCTACATTTTGTGCTTAACTCTAAGATTGCTACAACATTCTGGCATTGACATTTTTTCCATTAATAAAAGTAAAATTTGGTATAAAGAAATCTTTAACCTCTTTCGCCATGAACTTCCACAGTTGGGTATTAGCAAAAACACTTTGTTTCACAACTTACTGAAATTTGAAGGACATCCATACAGGAGGGATCTGGCTTAGAGAATTGCATATGGTTACTTTCCTGTCAATACCATCAAATGGAGATACTGTGACATCTGTTACCAATCAGAAATGGTAGAACATGCATTCTACAGCTGTCCCTCTTGCCCTGCATATTTGGAAAGATTATGTAAAGTGTTGGGTATTTTGTTACAACAGAATAGGTTCTTTTTTTTTTTTTTGCAGTACCCACTACCTGTCAGCAATGGGAAAAGAATTTTGATTTTTATAATTAATGAATTAAAATACTATTCATGGAAGGGTCATATTGCTGGTTTTCAAGCATTGATTTGAAAACCAGCAATATGATTACAAATACTTTACAATATTGTTCAGTCAGACGATTTTTGTATTTAGAAAGAAGCATCCTAAAATGACTTTTAATGGGATTATATTGATCAAGTGCATATAATAAACAACTATGTTATGCCAACTAGTTTCACAAACTAAGGCTATTGGCATCTTCAGGGTACATAACTGATGTAAGGCACTAAAAAGTAAAAAAACTGTTACAAACTAAAATCAACCGATTCCAATTATATTAAACAAAGAACAGAGCGCGTACAGTCTTAGTTGGTGAAACTAGTTGGTATAACATAGTTGTTTATTATATGCACTTGATCAACATAATCCCATTAAAAGTCATTTCAGAGCTTTTTTTGGTCAAGAAAATTTAACGTTTTTTTAAGAAGCATTCTAGTTTTGGCTAGGTGGTATAGACTCACATTATGCAATATTCACCCGGGGGAGATAAAATTCTCCCTATTTTTACTATGAGAAGTTTTTTTTAAATGGTTCCATCCTCTTAGTTCAATGTGATTTTATGGTCAACTGCAGGGATGACTGGAGAGCAATCCCAGGCAGAAAAGGGCAACTCAAAGTGGTTAACTCAGATAAGGCTGACCACCTAGGTATCAGAAATCTTTGTACTTGAGTTTTAATTGGTCTTCTGGTTGTTCATCTGCATGAGACTGGTGAAAAAGGAAAACTGATATACCATTGGCTCTATGATGACATAAAAGAGCTGAGACCCTTATCTCTCATATTATATATGTGTCTTTTCTTTCTCCTAATATTAGCAGGCTCTCTTGCACCCCTATTCCAACTATTCTAGGCTTATGATGAACATCCCTTTACTAGCTCCAAACGTGTGTGGGTAGTGGTCCCTCCCTATAATGCATAGCATCATACACATCCAAAATTGTGTGTGCTTTGCATTATAGGATACTAAGGCAATTGATGTGAAGTCATTAGCCTCTATATACAAGTAAGCCTTAGCAAGGTCCAGTAGAATCACTATAAACCCATTACCCTTATCCAGTTCAGTGGTCACTGTGTTATAAAACGTGAGCAAGTTACTGAGGCATGATCTACCTTTCACAAAACCATGTTTTCCCCAATACAGTATTCCATTTTCATCTATCCAATCCTGCATTTTTCTCTTGACTAATTTCTCCAAGACCTTGACAACAATTCCTGATATGCTAATTGGTCAGTAATTTACAACAGCAGTCTTGGAACCTCCTTTATGCAGTGGAACTATTTTCCCCTCTTTCCACCTCCTCGGGACTAACCCAGACCCGAGACTCAAATTAAACAAAATGGTCAAGCGTGCTGACAATTCTTCAGCCGCTTCACGTATGACACGAGCTGGTATACCATCCAATCCCCAGATGTATTGACATTGAGGTTTTGTAATAGACTACTCACCTCCACTTCGTTCACCACAATTCCCATATAATCTATTGGTTCATTCATTCCTGTAATGTCACCACCTGGATGATATATTCTTGCAAAGTGCTCGCCCAGTAATTCAACTATATCAACTGATTCGGTTACTTCCCTACCATCAGCAATCTTTAAAATCATTCTGCCATATACATTTTTTCTTTTACTTGCAACATATCGAAAAAACTGTTTGGGTGCAAATGCAATTTCTTACCACACTCATTACCCTTCTGGCCTGCGCTTTATAATGTTCATGTGTCTGCCAGTCACCTTTCTCCTTAAATTCCATCCATAGTTGTTTCTTTTTTTTGCAGCTCAAGCTTAAAGGTGTTATTCATCCATTTAACCCCTACTTGATTTATTATTCGGCCTCTAGGTATACAGTCAGCTATTGTCTCATGCAAACACTTCCTAACCGCCTCCCATGCACTATCAACATCTAGCCCTTGCAGTTTTACATGCCATGGCACTGAACCAATCAAACTCCTAAGCTTGTCATAGTTATTAGCCCGATAATTCCACATGTACCCTGTCTTAATTGTAAATTCCACACCTTTAGCCACTTCCCAAGTCAAGACCCTATGATCACTCTCACTAATTGGTGGCAACGTGGTCACATTCGTTACAGCCAAATTTCCAGATGCAATTACTAGGTCAAGCACTCTCTGACCCCTAGTATTTTCCATTACATGCCGTCGCAGATAGTTATCCCTTAATAATCGCATGAAATCCAATTCCTTCCTCCCATGTGTGTCCTCTCCTCCTTCCAATCAATGTTACCATAGTTGAAATTACCCATAATAATTACCCTCCTTCCACTCATTTCTTCTATTTGCTTATGCATACTATCTCCTCCATCTATTCCATCACCTGGTCTATAGCAGCACCCAACTGTATATTTTGTTCTGCTAGTTTCAATCTCACACCACATAGCCTCAAATGTGCTCTTTTCTCTATCCCGCAGTTCCACTTCTATTCTCCTTGGCTGTAGCTCATCAGCTGTCATCAATAACACTCCCCCCCCATTTTATTCTCCCTGTCACTCCTGAACACCGTACCCCTCACATTCAATCCCACTAGCTATTCATCTTCTATCAGCCATGTTTCACTAATGCCAATAACCTGTGGCCTAGAAGTGCCAACCAAAGCCAAAAATTCTTCCTTCTTGTTCCTAATACTTCTGGCATTAGTATACATGAATTGCAGAAGCCCATTTGTCTCATCCCTATTTTGATGCCTTATACTAACCATCTCATTCTGTTTCGCAGTCTTCGTACTCAACTATATATACTTGCTTGGGCATATTACACACATTCATACACTCAACTATCTCTCTAAAGTCTGCATATCTACTCCCCCCCCCCCCTTAATAACTCTAGGTTAGCGAAATTTTAATCACCTCGTCATTATCAATTTTCACTGCCAGGTCATGTTCTATATTGATAGCAAAGCTATGACCATTTAATCTTTCCTGGAGCATTGTGATCTACAGAAGCTCTTTATTCCTGAAAGTTTACTAAATGCTCTTTCACCTTCGGCAACTGCTACTGGTATTGTGCAAAAAATTCTGCTTGACGTACATATTTTGGGAAAAACACCGTGAAGTCAAAATTTATAAATTGTATTTAATAAATCTAGTCCTGGTATAACATCTTTAAATGTGACGTTATAAATCTTTTTTATGTAATAGATTTCGTCTTTCAGAGATGATGTTAAGCCTTTTGAATATTTATTTATTAAATTATTGCACGAGTCAGAAATTTCTTGATGATTCATTGTTTGAAAATTTAATATTGGTGAAAATAAATTCTGAATGTTTTTAAAGATGTGAAACATATGTGAAGTTGGGAAATAATTGTATCCAGTATAACAAAATACACAGTTCTTTTAAAATGTCCTTGTGTATCATCCCCATCTGCACTTTCTTCGTCTGCTAGCTGTATTCTCTTCGCTTTCGATCGTTTTTCGACATTTGGGGTTATACCCAATTTAATTGCAACAAGTGTAGCTTCAGAGAGAACATCTTGCCACTTATTTCTAAAATGTTAGAGTTCTTTTAGAAGAGACTCAACATTTGCTGTTGCAATATAAATCGATATGGAATATTTTATTTTGTTTGTCATTGGAAGCTAAAATTTTAAACCAAATTGTTGCAAAAAGTATTGCTTTGAAACTTGAAAAATATTGATTTAGCGCAACAGCTTCAGAATGACCTTCATTTGATAATTTCCCAGTCAAAATTACATCTTCTAAAGCTTTTAAAATACTTGGAAGCTTCTGAGCAACCAGTTTAACCGAATCAATTCTACAACACCAGTGAGTTTGAGATAGACCATGAAGAGAACAGCCAGTTTTTTCTAATAAAATTTGCCATCTCATTAGGCTTGAGCTAAAAAATGCAAATAAAAGCTCCAGTTTCCAAAATATATTGTACTTTCCAAACAATATTTAGCTGCATTTACGCCCACTACATTCAGTGAATGTGCTACACATGGGGAATAAAGAGAAGTTTCAATTTCTTTTTCAATAAAAGACCAAACACCATTTATTTTTTCACTCATATTTTCAGCATTGCCATATCCCTGACTTCTGCAGTCTTGTATATCAATTTCTAGTTAATTGAAGCATTCTAATAATTTTTTTGCTATTTCCAATTTATATCACTAAAGTAATCTAGCCAAGTACCTGATTCTTTGTAATTTATAACTTCGGTAGCTTCTAAGTTGGTAGTCGCTTCAGCTTCACCTCCAGTTGAAGTAAATTCTTCATATATTAAATCGTTGTTACCAACTGCATCGGTGTAGTGCTAATTATTGCTTCAATTCCAGGTCCAAGCCAATTTTTTTCTTTATCTTCAAGGTTTAAATTGTCCCTAGTGTCTATTTCAGTGTTCATTCATTTGAGAGTTAGCTGCTACAGGTCCAGGTGAAGAAGATTCCTTATTACTTTTGTCAGCAGTTAAACTATTAGCACATTGTTTACTTGAAATTTCAATATCTTGGTGTTCTTCAGTCTTCAAATATTTCAGTAGTAAATGCTTGTTTTTTAAATCTTCTTTTGCCTTCGTACGATCCCTTTTCTCCTTTCATTTTTGATTTCCAGATTTATAATGACACATTTCTGTTGGTCAAATTTTAATATTTAAAATATAATTTTAATAATTAAAAAATCAAATTAATAAGAATACTTACTTTTATTTTTTAGCACAATGCCTACACTACACAGTTGCACACTTTACAAACAATCATAAAATCTTCGTCTATCAAAATACTAACAGGAATGAAGCATTCTGGCAAGGAACATTACTGTGAATGCAATTACTAGCTAGCGTTAGTGCAGCCGACTGCAACAACCTTGCATGAATGCCTATTGACATCATCACCCACTATAATTACAGTCATCTGCACCGAGAGAATCAGTGTCTTCTGGACACTCAAGGCGAGCTAAAGAGGATAGCCGTCTGTCTAAAACAAAACACAGTATCATTCTCGATATGCCATTATCCTTTTTGTATTATTATGAGAATTAAACCATGCATTATAAACACAGTTATGTGACACGTCGGGGCCCATGACAAAAGTCTCAGATGTCACCCCCCCTCTTGGCGGCTCTGTATGGCATCATCCATTTGTGTTGGCAATACCTCACAGAATGATGTGTTCATTAAAGTCATGCATGAGAAGTGTGGGCTGAGTTAGTTACAATATAAGATTATCGAATTTAATCTCATTTACCTTGCAACCCGGCGGTAAATAAATGGGACATACTGTAATAAGAAATCCCACAGATATGTGAATTGTTATTGTTTCTTCCAGAACAGTATTAAGCTGGACATGATTAGAAAGGTTAATGTTGCCCATTAAATATAGTTACTCTACCATTAGAGCCTCCAGAGCTCAGATGGTATAGACAAAACCCTTTGGTTGGAAAGACCTTAGTTCAATTTCCATTCGTGACATGAGGAACATTCATCTGATCTCTTTTGACCAAAGGTGAGTTAGCAGTCCCATATGGAGGTAGGGAGTTTTTTCACCTGGAAAATTGGGTTTTTCGTCCCCCAAAACAGGCAAACTGGCCCTGTGAATACATACATACACACACACACACACACACACACAGATTACAGTCAGGAATACTTAAAAACGCTCCCTTCTAGCCATAGGTCTCGAGTCCAGATAAAACAGGGAGATTGAGATGGTGCCATACCTCCTCATAAAACAGGCTCATGGCCATTGTATCATCAGATGAAATAAATAACTTCACCATGAGCCTGGCAATTTCCAGTTTTGCCTTACGAACAACAGTAAAATGATACCATCGATATTAAGGCAGTTCAACAGATCCACTGTAAAATTTTCCTACTGTTTTTGTTTTGTAGGCTTCACAGAATTCCAGGAGTGTGACCCTGTCACACTCTTGGAATTCATGTAAAAATGTGGTTAACAAAAATGTAAGGGCTAGCGAAATTACATGAATAAAGGTAAATTGGTGGAATGGAGATGTCTGTGTAAAAATAATTTATTATTATTATCTATGACCTTTGGGGAATTCAGGACTCGCTGAAGGAAGCTATACATCACCCCAACCAGCTATCACACCTGCTCATAAATTCATTCATACTAGATACCTTCACCACTTCAAGAGGCAAACTGTTCCACTCACCTTGCAGCTCTGTGAGAGAAAAATCTACTTCTTACTCCTTTCTTAACCAGGCACAAACTTAACTTCCATTGATGTCCCCATGTTCTCTCACCATGTCCATATAATGAAAAATTTCATCAGATGATATCCTATATTATCCCTCTTTCTCCTGTTTACCAGAGTCAGCAGTCCACAGACCTTCGATCTAGCCTTATAACTTACATTCCATACTCCTGATATAATCTTTGTAACTCTTTTCTGTGCCCTATTCACAGCATGTTTATTCTTTTGGAACCTACAAGACTAATTCTATATGCAGAAAGGCATGTATGTTCTTATTAAGGCCTTGTAAAGAGACAAAATTACATCCTTATATACTGGTGTCCAAAAGCTAAGGACAAACAAAATTTTTACCTGTATATGAAAAAATTTTCATGACTACAGCCAAATGTGGACATAAATTTATTGCCAGCATACTAATAAATTATATCACACGAAAAATGTGTTATAAATTTTGCACAAATTAAATTGCAATACATTTTTGGCAAAGGTTACAAATTTATGAAGGACATAGTTAAGGAATTAATGTACAGTGCTTATTGAAATCTATGTGGAAAAACATTTCAGTATGGAATATGTTCACAGAGAACTGTGATGCAATTCCCACAACTTCATACCATGCTTAGCACCAAGTGATTCAGGAGTTCTTGAAGTAAACTGGCCCACAGCTCCTTCAGAACAAGGATAAATTACTAGTATTATTATTATTACTATTACTATTATTACGGGCAACTCCAGGGAGTCATTAGACTCATCGAGGGAGGCCCAAATCATATTCATCACAACTATTTGACATTCATACAGTATCTATCATACCTCGCCTTAAACTCATTCACTGTCACAGCATCCACCATAGACTCAGGGAACACATTAGACTCATTCACTACTCTAAAAGTAAAGAACCCAGCTCTAACACCTTTACTAACCACACTTTTGCCCAGTTTCCATGGATGTCCCCTAGTCCTCCCACAACCAGCCCTGTTCTCAAAAATATCTTCTGAATTAATTTTATAGAAACCCTTCAGTAATTTGAATGTCTCAATCATATCTCCCCTCCTCTGCCTATCAACCAATTTTTGCAACCCACAAATCCTCAACCTGTTCTCATACGGTTCATTCCACAGACCTGCTATCATCTTGGTCACTCGCCTCTGGATCCTCTCCACCTCCTCCCTATCAAGAAGAAACCTAGGTGACCAAATCTGAGCACAGTAGTCTAGATGGGGTCTTATCAAGGCTCGATACAGAGGAACAATAACCTGCTTGTCAACGTATTCTTCAGCAACCAAGTGATTTGATGAGCTGATTTGGCCACTTTTGCAATGTGTCCCCTAAATTTCAATTCCTTATCTACCAACACTCCTAAATCTCGTGCCTCATCAATTTCCTGGAGCACGGTTCCACCAATGCAGTAAACTGCCGCCAATCTTTTCACCCCAAAATGCATAACCTTACATTTTGCCACATTAAACTGACATCCATTCTCCTTAGCCCAGACTTCCAATCTATCCAAATCATCCTGCAAAATTTTGATGTCATCTGCATTCACTATTGCCCTACCCAACTTCGCATCATCCGCAAACAAATGAACTGTTCCTCTCAGATCCTTTCCTATATCATTTATGAACAAATTAAACAGCAGTGGTCCAAGAACAGATCCTTGTGGCACACCACTAGTCACAGGCCGTCTTGTGGACTCTACTCCTGAGTAAACCACTCTCTGATATCTCTCCGTCAACCACCCTCCTATCCATCTCACCAACCCTATGTCCATCCCCATATGCCCCAATTTACTGATTAGAATTCCATGTGGTATCCTGTCAAAGGCCTTGGCAAGGTCCAGTAGAATCACTGTAAACCCATTAACCTTATCCAGTTCAGCCGTCACTGTGTTATAATACGTGAGCAAGTTACTGAGGCATGACCTACCCTTCACAAAACCATGCTGTCCCCGATACAGTATCCCATTTTCTTCTATCCAATCTTGTATTTTCCTCTTGACTATTTTCTCTAAGACCTTGATAATGATTCCTGTTATGCTGATTGGCCGGTAATTTTCAACAGCAGCCTTGGAACCACCTTTGTGCAGTGGAACTATTTTCCCCTCTTTCCACCCCCTTGGGACTGACCCAGTCCTGAGGCTCAAATTAAACAAAATGGTCAAGGGCACTGACAATTCTTTGGCTGCTTCACGTACGACACGAGCTGGTATACCATCCAATCACACAGATGTATTGACATTGAGGTTCTGTAATAGACTAGTTACCTCTACTTCATTCATCACAATTCCAGTATAAGCTGTTGGTTCTTCCATTCCTGCAAAGTCACCACCTGGATGATATACTCTTGCAAAGTGCTCGCTCAGTAATTCCACAATATCGACTGATTAAGTTACCTCCCTACCCTCAGCATTTTTTAAGATCATTCTACCATGAGCATTTTTCCTTTTACTTGCAACATATTGAAAAAACTGTTTGGGATTCTCTTTAGCCTGCGTGGCCAATTTCCTTTCGTAATCTGCTTTTGCTTTTCTTACCACTCTTGTTACCATCCTGGCCTGAGCTTTATACTGTTCCTGCGCCTGATGGTCACCCTTCTCCTTAAAATTCCTCCACAATTGTTTCTTTTTTTGCAGCTCAAGCTTAATAGTGTTATTCATCCATTTAACCCCTAATTGATTTATTATTCGGACTCTTGGTATACAGTCAACCATTGCCTCCTGCAAACAGTTCTTAACCACCTCCCATGCACTATCAACATCCAGCCCTTGCAGTTTTACATGCCATGGCATTGAGCCAAGCACACACCTAAGCTTGTCATACTTACCAGCCCGGTAATTCTACATGTACCCTGTCTTAATTGTAAATTCGACTCCTTTAGCCACCTCCCAAGTCATGACTTTATGGTCACTCTCACCAATTGGTGGCAACATGGTCATGTTCATTACAGCCACATTCTCGGTTGCAATTACTAGGTCCAGCACTCTCTGCCCCCTGGTATTTTCCAATACATGTTGCCGTAGATAGTTGTCCCTTAATAACCGCATAAAATCCAATTCCTTCCTCCCATGTGCCCTCTCCTCTTTCCAGTGAATGTTACCATAATTGAAATCACCCATAATAATTACCCTACTTCCACTCATTTCTTCTATTTGCTTATGCATACTATCCCCACCATCCACTCCATCACCCGGTCTATAGCAGCACCCAATTGTATATTTTGTTCTGCTGGATTGTATCTCACACCAAACAGCCTCAAATGCGCTTTTTTCCCCATCATGCAGTTCAACTTCTATACTTCTTGGCTGAAGATCATCAGCTATCATCAATAACACTCCTCCCCCCTTTTTATTCACCCTGTCACTCCTGAACACGCTATACCCGTCGCATTCAATCCCACTAGCTTTATCATCTTCTGTCAGCCATGTTTCACTAATACCGACAACCTCTGGCCTGGAAGTGCCAACCATGGCCAAAAACTCTTCCTTCTTGTTCCTAATACTCCTGGCATTAGTGTACATGAATCGCAGAAGCCCATTTGTCCCATCCTTACTTTGATGCCTTATACTAACTATCCGATTCTGATTTGTTGTCCGTCGTACTCGCTCGGGCATAATATACTCATTCATACACTTAACTGCCCCCCTAAAGTCAGCATATCTACTCCCCCCCCTCTTAATAAATCTAGTTTCCCTGAGTCTGTACATCCACTTCCACATCATTCATCAACACTCTTTCAAGTCTCCATACACCAACTCCATTCAAATGCAATCCATCCATCTTATATAAGTCCTTTCGCCCATCGAACTCATTCCACACATTCACAAATTCCACACCACTCTCCATGCATAACCCACGCATAAAGTCATTGGCAATTATGGCCCTCCTTCTAAACACTTCACTGTCATACCGCGGTAAGATACTCACCATCCTAACTCTCTCACTCTTCTCTTTTGCTACTTCAAACAACTCCCTCACATCCTCTATCATTTCCATTTTGTCCTGTTTCAAATCATTTGTTCCTGCCACGATTATCATCTCTTTCACCCTCTGTTTTTGCAGTCGAATAGATTCGCTGACGTCCTTTATGATCGCACCCGGCTGGTACGACTTCGTTAAATTCTCAATTATTACGCCTCTTAATAGCGAATCCCCATACAGCACTCGCTCCTTCATTTTATTGACGTTTGCAAACATTCTATTATTTGCCGTCGCAGACTTCCGCCGGTTATTTGTCGGTACGTTCAACACACATTTTTCCATACGCTCCAGTTGTCTTTTAGCTCTGTGTATGGCACCATTCAAACGGGCAATTTCGCTACTCGCATTGATCTCACCATTTTCATTATCGATCAAATCATCCATTCTTTCTGTGTTTCTACCTTCAATTACATTTTCGGCGACGCTCTCACACCTATCTGGCACTACCACGCAATTCTCTAGCACACCGCCATTTTCTACATTCTGACTATCGTTCACGATATCGCTCTCGACACACGAAACACGCTTGAAGTCCTCATTCTCTTTACACTTTTTACACATATTAACTCCACTATCACTTTCTAACCAGACTCCCACTGCTCTTCGCAAGGCATACATCTCACAGACAGCACATTGCATAAATTCGTTTACATCAAAACTCTTAAACAAACATGGCGATCTGGCCGCCATTTTTTTTCTTTATCGGTGCCATGTGTGCGCTATCTTTTCTTAAAAATAATAATTAAAATAACAGAAAACACGCAAAAATTGTACAGACACACCAAGAAACAAAAAGCAAACAATACTACTTAAAATTCTAGTAAAATATCTAATGTTAACACAAAATAATACTAATCTTTTCAGGAGCTCTCGACAAGCCGACGATCTAATCAGTGCGACACCCCAAAGCCTTGTTTATTTTCTGGAGGGGAATTTTGAGCAGCAATGCATCTCCCTATTGCATTCCAAATGTGTTCTATGGGGTTTGAAATCTGATTCCACCACTGAAGCCACTCAATTTGATTAATATCCTAGGTCTCCAGAAGTATCTTCACTGCTTGTGTATAATGTGGTGTGGCACTGTCACCATGAAAATTAATTCTTCACCCACAGCACCACAGAACCAATGAACATGACATTGAAGAACTTCATTGCAATATCATTCACTAATCATAGTCCCTTTTTCCAGCACTTGTAACTGAGTCCATCCATTAAGCATAATGCCTACCCACACCATGACCCCAGCAGTGCTGCTTCTATACCTTTCAAGAACATTCTCACAATAGTAAGCAGTATCATCTTCATGTGAGATCAAGTGCCATCTAGAATCAGAGGGAAGATTAAAACAACTCTCATCTGTAAAGAGTATATTAGCACATTGGTGTCTCATCCAATTTTTATGGACACAACAGTGAAAACATGCTCTGTAATGATCTGTGTCCCTTTATCCAAAGCTCATTACAGAGCATGTTTTCACTGTTGTATTACAATGAAAACTGTATATTTACATATACAGTGAATGATGTAAATGATGTACTACAGGCCTTCAGGTATATAGGCCTACTTGTCAGAGACATCTTGCCACAGTTTGTCGAGATATCTGCATACCTGAGCTTGAATGGAGCCAACTTGCTGTGATGCATCGATTATGTTTGCTGTTATAACCAAAAATCTGTCTTCATGCTCTGTGATAGAGCAAGAATGACCTCTTAGGAAACAACTGGAACACATTCCATTGGTTTGAAATGCTGTTCAGAACCTGGATACAACACTACTAGTGAGATTCCAAACTCTCTGGCAATATCAGTAATTCTGCAGCCTTCTTCAAGCTTTCCAATAATTCTTCCCCATGTGAAATAATCATGATGATGTCTTTGAGACATTACAAGACATCAAAATTTTATTCCTTCATGAAGAGAGTTTCCATCAAACACAATTAGCTTAGCATAGTCTTTTGCCTTTCATCCTGTTGAGTGATTCCATGTGACCCTTTGAGTGCAATTAGAAAATTTTAACGTGTACCCTCACATTCTACTCAAAATCATCAAGTATACAAACTGCCACAAGCTGATTTGTCAGAATTTGAAGTTGTAATCTTCAGAAATAGTGTTCATCCTTGGGTTTTATGACGCCAGCGTATGTTAAGGTACATTTCAATACTGCAGTTATCCTCTGCAATTTGCTATCTGACCTTTGAACTTCAAACTCTTATCCACCATAACACTAAGATCCCAGGCTGCATCAGCTTCTTGTAGCAAATCTTAATGAAAATCTCACCCTAAAGTGCATAACTTTATATTTACAAATATTGCAGTGACAGCCATTATAATTTGTCCAAATTTCCAGCCTATTCATATCATTCTGTAAGTGCTAGATATCAGTAGAATCCCTGACTGCCCAACCTATCTTTGCATTATCAGAAAGCAATTGAACATCATCTGTTAGATCCTTCCAAATGTCATAAATGTATAGATTAAACAACAATGGTCCAATGACTGATAACTCTGGTCACATTAACTCTTGCAGATTAACACCACCACATGCAACTTTTTCATATCTCTCTATCAACTATCCACTGATCCAAGTCAAGAGTTTGTGTTCCAAACCCATATTTTCTCCAGTTTATGCAATAGCCTTTCATGAGGTATCTTATCAAATGTCTTAGCAAAATCCAACAATATCATAGTATATCCAATTTTTTAATCCAACTCAGCCTTAACATTATTATAAAATATACGCAAATTGCTCAGACATGCCCTCCCTTTAGTAAATTCATGCTACTCTTTGCAAAGTACATCTTGTTTGTCCATCCATTTCTGTATGTGAGTTCTCACCAACTTTACTACAATTTTCACCACCACTCAGAAGATACTGAAAGATCAGTGATTGGATATATCAGTTTTGTGACACCATTTTACACTGGAGCTATCATGCATTCTTTCCATTTCTGTGGTTTCTTTCCTGAGATGACACTCCAGTTATACAAACATGTCAATGGGTGTAACCAATTTGGCTGAATGTTCCTTTAGCAAATGTGCTAATATTCCATCTGTTCTTATTGCCAAATTCTTATTCAGGTTATGCATTTCTACTCCTTTATCCAATGTACTAATAGTAGTAGCAATGTGCATGTTACATATACACCTAGTTGATATATCTTAGCAAAAGTGAGCACTTATTAACTGAACAATCTCATCAGCTGCTTACAGAAGAGTACCAACTGCATTCAGTAAAGTTATCCTTCAGTATGCATTCTTTCTTTTACTTTCAGCATAACAATAAAATTCTTTTGGATTACTTTTAGGCTGCTAGCCAATTTTTTTAATACTCTGATTTAGATTTCCATACAATACTCATAACTTTTCTGGCCTGCACACTTATTATATATTTCATAACTCTCTCACTTTTATTCTCACAACACTCCTTCCATGTCATCTTATGAATCTCTTACTTAATAAGATTACACCACATCCATTTCACTCTCACTCTATTTGTTCTTCAAACTCTAGGGATACATATAGATATTGCCTGATTTTAGCATATTTTCAAAGATTCCCATTAATTGCTGATATGCTTCCATTCAGTAACTGAAACTGTGGAACCAAAGATGGTATTCTCCTGAGTTGATCACAATTTCCAGCTTTGTAGTTCAGTATGTAACATGTTATATAAATAAAAGTTTAAAATATTTATTTTCAAACATTCTACAAATACTAAGCTGGCTCTCTAAGGCTAAAGTCATTTAAGAACTTCATAAATTTAAATTAAAAAATATGTTATTAAAAAAAAAAAAATGTACCTTCTGTTGCCTGAGTAAAAAGTGTGGTTACAGTAAATACTCTAAGATCAAATATAAGTTGCTGAATTGTACTAAAAACAGCATCTGGTAAATCTAACTGCTGAAGAGATGAATAACAGCATCTGCAAATGCAAAATAAAATAACATATCCATGCATATTAATTATAATTATTAACACCAGACATGGAGTCAAAAGACTCAGCATGGGAGGTACACAGTTACACATAAGGCCCAATTAAATTTAATTTAATTTACATTTTAAATTAATAAATTTTAAATTATCATTAAATTCTCTAAATAACCTTTAAATACTCTTAAATTTAATTTAATAATTTAATATTAATTTAAATTATGCAAAAATTATAACAGGAATGCAGAGAATTATTATTCACTTAGATTTGTCTATATGTATAACATTTTTCTGCTCTCCAACAAGAAAAGAATTTTTAAATGAATAACACAAGCACCCCCCCCCACACACACACACTAGAGCCTACATACTTTTTTAAATTGGCAAAGTTATTTTTATCATCAACTTCCTGATAAGTTGATGTTGAAAGTTTATTTTTCACTTGGTTAGAGTATAATAAATTTAGTTTAATCCTTTATCCAAGTGTGAGCAAACAAAGTTTGCGCCTGAAAGTATCTTCAGGACTGGGTTAAGGTGGTACAACACCTTAGCTTGCTCCGCGGTAGCTTGCTCCACCTTTGCAACGAGTTGCCCTAGTGTTGTACCACCTTACCCCAGTCCTGAAGATACTTTCAGGCGCAAACTTTGTTTACTCACACTTGGATAAAGGATTAAACTAAATTTATTAAAATTCCTGATAAGTATCCTCAAGGAGTGTAAGATACTATGCACATGATAGCACAATGAGTTACATTTATTACTATTTATCTATTAATATATTTTTCAAATGAATTTGTTATTTGTCAGGTCTCCAATATAGCCACATATAACATGTTGGTCTTCTAAGGCACTTCCAAATTCATCAATCATTGGAAAGGCTAACAAATTTTCTGATTTGTTAGCCTTTCCTCTCCCATTCCCTTTAAGTGACCATATGATAACATATCAGCTTAAATTCGCTCTGCTCACACATTCTTGAATTCTGAACAATGTGAAATTCCTTTCTAACACCTTCCCTTTTAACATGACTGTGCCACTGTTTCCATTTGTTCATTCTCCTAATTTTTCTCAGAATTCTCATGTCTGTGATCGGTAGTCTTTGAAAATACCATAAGTTAAAATTACTTTGAATAATGTTCTTTCCCCCCCTCCCCCACATAAACTTATTCAAATGGCTTCCTCACCACACCAGCTTTGCTTAGTATATTATCTATTTCCAAATTTAGTTTGGTATCTTCACTAAAAAAATGTATCTAAACAGCTGAAGCATTTCATTTGTTTTATAGTTTCTACACTGAGAATACACTTGATATTATCCAGCAATGCTATCTTAGAAAGGCAAATTCCCTTTAACTTAGGACTTTAAAGGAACTTTCAATTTACACAGATCAAATAGCTCTAATGAATCAAAAAGAATTCTTTTTGAGCAAAAGTATTTTTTTTTTATAATTTTTTTTTGTCACTTCTGACCACAGTTAAATTGTAAATAAACAAGACATCATAGTAATTTTCTGTTATAATAAAATCCGTTTCTTCAAATAGAAAACATTCTCTAAATAGGAGAAATTCCAGTTATTTAATTTCTTAAAAAATAAAAAATAACAGTTCCAGGTGCAAGACATCAGCAATGATGCCAATACAAAAATTTGTTTTAAGATTTCTTTATAGATACAGTCCCTAATAAAAAAAATCCTTTTCAGGTAGTAACACATTTTCCCTGTGAGACACTTACAATTAACATTTTTGATTAATATAAAATTTCTTGGGATTAAAAAAATCACTTTTGGTAACTGTAACACTAAGATATTAAACTAGGATTAAAATAAGAATAAAATCCCCAGAAGTGATTCAAATCCCAAACTATGAGAATGGCAATGCAAAAATTATATATTCTTGAAGAACTATTTACATATACTGCTAAGTAAAAATTCTTTTCGTGGGCTATAAATTTTTCCCCTGAATTGTCAATAATAATTTTTATAATCTGGAAGTAACATTGATGCAGAATATTCTAAAACATACCTTGCAAAAGCTATCTATAGGTGTGCCTACAATTTTAATGATATCAGGTTCAAGACAAAAGACTACAATGATTACTATCTTCTTTAAAATGGAATAGCGGATTCTATACTTGAATATTATTATTATTACACCTCCAAGAAATCAAGAACTCATTGAGGGAGGCTGTACATCACCCACACCAGCTGTCATACTTTTTCTTAAAACTCTAGGTGCACTCACTTCACACTAAATGCACTCAACTTCAACAGGCAAACTGTTTCACTCATGCAGAATTTAGCTCTTACTCTTTTCTTAATTGTACACAAACTTAACTTCCACAGATGCCCTCTCCACCTTTTCCATAATGAAAAACTTGATCAACCAATATCCTATAATGCCCTCTCAAAAGTTTATAGACCTCATTTATATCACTACTCTTGCTTTTTATCTACCAGTGTCTACAGTTTACATACTCTGAATTGATCCTCATAATTTATATTCAACAATACAGATATCATCTTTGTAACTCTTCTTTGCAGCCTTTCCACAGCTTCTTTATCCCTTTGAAATCCAGGAGACTAAATCTCTGCACAGTAGTCCACGTGTAGTTGTATCAAAGCCTTGTAAAGAGGTAAAATGACTTCCACATCCTTAAATGTCGATGTTCATTTTAAACATGACAGTTATCCTCTGAGTTTATTTGCAATTTTTGCAATGTGATCTTGGAACTTAAACTTTCTATCCACCATAACTAAAGATCTCTAGCCTCATCAGTTACTCCAAGCATAATTCCACTAGTATATTATGCTGTTGAATATTGCAGCAAGCCAAAGTGCATAACTTTACATGTCCTGTCAGGTCCTTCCCAATATCACTAATGCACAGATTAATAGCAATCATAAGGGGACTGATCATTGTGGTATACTACTGGTCACCTTAAATCTCTGCAAACCCACCACTGGTGGGTGTAATGAGATACCATTCATGATACATATCTATCAGTCACCCACTTATCCAAGTCAACAGTTAATATTAAATTCAATATTCTCTAGTTTATGCAACAGCCTTTCATGTGATATCCTATCAAATGCCTTTGCAAAGTCCAATAGTATCACAGCAGTAAGCATAAAAGCCAGAAGAGGTGAGCAGTAAGACGGCAAACATACAAGTTTGTGAAAACGTGATTTGAGTAAATGGCATTGAAAAACTAACTGAATATATGAAAGCAAAGTTGGTAAATATGAGAGAAGAGATTAAATGCATAAAGAATTAGATTTGCATGGGAATGTGAGGAAAGATTTGAAAAAAATATCAAATGATTTGAAAGTGGCAATGTAGAGATTCGATAGTAAGAGATGTGTGAGTGAAAAGGTGCACAAGGTCTGTTTTCTGGGGGGGGGGGGGGGGGGTAGAATGAGCAGGGTGGTTGAAGCATTGGATAAGAGTAGGTAAGCAAGAGTACAGATGGCATGAATGATTTTACTGGTAACAAGAAGAATATAAGGCGGGATGTCTTGAGACTGTTAAGGAGAGTGAAAGATAACACTGTATAGGTAAGGTTGTCAGCGTGTTGCCCAAGTATTATAATAATGTGTTGAGAAAATGAACAAAGATTATGAATGGTATCTAGGAGAGTTATGTGAGGAGGAGCAGAGTTAATTTTGTGAATGGGTGGGATGAGTTTGAGGGGCAGATAGAGCTGTCCAAAAGAGATTGTTTACATTTGAATGGATCTGGTGTGGATCAGTTGGAGAAACTGTTGCTGCAAGAGAGAGAGAGACTGAAGTGAATGTAAGACCTGAGGAAGCAAGAGCTGCTGTGGAAGAGCAGGAGAATAAGGTAGGCAAGTTAATGAATGGAGAGGTGAGTGGCATGAGCAAAGAGAATGAAAGAGAAGGCACACAGAGTGGACAGGGAAATGGGAGAAGTCAAGGTGAACAGGGTGACGCTGTGTGAAAAGTGTAGATGATGGTTTCAGGAGTAGATGTGAACAGGAATGACATTTTGACAGGAATAGAGATGGAGGGATATGTAGCCTTTTGTGAAGACAGAGAAAGCAAAAAGGGAGGAGTGTTATTGATGATCATAGAAGAGTTGGGCCTATCTAGGGTGGAGATGCAAAGAGCAAACACTAGCAATGGTTTTGAAGCAGTATGTTGTGAGGTAGAGGTGGACAGGATAATATGTTAAGTAGGGTGCTGTTATAGACCTGGTAATGTAGAAGACATTGAGATGGAAATGACTAGACAAACTGGTCTGGCTAATAAGAAAAGGGTGATTTCAATTATGGTATTACAACATCAGGTACAAAGAGAACGAATTTCTTGAGTGTTTAAGGGATAACTACCTTAAGCAGTATATAACAAAGGCCACACATGGCTCGAGGATCTGTTAAGATAGGTGTAAAATGGATAACTGAAGAGGTGCATTATGCAATTAGGAAGAAAAAGACATTGTGGAGGTGGCACAAGATGAGTGGAGATAATCAGTTACATGAGAAGTACAAAGAGCAAGCAAAGAAGGTGACTCACTTAGTAAGAGTAGCAAAAGTGTAGTATGAGCAGAAGCAGAAGTTAGTAAATGGCACTAAAAGAAATCCTAGGGAGTTTTTTCGATATGTGACCAGTAGAAGTAAGAATGATTATGGGAGAATGATGTTGGTCAGTGATATTGGGAGAATGAAAAACACTGAGGAGGAGTCTGTTGGTGAAGCAAAAAGACGTACTGTCAGAGAGCTCCTGAAAGATTTGTGATTTTTGTTGATTTATTAAGTGTTTTCTTAGATTTAATTGTGTATTTTTAGTATATTATTGTAGTTTTTTAGTCTAGTTATTGTTCTAAAGTATTTTATGACATCATTTTAGAAATATTATTAGTTTTTACTACTCTTAAAAATGGTGCCAAAAACTCATCGTAGCAAGGCAGTGAATAAAACTAAAGTTGTTGCTTCTGAGGGGAGTGTTTGTCCTGAACAAAAGCACTGCTGTAGTGATGATAATAATTTATCTGAGGATACGTTGACATTAGAAATAGCTCGGTTAAAAGAAATTATTAGGAAATCGACCAGGGAATTGGAAAAGGTGGAAAAACGTTTGTCAAAACTTCGACAGGATAAGAAAAAGGATGAGAACAAGATCAGGCAAGAAAATACTGAACATGGAAATCAAAAATACTAATAACAACAAGATAAGTCAGTTAATATCTAAGAAAAAAGAGGTAATATGGTGACTCAATTTAAAAATTTGCACTTGCTGAGGGAGTCACCACTTCTAGTTTTCGGGGAGCGAAAATTAAAAATATGACAGACATAATTGAAAACCAAAAAAGAAATGTAAAAGAAATGGAAGTGCTGGTCGGTACTAATAATTTAAGTGGTGACAAACATAGTATGAGAGAAGATATGAAAGGTCTGTTGGAAGAAGTGAGAAAGAAATGTGAACGAGAAAAAATTGTAGGATTACTACCTAGATATGATAGTACTGATTTAAGAAGGAGGGCGATGATAGCAAATGATTTCACGCGCAGGCAATGTAGAAGATATGGATGTGACTTTTTAGATGTGTTGGGTATGTTTGATGGCAGAAAAGATTTGTATAAGAATGATGGCCTGCACTTGATTTCATTTGGTATCAGAAACTTGAAGAAATTACTTCTTGGTATGAGACACAATGCTGAGAGTCAGGGAAACTAGATCATCAAGGGAGGAATGGGAAAAATGTGTGCGAAAGTTCAGCTATGGTATACAAACAGGATAAAGATATAAATGCTTTTGAACATGGTTATGTATGTGGCGAAGGAGTGGAAAAATATGCTTTGGGTTCGGACCTTTTAAGTATGACTGGGGAAGGAAAAGAGAAAATTCTAGAACAAGACCAAATAGATTGCATATCTATTTATAAGAATAGGCTAGGTCGTAATTTATTATGTCTATACATAAATACCAGGAACATTATTATTATTATTACCCAAGACCTCATGGAGTCAAAGACTCATCTGGGAGGTCCTTTTATCACACACACATCTCATCATACTGTGTCTTAAACACACTCAAACTCCTTGCAGACACCACACTTTCAAGCAAGGCATTCCAATCATTCACAACTCTGCATGAAAAAAACCTGCCTCTCACTCCCCTACTCACACCCTCTTTATACAGTTTCCAGGGATGACCTCTGGTTCTCCCCTGATCTCCCACTATTCTCTGTAGAACTTCTCCACCATTGATCTTATAACAACCCCTTACCAACCTCTTCCTTCTCTCCACCAGACTCTGCAAATTACATCTTCTCAATCTTTCCTCATACTCAACATTCCAGAGGTCAGAAACTACCTTAGTCAGTCGCCTTTGGACCCTTTCCAACATCTCTTCATCCTTCTGAAAACCATGAGACCAAATCTGGGCACAATAGTCCATGTGTGGCCTAATCAAAGCCTTATACAATGGAACAAGAATCTCCCTACTTCTACACGTCAGTGTCCTCCACATCATTCCCAGAGGTCTTTGTGTTGTCTTCACAATTTTCGCGATGTGTCCCCTAAATTTTAGATCCTTATCCACTATCACCCCCAGATCTCTTATTTCCTCTAGCTGCAACAATATATTCTCACCAAGCATAAATTCTGCATCCCATCTTTGTTTTCCAAATTGTAATTTGGAAAACAAAGATTTAAAACCTTACATTTTGTAGCATTGAACTCACATCCCCATTTGCTTGCCCAATCACTCAATTTATTCAAGTCTTCTTGCAAGGCCACAACATCTTCACTACTCTTTATGATTCGTCCCAACTTTACATCATCTGCAAACAACTGAATATCTCCATCCAAATCTTCGCCAATATCATTAATATACAAGTTAAACAGCAATGGCCCCAAAACAGACCCCTGAGGGAGTCCACTAGTGACTTTCCTTTTCCTGGATATCACCCCCCCCCCCATACACAACTTGTTGATACCTATCAGATAGCCAGTCTCCAATCCAATGCACTAATCTAATATCCAACTCCATCTGCTCTAGTTTGATATCAACTTATCATGAGGTACTCTATCAAAAGCTTTTGCGAAATCCAAGTATATTACTGTATATCCTTCTCCTCTGTCCAAGGAAGCAGTCACTTTATTGTAATAAGTTAGTAGATTACTAAAACATGACCTCCCTTTAGCAAATCCATGCTGTCCATCAAAGATAATACCATTGTTGTTAACCCAACTCTGGATCCTAGTTCTCACAAGCTTCTCCAACAACTTAACCACAACACCTGACACAGAGATAGGCCTATAGTTTGATGATTGAGTCCGATCACCTCCTTTATGAAGTGGCACAGTCTTGCCCTTCTTCCACTCTTTAGGAACTTGACCAAGTGCAAGACTCGTATTAAAAAAATATCTCAAGGCAGGTTTCAACTCTCTGGCACATTCCTTCAGAATACGCAGTGATCTATTATCAAGTCCCACAGCCTTATTTACATCTAGTTTACTCAACTCCCCAAACACCTCTTGCTCACTTACAGTCAGTCTCTCCTCCCCATCATCAACTGCTCTCGATCTCTCCATGAAGTCACATTCACAAGATTGAAAGATCTTTATGAACTGCTCATTAAGTATCTCCACCACAGATTCTGCAACAGCTGTCTTTATACCATTTCCTCCAATCAATGTCATCCTTCCATAATCATTCTTTCTTTTGCTGGCTACATATCAAAAGAACTCCCTAGGATTCTTTTTGGCTTCATTAGCTAACTGCTGTTCATACCTCTCTTTAGCTACACTCACCAACCAAGTCACCCTCCTTGTCTGGTCTTTGTAGACCTCATGAAATTGGTTACTTCCACTTCTCTTTTTTAACATGACTCATTTTTAACATGAGTTTAGCCATGGTTTCAAATGAGTGGAAAGATGGCAAAATTGTCTTGCTTCATAAAGGGGTGAAAAGACTAAGGCTTTGAATTAGAAACAAAGGGGTTGAGTTTGTTGCTTTATTGAATACGATGTGGCCTAAGATTGTTGGCATTAGTGAAACCTTGCTATCAGAATCAGATATGGTAAGTGGTTTGATATAGTTTGATCAGATATGCTTTGATAAGACCACATACACTTGGATTACTGTGCGCAGATTTGGTCTCCCGGGTTCCAAGGGGATAAAGAAGCTGTGGAAAGGGTGCAAAGAGGAGTTACAAAGATTATATCCGGATTATGGGATTTAGATTATGAGGACAGATTGCGAGTATGTGGATTGCAGACTCTGGTTAACAAGAGAAAGAGGGGTGATATGATAGAGGTCTATAAACGTTTGAATGGGTGTTATAGCATTTCAAATGATGAAATTTTTCGTTATATGGAAGGAAGGGAGAGAACACAGGGACATCCATGGAAGTTAAGGTTGTTCTCAGTCAAGAAAGGGGTAAGAGCTAGGTTTTTCTTCCAGAGAGCAGTGAGCGAATGAAATAATTTGCCCTTAGGAGTAGTGAGTGCATCTAGTGTAAATGAATTTAAGGGAAGGTATGATAGCTGGGTTGGGTAATTTACAGCCTCCCTCGATGAGTCCTTGACTCCCTGAAGGTCTCAGATAATAATAATAATAATATTATAGTAGAGGTGTTTAATGATCAGTTCATTAAAGTATTCCATATTTGTGATTGTAACATAATGCAGAACTTGAGAGTAGTGAAAATGGGGGAGGAACCAATGATGGTGGGTGAGTATGAGGTATATGAGTCACTGAGTAAACATAATGCCAACAAGGCTATGGGACTCGATGGTGTATCACCATGTGTCTTAAGGGAATGCTCCAGGGAGTTAACAGATTTAACATACATTTTTAACATGAGTTTAGCCCTGGTTTCAAAGGAGTGGAAAGATGGCAAAATTGTCCTGCTTCATAAAGGGATGAAAAGACTAAGGCTTCGAATTATAGGCCAATCTGCTTTTCAGGAGTTGTGGTCCAGTTGCTGGAGAAGCTAGTGAGGACAAGGATTCAGAACTGGGTTGACAGCAGTAAAATTCTCTTTAATGGGCAGCATGAGTTTGCTAAAAGAAGATCATGTTTTAGCAATCTGCTCACTTATAACAAGGTGAAGAATACACTAGATAAGGGGGGGGGATGCATATATAGTAGTATATTTAGATCGAAGATTAAATGAAGTGTAACATCTTCCTCCAGTTGGTAAAAGTGACCATGAAGTGAACACTGGTGGTGGTGGTGGCGGCAGATTGCTATTTTGCTACTGACAGATTACCACATGGCAAACTAGTATTCAAATTTGAACAGATGGGATTGGATAATAGACTAGTGCTCTGGATTGGAGAGTGGCTGTGTGATAGTTATCAGAAAATTGTGTATTGGGGAAGGGGGGGGGGGGGTTATCCCAGAAGAGAGGAAAGTTGTTGGAAGTTTTTTTCACTTGGTTAGACTATAAATTATATAGTTTAATTTAGCTTATTTAGTTTAATCCTTTGTTCAAGTGTAAGCAAACAAAGTTTGTGCTTGAAGTATCTTAATGACTGGGGCAACTCGTGGCAAAGGTGGACAAACTTCACATCACTTGCCTTAGCATCCCATAATGTAAAGCACATCTCCTTGCAGAGATGTATAATGCTAAGCCTTATAGGAAGGGTCACTACCCAGACCGGTTTTGACCTTTATTGAGGTCTCTTCAGTGGGAGTCAGACCCAGAGGTGATACCAAGGTTGAAGCAATGCAGAAGTCATATTTACCCATACGAGTTGCCAAAAGGCATCACACCTTATTAATAAATTACTCTGGATTAGAGATCGATGTTGGAAGTTTTTTTTACTTGGTTAGACTATAAATTATATATTTAGTTTAATCCTTAATGCTTAGCATTATACATGTCCGCAAGGAGATGTGCTTTGGATTACGAGATACTAAGGCAAGTGATGTTAAGTTTGTCCACCTTTGCCACGAGTTGCCTCAGTCCTGAAGATATTTCAGACACAAACTTTGTTTGCTTACACTTGGACAAAGGATTAAACTAAATACAGGTGTCCCTCGCTTTACACGATTAATTGGTGATATGAAATAACTGCGTAACATGAAATCGTGTAAAGTGAGTTGAATTTAGCATGGGTGAGATAGGGAAAGTGGTTTCTTCAGAAGGATAAATAAATGAAAACTTTACACCTGTGAGCAAAAGAAATTTTAATGAATGAATTATTTAAACTTATAAATAAAACACACAAATTTTAATGAATGAATGAATTTAATTAATACAATGTCATAAAGACCTAAACACTACATACTTCTGACAGTCTTCAATCGGATAATGAATGGACTGGGTCTGGTGAGTCTGGATCATCACTCTCTTGCTCTCTTGAAGTCCCTGGTATGATAGGCTGATGATCTTCAACTTTTTTAATGAAACAGATGAAACTCAGCTGACGGGCAGCATTCTTCCGCTCTCTATAAAGTTCTTTGTAGCAAGTCAAAGAAGTCTGAATTTCTCTCGCAACTTTGGCGCTTCTAGTCTCATTAGGATCATTTTCTTCAATTATTCTGATGGCACTGTCAATGTGTTTAAAAAATTCAGTCAGTTGTTTTGTTGAAAGCTGTTTGATGGGCTCAGCAACAAAGGGCTCCTGACTTTCATCATTCATGATGTTTTCCATTTCCAGATCTTCATGCTCTGAAGAGTGGGACTTGAGTAGTTCATCCACATTTGTCTCATCTACATCCTCAAATTCAACAGATTTTGCCATTTTAACTATGTCATGTCTTGAGTTGGCAAGCTCACTTTCAGATTCAAAATCATTAGAATCAGAAACTCCAGGCCAAATTTTCTTCCAAACTCCCTTCATGCAGGGCTGCTAAACTTCTGCTCATGCATCTCCAATGTTGTAAATTACAATTTTGATATCATATTACTTATAAAATTCTCTCATTAAAATATTATCTTCAACGTCGGTACATGTAGCTTCAACTAGCTGCGAAAATCTTCTGGGGAAATAACTCTTGAAAGTTGCAATAACATCCTGATCCATGGGTTGAATGAGGGATGTTGTGTTTGGTGGCAGAAAAATTAACTGATATTCTCATCGATTTCAGCGATGATTGGAGGATGTCCTGGTGCATTGTCCAGAAGCAGAAGAATTTTGAAAGGCACATTTATCCTGTCACAATAAGCCTTCAATTCACGAGCAGTTCATTGCAAAAGCAGGACTCAAACACAACTCCGGTAATCCATGCTTTTTTATTTGACCGCCATTTAACAGGCAAATCCTTCTTTGAGTAGCCCTTGAGTGCATTAACTGTGTTATCTTAGTTGTCGACATTCTCGTCGCACTTTTACAACTTTCTTTTATTTTCTCTACTTGATTTCTTATTATTCTTAAAGTTGATTCTGAAATTCCCGTAGCCCTGACTATGTCAATTGTGCACTCATTACGTTCATACCTCTTTATAACTTCTAATTTTTCCTCTGATGTCATAGCTTTTCTCTGTTTTTTAGTCTTAGAAGTATTTTGATCACAATTACCTCTTTTTTCCCATAATGTTTGTATTGCAGAAGACTCCAACAATGGAGCTTAATAGTTCTACACCTTCTGTGAGACTGACATGCAGCACGATGCCACCTTGTCAAAGCGGTATGCGCACAAATCACATGACCATGCACAGGGTGACTGAAAAATTGCTACCAGTTGCAATTTTTTAAGTTAACTTTTTAAAATTGCGTTATAGCAAAAACGCATAAAGTGACATGACGTATAATGAGGGATACCTGTATATAATTTATAGTCTAACCAAGTGAAACAAAAAAAAAAAAACTTCCAACATCGTTCTCTAATCCACAGTAATTTATTAATAAGGTGTGACACCTTTTGGCAACTCATATAGGTAACAATCTTGGTATCACCTCTGGGTCTGGCTCCCACTGAAGAGATCTCAATAAAGGTCAAAACCGGTCTGGGTAGTGACCCTTCCCATAATCCACAAGGAGCTGAGCTTTGCATTATGGGATACTAAGGCAAGTCATGTGAAGTCTGTCCACCTTTGCCATGAGTGCCCCAGTCCTGAAGATACATACTTCAGCTGCAAACTTTGTTTGCTTGCACTTTGACAAAGGATTAATTGTTTGCAGATAATGCAAAATTGGGAAGCATTATGAGAAGTAGAGCAGAAGTTGCAGCTTTGAAAGAGGACCAAAATAGACTGTCTGAATAGGCAAGTGTGTGTGTGTGGGGATCAGTTTAATGTTGCAGAGTGTAAGGTTTTATAATTTTGGAAGCAAAGATGCGATGCAGGGTATGGACTGGTGGGTATATTTTAGAGGGGGGGGGGGTTGTAGAGATGAAAGATCTAGGGATGATGGTGGATCATTATCATCATCATCAAATCCTTCCATGCCTACTGGCACATAAGGCTGCAATGCAGGTTTTCCATCTGCCCCTGTCCTTCGCAGCTGCTCTTGCTTCTGCTCAGCTTGCCTCCTCATTTTGGATTCCATCATTCTTCTCCAAGTTAATTTCAGACAACCTCTGGAGTGTCTTCCGTCTGGAGCCCAAGTCAGTGTTACTTGGGGAATTCTGTTTATCCCCATGCAAAGAACATGTCTGGTCCATTTCCATCGTCTTAGGAAAATTTCTTCATCTATTGACATGAAGAAAGTTTTCTTTAAAAGTTCCTTGTTAGTGATTGTATTTGGCGAGCAGATTTTTAAAATTCTTCTTAAACATTTCTTTTGGAAAATGACAAACTTACTACTTTGTGCCTTGATAAGTTTCCAAGTTTCAGAGCCATATAGCAGCACTGCGTGCGCAATAGATTTAAAGATATTAATTTTCACTTTAACTTGATGCTTTCGATAATTTATTTAATGACCTGAAACAATTTTGTGCTTCAGCAATTCTTTGTAAAATGTCTTCGTGTGTACTGTCTTGTTTATTTATTATTGATCCAAGGTATGTAAAAGGTGGCATGAAAATTGGAGAAAAAGATATCCTTGAAGTATGGAATTATTACTTCGAAGAATTACTAAATGAAACAAACAGTGATAGCACAGTGGTAAAAAACACTCAACAGGCATGCAGTCAGAAATACATATCCATACCTGAAGTAGAAAAAGACATCAAGGGCCTGAAATGTGGAAAGGCAGCAGGAGTAGATGATATTCGACCAGAAATGCTCAAGTATGGAGGTATAAAAGTCCTACAGTGGCCACACTGCATAGTTCAGAAGGCCTCGACAGAGGGACGAATTCCAGATGATTAGATTAGTTTTGTAGATCTAGAAAAGGCATATGACAAAGTGCCAATACAGAAGCTATTCAAAACACTACAGTTATATGGTGTCAATGGTGCATTATATCATGCAACATGTAGTCTTTGAGTTGCAAGTGCAGTTAGAATTAAAGGAAGTACAGAAATATGGTTTAATGTTGAATATGGTGTCAGACAAGGATGTACATTATCTATATGGATCACATTATGAAGGAAAGTGGTATTAAACCTGATATCAAAATTGGAGATGTTAATATCAGCTCTTTGCTTTAGGCAGACAATGTTATACTTCTAAATAAATCTGCAATATTCCCTGACTAAATTGAATAACTGTTGTGATAGATATGGTATGAGGTCAGCAATATCAAGACAAAGACAATGAAAATAGGCAGAAGCATTGAAAATGTCAACTGCATTATGAATGGAGAACCTATAGACATGCGAAACATTTCAACTACTTAGGCACGAATTTTAGTGAAGATGGTAAATTAAATATGGATATAGACAACAGAATCAACAAGGCTGGTATGGTGGGAAGTCAACTGAATAAATTTATATGGAATAAGAGAGAAATTAGTCAAAACACTAAATTAGCTGTATACAAGAGTGTTGAAATCAATTTTAACTTGTGGATCTGAGAGCTGGGTTAGAAATAAAACACTTGACCAAAGACTAGAGACCGCAGATTACACTTGGTCAAATGTCCTTTTTTGGGGATTTTTATAATTACTGCTTTTTTCCACTGTTAAGGAATTTTTTCTGTTCTTCCATATTTCATTGTATAATCTTTGTAATTTGGTAGTAGTAGTCGTGTTAATATCAGCTTTTAACATTTCGGCATAGATATTATCATTTCTGCATGCTTTGTTAGATTTTAGTGCCTTCAGGGCATTTTTGACTTCGCTCAATGAAATCTCATCTTCGGAAATGTTCAAAGTGGGAATTACGCTAGTTGTAATATTTTGTGCATGTTGAGACCCTGTATCTACCTTTACATTCACAGTGTCATCAAAATGTTCTCTCCATCTTGCTTCTTTTTTTCTGGAGTCAATCATCAATAACTTTCCTTCTTTGTCTCTAATGAAGGAAGGATTGCTTTTCTGTTATCATTAATTTGTTTTATAATCTGATAAAGTTGTCTAATTTGTCCATTTTCTGCAGAATGCTGTGCTTCATTTGCTAATTCATCAATATATTTTCTCTTCTCGGCTCTTGCAGCTCTCTTTACGCTTTTATTAATTCATTATAACAATTGTTATATATCTTACATAATCTTTCTGAATTTATATTGTTCATTAATGATTTAATCGTTTTTCTCTCTTCAATGATCTTCGAAGTTTCTGCAGTTAAACATTCTTTTTCTTTTTTCTTCGTTTACCAATTACATCTTCAGCAACTTCATTGAAGGTATTTGTGAAATTTTTCCGATATTCTTCTACTTTATTGTTTCTACTGTTACATCTTGGTTTTCCTCTATTACTAATATACTGAATCTGTTCTTTATCTCCAAAACAAACTTTCTCTTGTTTCTTTAATTTTTCAATATCAAATACAGTTCTTGAACTTCTATTCTTTCTTAATACACTTTAAAGTTTTAATTTCAACTTCATCACTAACAAGAAGTTGTCAGAACCAACATCTGCACCATGTTTGACTCTCACATCAAGAATGGATCTTACAAATTTACTATTGATAGCAACATGGTCAATTTGGTTTCTTGTACTGCCATCCGGCACAATCCAAGTCAATTTATGTATTTCTTTATGCTTAAATTTACTTCCTCCTATGAAAAAGTTGTTCATTTCACAAAAGGATACAAACATCATTCCATTTTCATTTCGGTCTCCACAAGCCTCGAAACATAAGGAGATTTTTTCTTCTACACATGACCTTTTACCCACTTTTGTATTAAGATCGCCAATGAGTATTATCATATCGTGTTTTGGAATAGAATTTATTACCTTTTAGAGTTGTTCATAAAAACATTCTTTTATTTCTTCATCTGCATCATTAGTAGGTATGTAAACCTGCATAACAGAAAGTTTGATAAATTTAGAATAGAACCTGGCTTTTATAATTCTCATGTTTACTGGTTCCTTCCCATTCCATCGGGCTTTTGGTTACTTTTGGGTTCAATATTAGCGCAACTCCTTTTTTATGTTTCTCCTCTGATCCAGAGTACAATATTGTCTTGTCTGTGATTATAAGTCCATCTGAGTTTGCTGATGCCTAAAATATCTAACATGTAATTGTCTGTTTCATTTGGTACTGCCTAGTTTTTCCTACCTGGTACAGTGTTCTGACATTCCATGATCCAATCTTTAAAATTTTTTGTATCTTCATAAGAAGGGTTCTGAAAGGCTTTCCCTCTTGGTGTGTCATATATACGTTATCCACATCAGACCAGGCTAGATAACTGTCTTCTGGATTCTTGCAAGTCATGTCTATCGCCAAGAGCATTTGTTCATCCAGATTTGCAGTTTCCGTAATCAGACAACTTTTACAGTGAGGGGTGATTAGCCCTTTGCCCAACCCCTGAAGGGGACCTAGCTATACCCTCGGGGACTGCGTCTCCATTTATCGCCTATCACGATATGCAGGAGTGTGACTGGGGGTATTCTACTATCTGCCCCAACATGGGGAGATGATGGTGGATAGGGACTTGAAATTTTGTGGAAATTTTGCTAAAATTGTGAGGACACAGAGCAGATTATGGAAATGATGAGGAGAACACTGATGTGTAGAAGAATGTTTTGATTCCAAGGCTATGATCAGGCTGCATATAGATTACTGTGCACAGATTTGGTTGTCAGATATTGAAATGAATGATGAGATGTTGGAGAGGGTTCAGAGCCAACTGACTCTAAAGCCTTATGTTTCACTATAATGTGGAATATAAGGACAGACTGAGAGAATGCAAATTACAGAGCCTAGTGAATAGAAGAAGAATGGAGACATGATTGAGACATATAAGTTGGTAAGGAGTAATTACTAGATTTAACATGGTGAGATTTTTCATAGAATATCTGGAGAGAGAGAGAAAGAGAGGGAGGATGAGTGGCCATCCATGGAAGGTGCATAAATGGGTATGAAGAGTAGATTTTTTGTCCGTAGAGTGGTGGATGATTGGAATGCATTGCCTGAGAGTGTGGTGAGTGCAGGGATAGCGAATGCATTTAAGTTGAGGCATGATGAGCTGTGCATGTGAAAGTGGGATCTCCCATGATGAGTCTCTTGACTCCATGGAGGTCTGTTAATAATAATAAAGAGTATATCCATTCCCTTTATCCAACTCAGCTGTAACATTATCATAAAATATGAGTAAACTGCTCAGACATGCCCTCCCATTAATAAACCCATTGTGCTCTTTGCAAAGTGTCTTATTTGTCCACCCATTTCTGTATGTAAGTTCTTACCAACTTCTCCAAAATCTTTACAATTACACCACAGATACTGAGACACATCCGTCTTTGCCAGGGGCGGCTCATGCATAGGCACTGCAGAACCCTCAATTTTTCTCGATATATAAATATACAGTGGTGCCCTGGTTAACAGCAGCCTCAGATAATGACATACTTGGTTAACGATGAGTGGCTGTAAGAAAAAAATCTCTTGGTTAACGACTCTCGATTATGTAAACCTCTATCCAATCTAAAAAACCGAAATTTTTCGATCGCACTTAGCCATGGGCGGGAAGACATTGTCGAATAGAGAACAGTCACACGGCATAGCTGTGAAGCTCAGATATGTTTGACCCATCATAGCCAGTTGTTTACGTTTTCCATTTATTGTTTCTTTTCTTGGAGCGCACTGTGCTTTATTTTAAAATTTGTGATTATAAATGCGTTTTATGATGAAAATGAGTATTTAAGCATTTATTTTTTATGTGTTGGTTCATATAGACAATAAATCGGCAGGTGTGTGTCACTGTTTGTTCGCCATCAAAAGGCAAAATCAAATCTCATCTGTATAACAATCATTGTATCTATAAGCTGCTAATCAGTGTATGTTACGGTAAGTGCTGTATCTAATATCGTTACCTTACAAGCAAAATGCACTAAGTCAAAAATTGCAGGTTTCGAATTTAACTGTTAACTTTTATTTCAAAAAGTTTTTTTTTTTTTTGAACTTTTACTTTGATTTTCAGGTGACGATATGTTCTTTGTGTCCCTTGTCTTAGTGTTGTACAATTTGTAATAATACCGTATTTTGCGTATCTTTTTTTTTTTCATAGAGTGAATTTTTTTACCGTGTGACAAAATTGGGTCCCAAAAAAAAAAAAAGCTAGTGAGGGAAAAAAAAAAACAGAAAAATTTTCTCTATTGAACAGAAGAAAGAAATAATAGCAAAGCATCATGAAGGTGTGAAAGTTATGCAGCTAGCTCGAATATATGAAACCAGTCATTCTACAATATCAACCATATTGTTGATATTGTAGAATGTCATTTTGGCTAAGAAAGAAGAACTTATGGTAGCTAAGGTTGCTAAGGGAACTTCAAGGTTGAATGTCAGAGGGCTTCTTTTTGAGCAAATGGAAAATCTATTACTACTTTGGATCAAAGAAAGAGAAATGGAGGGTGACACTACATTTTAAAATGCAATCTGTCAGAAAGCTAAATAGATTTATCAAGATTTGAAAAAAGAAGACTTCGGGATCAAGTTCTGAGGTAGATGATGATTTCAAAGGTAGCAGAGGTTGGTTTGATAACTTTAAAAAAAGAACAGGAATTCATAGTGTGGTCAGACACGGAGAGGCAGCCAGTGCTGACAAAGCAGCAGCAGATAAATTTGTCAATAGCTTTACAAGAATTATAGAAGAAGGAGAATACCTACCTCAATGTCTTCAATTGTGATGAGACTGGGTTATTTTGGAAGAAAATGCCCAACAGGAAATTTATCACAAAAGAAGAAAAAACACTTCCTAGGCATAAACCAATTAATGATAGGTTAACATGCTTTTAGCAGCAAATGCAAGTGGAGACTGCAAGGTAAAAACCAATGTTAATCTACCACTCAGAGAATTCCCGAGCATTCAAAAAGTTCCATGTCTCTAAATCCAATCTCGGTGTTTTGTGAAAATCTAACAGCAAAGCTTGGGTCACAAGAATAGAATTTAGAGACTGGATTCGTGAAGTGTTTGGACCAACTGTCAAAGCCTATCTTGAGCAAAACAATCTGCCTCTAAAAGCCATTTTAACCTTGGATAATGCACCTGGCCATCCAATGGGCATAAAAGAGAAGCTACCAGAGGAATTAGATTTTATCAAGGTGATTTTTCTTCCTCCCAAGACTACATCTCTGATTTAACCTATGGATCAGCTGATAATTACAAATTTTAAAAAAACTTTACACAAGAGCACTTTTTACCAGGTGCTTTGAAATGTGTGAGGCTGCCAACATAACCCTAAGAAAATTTTGGAAGGAAGAATTCAACATTGTCATAGCAATTAGGCTAATTGTAAAGGCTTGGCAAGAAGTAACAATGAAATGTCGCAAAGCAGCATGGAGGAAACTGTGTCCTTCCTTTGGTAATGAAGAAACTTCAGATGAAGGACACAAATTGGTAAAGGATATTGTGGCAACTGCTCATGATCTTAACTTGGAAGTAGAGGAAGAAGATGTTGAAGAATTATTGGAGATGCATGACCGAGAACTGATTACTGACGAGCTAATCAGTAATCAGTTCACTTCACATTGCTGCCTGAAAAGAACTTTTCAAGCACAGCAATGTGAAGAAAAGGAAATGGAAATTTCATCTGAAGATGAGGATGGAGAGAAAGAACAAATTACGACTGCTGAAATCAAAAATGTTTTGGCAAAGTGGGAGGAAGTTCAAAATGTTGCTATGAAATGGAATCCAAACAAATCTGAGGTTATCAGAACTGTAGATCTATTTAATGAAAAGTCCATGCAGTTTTTCAGAAACATTTCAAAAAAGAGGCAGAAGCAAACAACTCTAGACATGTTTTTTTACATGTCCATTTGTCAAAAAACTCCGAAATGAGCCCAATTGTCCTTCTGGTGAAGATTGATAATTAAAAACTGTTTTCATGAACAATTTATTTTATTAATGTTAATTTTTTTGTAGCAAATACATATACACCCCAACTGTATAATAAATAAATGATATTTACCATATTTTTATGACATTTTAAATGAGTTTTATCTGCATTTTTAATATGTACTATGGTTGAGGGGAGGATCCAGAAAAATTAATCGATTTTCAATTAAATCTTATGGGGAATCGCGCCTTGGATAATGACAGTAATCCTGGAACAGATTACAGTCGTTAACCAAGGTACCGCTGTATTTATTAATTTATTTATATATTTGCTTGTAATATTTAATTTTATCATCAACAATCCAATACAATTCCCTTATTTTGTATAAAAAATAATAAAAATCCATCTTGTAGCACTTAGGAAGGCAAAGGATGCATATACTTACTTACGTGTGTAAGTAAGTATATGCATAGTGAGATGCGAGCTATTAGCGTGATGCAGCACTGTCCGTTGCGCAGTTCCACTGCTGTTTATATGCAGTTTGCACCAGTAGTAGAGCGTTCGTAGTGCTTATCATATTTACTCCGTCTCTTTAAATATTTGGACATTACAATTAAAGGATTTAATTGCAATGTCCATTCCTTTAATTACAGTTAAAGGAATGGATTTTATTTTTAAGTAATTTTGAATTATACTAAAGTGTATAATTTTATCGATAATAAACAATATTTTTTCATAAAACAAAACAAGAAGAATATATTTTATTTTTAAGTAATTTTGAATTATACCAAACTGTATAATTTTATAGATAATAAACAATATTTTTTCATGTTTAATTTTTTTTTAATTTTTACCATAATTTTGATATTTTATCCAAACACGTATACACTGTACTTACAGTGTGTATGTATATTTTAAAACTTACAGCACCCCCATGATTTCAAGCCACGTGCCACCACTGGTCTTTGCACAACTCTTGTGCAATGAAATTATAATACATTATTTCCATTCCTGTGGGATCTTTCAGGATCTAAGACTCAAATTATACAAGCATGTCAAGGGCCTAGTTAGTTTGGCTGAACATTGATTTAGCACAAGTGCTGATACTTGCCTCTGTGCTTATTGCCAAATTCTTATCCAGGTTGTGCAACAACACTCTATCCTCCTCCTCATGCACATCTATCCCTTCATCCAATATAGTGGTAGTACTGTAGACTATTTCACATATACAAAGACTAATAGATCTTGTTGAAGTGAGCACCCATTATTTGAATTACCTCATCTGTTTCTGATACTAGGACACTGTAACTATACTGCATTCAGTAGTTATTCTTCCACATTCATTCTTTCTTTTACTTGCTACATAATGATAAAAATCTTTTGGGTTGCTTTTATCCTGTGCAGCCAATTTCTTTTCATACTTGAATCTAGTTTTCTGTACAATACTCAACTTTTCTGGACTGAGCTTTATAAATTTCATGACTCCTCTCATGATATTTCTTCCACATGAATCTTCTTCTTTTGGATCTCTTTTTTAATGAGACTGCATATCCATTTCACTCCAATTCTATTTGTTCTTTGAAGTAGGGGAACAGTCAGATACTGCACAATGTAAATATCTTTTCAAAGCTTCCCATGCCCTGCAGATATCCTTCCCATTTAACAAATGACACCTTGGAAACCAAAGAGAGTATTCTCTTTGGTTTCCAAGATGTCATTAGCTGAACAGAAATATCAAGATATAGCAAGATATATGCTGAACAGATATATCTATTCAGCTATATGCTGAACAGATTTGTAGTTCAGCATATAACTTGTCCTGATGAAACATCCATATTATTATTATTTATTATTATTTCAAATGCCTCGAAGGAGTCCAAAGACTCATCAAAGGAGGGCACTTACTCGACAACTCTCACTCTTCATCACTTAATCCACCAACTACTACACTGAATCACTACTAACATCATCATCATTTACACCAATGCCCTATCTACTGCCCACAACCACCACCACTAGTATTTTTTGTTTGTACATTGCATGTGTTCTGATGGCCGATTTTTCTGTATGCGGGATGAAAAACCTGAGTTTCCGGGAGAAAAAAAACTCTGCTACCCCCATATGATATAGCTGGCTACTTCAGAGATCAGTGTGTCATGATCACTGTCACCAACTGGTGGCAAAACAGTCACATCCTTAACTGAAACACCTTCTGACACTACAATCAAATGTAAGATTGTTTGAACTTGAGTTACTTCTTTCACTTGTCGCTTGAGAAAGTTGTCATGCAACAGCTTAAAATTCTACTTCATTCTTATTGTGAGTTTTCTCTGCTACCGAATCAATATGAGGATAATTTAAGTCATCCATAATAATTACTTGTTTAGTATACTCATCACAGTAATTTGGCAGTGCATTTCTTCATCCACCAGTAACTGAACCTCCAGGTCTGTAGCAACAATCTTTCCATGTATCTTGCCCTGTTAGCTTCCATTTCACACATTATAGCCTTAAACTCAGTGCTACCCATGCTGATAACGTCCTGGAGGTAACCCAGGACGTTATCACCATTACTGATTTCATGTGTTTCTATTCTAAATGGACTCAAGTCATCTAATATCATTAGTAGTACTCTCTTTCCTATCTCTTCTTGTTATTCCTAAAAATACTATGTCCTCTGCACTCAATTCCAGTTACGACATCTGACTATTTTCACTAATGACAACAATTTTAGGCTACATTGTATTTACCAAAGCAACAAACTCAACCACTTCGTTTCTAATGATCCCAGTTGGGCAACTTTCTCTTTTTGCTCCACACACAAAAGCCAGAACACGAAGTGCAGTCGATCCATTCATCAGATTCATAACCTTGCTCACTGACATTTGTATTACTATTAAGTCCACAATTCCTAGCTGTATTTACATATACATCCTCAGCATTCCTCCCAAGATGATCTAGTTTTCCTGACCAGCTGCATTAAGTCTCATTCCAATAAATAATTTTTTAGGCACCTGATGCCAAATCCATTCAAGTGTAGGCTCCTATAGAAGTCTTTTCTACCAAAAAACCACACTCCACAAAAACTCACACCTATTTATTCTACACAGCTTGTATATTGCATTATTTGCTATCATTACCATCCTTAACCAGCATTGGGCAGATGAGGGTAATGTTATCTGTGAGAGCAACATGGATTTGTTAAGGGGCACTCTTGTTTTGATAATATGGTAGCCTTTTATAATAAAGTTACAAGAGCAGCAGATGAGGGAAAAGCATATACTGCCATTTTCTTGGACTTAGCGAAGGCATTTGACAGGGTGCCACATGATAAACTGATATTTAAGTTGCAGCACATGAGCTTGGATGTCAGGTTGGTCAACTGGATTCAGGATTGGCTGTCCAATAGGTATCAGAGAGTTGTGTATGGTGGGATAGTTTCAAGGAGGCATAGGGTTACAAGTGGGGTTCCACAGGGCTCAGTACTGGGACCTATATTGTTTAACCTTTATATCAATGACATTGTCAGTGGATTGCATGGGGATATTCAGTTGTTTGCAGATGATGTGAATCTAGGAAGAGTTATTAGTAATAGTGCAGATGTGCTCGCCTTGCAAGAGGATTTGAATAAGCTAGACAGATGGGTAAATGACTAGGGATGTCGGTTTAATGAAGCAAAATGTAAAGGCTTGAAGTTTGGGATCCATCGATGTGAGGATGCATACTCGATTGGAGGAACAATGCTGGAAGAAGTAGGGGAGACAAGAAATCGGGGGGGGGGGGATTGATAGAAAACTGAAATTCAGGGAGCATGTTGCAAAGGTGGTGGAGGTAACCCAGAGGATTGCTGCAATACTGAGAAAGATGCTGACCTGCAGAGATAAAAGAGTTATCATTCTGTTATATAAGACCCTGATCAGACCACACTTAGACTATTGTTCTCAAATTTGATCCCAAGGATTTGAAGGGGATAAATTAACTGTGGAAAGGGTACAGAGGCGGATAACGAAGATGGTTTCAGGACTGTACAAAGTCAGTTATGAGGATCGATTGAGGGAATGTGGACAGCAGAGTTTGGTGGATAGAAGAAGAGGTGATATTATTGAGTGAGTCTTTTAAACTGTTGAGAGGCAATTACAGGGTAGACATTGGGGAGTTCTTTCGCTTGGTGGAATGTTGGGAAGGAGCAATGACAAGCAGTCATCTCTGGAAGTTACAAAAGGAAACTGTGAGCAAGAGGGTGAGGAGTGGTTTCTTTGCATGGAGGGTGGTTAAACCATGGAATGCATTGCCTGATAGAGTGGTAAGAGTGAGACCGGTCAATTAGTTTAAGGAGTGGTATGACAGACCTTGTGTTTCGTAGAAGGGACCCCCCCTCCCAGCAATGAATCTTGATAGACTTTGTGTTTCTTAGGAAGGACCTCCTGCGATGAGTCTTTTGACTGCATGGTGGCCTGAATAATAATAATAATAATTACTATCATATCTCAGTAATAAGCTAACCATTTTAACTTTATCACTTTCTTTCTTGCTTCTTCCATCAAGCATTTCATTTCCTCTTTCATACTATATTTGTCAGTACTTTAATCGTCAATTCCAATTAGCACTACCATTTCTTTTTTTGTTTTACTATAGCCTTTGTTACATCCTTTATTTTAGCTCCTAGGAAGCTCAATGTAGTGACTCCTTTCTTCTTCATGTAGCTTCCTCAGTAAGAGGGTTCAGCACCATGTCCTTCCAGTTCTCTCTGTTGGTGGCTTTCTTTTTTGTTTCTGCATAGCCATGTGATCCTGTCCATGATCTTATATCTTCAAGCCATGTCCTTCATTTTTTGCCTCTTGATCCTTTTCCTATAATTTTAATATCCTCTGTCCTGCTGAACCTCTCAGTACATGTCCTGCCAATCTCATCTTTCTCTGGATTATTTCCTGTAGTAAAGATCTCTCTGTTCTCATTCTCTGTAGGACATATGTATTTGTCACATGTTCTGTCAATGAGATTTTCAGCTCTTCTATAGCACCACATTTTAAAGGCCATTATCTGTTGTCGCTTCTTGAATATCCAGGTCTCGCTTCCAAATATGAAAACTGGCCACACTAATGTTCTTATTATTCTTTTCTTTGTCTCGATACCTACAAAACTTCAGAGCAGATCTTTATTTTTTCAGAAGGCATCTTTAGCTATGGCTGTTCTTATTTTTATTTCTTTATCTTACTTTCCATCTGAAGTGAAGTAGGAGGCCTAAATATTTGCATTCTGTTGAATGTTCAATTTTCATATTGTTTATGAATATTTCTGGCTTAAATCTGTTTTCTTTGGAGATTTTCAGAAATTTGGTTTTTTTTGCATTTATATCTAATCCAAACTCTTTATTTTCTTCAATTGATGGCTGCAATGATTTGATTAATTTGTTTCTGTTTTCTGCAATTAGAATGGTATCATCAGAAAATCTAAGATTGTTGTATTTTATACCATTGATACTAATTCCTATACAGGTATCCCTTGCTTTACCCGGGATTTGATTAACGCGCCGAAATTAAAATACGTGTGTAGAGGCTTAAGTGCTGTGAGGACATCATGTTGGAGGCCTAATGGATTTTTTACAACACTCCAAAAGAATAAAAATAGAATTTAATACTTCCTATATTTCGTCCTAGTCACTAGGACATCTACAGGGATTACAAAAACAATTAATGTAACATATACACAAATAACAAACAATACTAAGCCCAACCACGTGGGTGACACTAAAGTCCTATCTAGGTAGAGCGCCCTCTAAGGGCAGTAGTAGGTGGCCTGGAATGTAAGGTGGGACCTTTGGTGATGAGTGTTTCCCAAATCTTCGGAAGCTTAATGCAACCGTATTTGTTGAGATTTGGTTGGTTTTTGAGAGCTGCTGCTGCTGCTTCTAAGAAAAGTCTCTCTTTCTTGAATTTGCTGTGGTGGAGCATGGTGGTTTTATTCCATGATACCGTGTGGGTGGTGTCTAAAACATGGTCAGCCAAGCCTGAATGGCCATAGTTGTGTTTGAAGATGTAAGACTTGCGTTCCTCTAGACGGATGGATGCTGATCTGCCTGTCTGTCCAAAGTACGCCAGCTTACAGGAACAGGGTACTTTGTAAACTCCAGGCAGAGAGAGAGGAGGGAGCTGATCTTTCATAGAACGTATATGGGTCGCAAGTTTTCGGTGGGGCTTATATGCTGTGTGTAGGTTGTACTGTTTTAGTATCTTGGCTATTTTTTCGGATGTGCCACGGATGTAGGGTATGGTGATGGCATTTTTAAAATCTTGTTGACGAGAAGGACGGAGAATGGGGGAGGAGTTGATTTTTTTTTTTTTTTTTGATACTGTGATCGCTGTAGCCATTGGAGAGGAAAGTGCTGTGTATGTCACACGCCTGCCTTCACCGTATACAGAAAACCCACACACACACACACGCAGATACATTCACAATCTCTCCCACCACCACCCTCTCAACAATATGGCATTATTAAAACTCTTACCAAGAGAGCCCACAATCTTTGTTCCAGTGGAACTGCCCTCACTACTGAGCTTAACCACATACACAGCACTTTCCTCTCCAATGGCTACAGCGATCACAGTATCGAAAAAATAATCAACTCCTCCCCCATTCCCCATCCTTCTCGTCAACAAGATTTTAAAAATGCCATCACCATACCCTACATCCGTAGCACATCCGAAAAAATAGCCAAGATACTAAAACAGTACAACCTACACACAGCATATAAGCCCCACCGAAAACTTGCTACCCTCATCCGTTCTGATAAGGGTAGATCAGCTCCCTCCTCTCTCTCTCTCTCTCTGCCTGGAGTTTACAAAGTACCCTGTTCCTGTAAGCTGGCGTACTTTGGACAGACAGGCAGATCAGCATCCATCCGTCTAGAGGAACATAAGTCTTACATCTTCAAACACAACTATGGCCATTCAGGCTTGGCTGACCATGTTTTGGACACCACCCACAGGGTATCATGGAAGAAAACCACCATGCTCCACCACAGCAAATTCAAGAAAGAGAGACTTTTCTTAGAAGCAGCAGCAGCTCTCAAAAACCAACCAAATCTCAACAAATACGGTTGCATTAAGCTTCCGAAGATTTGGGAAACACTCATCACCAAAGGTCCCACCTTACATTCCAGGCCACCTACTACTGCCCTTAGAGGGCACTCTACCTAGATAGGACTTTAGTGTCACCCACGTGGTTGGGCTTAGTACTGTTTGTTATTTGTGTATACGTTACATTAATTGTTTTTGTAATCCCCGTAGATGTCCTAGTGACTAGGACGAAATATAGGAAGTATTAAATTCTATTTTAATTCTTTTTGAGTGTTGTAAAAAATCCATTAAGCCTCCAACATGAGGCGGCGAAATTAATTGCGGCAATCCCTTGATATATGCAGCAAGAGTTTTGAATAATGCGCCTTTAACCCTGCAGAGTTTGCAGCTGATCTGACAGATACATGCAAAATGTTTAATATAAATATTTTTACACAATTCAGTGTATAGCTTGGAGGTCATGAGTAGCTGTGCATTCGTGCATTCATATGTTATGAGCGATATTCCGCACAGTCAGTTTGGTTTAACACATGAAAAAAGGTTTGTGATATTTGACAGTAAATTGTATCTGAGAGATATACCATGACCTCCGATGTCAGTATAGCATGGTTTAGTTTTTTTTTTTTTTTTTTTAATTCTTTGTTCAATAATTTCTAGATTGTAACTGAAAATAAATAAACCATCATGTATTACTGAAATAGAGAGCCAAAGGCTTATTTATCATACATGTACCCTAGGAAATGTGCTTTACATTATGGAAAATACTAAAGAAAGTGATCTGGAGCTTACTCCACCTTTACTACGAGTTGCCCATAAGGTTGCTTATGCTTGCATCCGCCGAAACTTTTAGTTTCTATATATTCGGCACGAAAATCTTGTAGTTTCTACATTCAGCTATGAAATAATGTTGGATTCAATATCCACTTAAGTTGTGCCATCATGCATTATATTTGCAGTGTTTTTTCTTTATGTTTTACTTGTTTGCTGAGGTCTGGAGAGTAATTTTGCTTATCAGAGAATTTATGCCGATAAAAAAAAACTAAAGCTGTTCAAACGACTCTTGATAACTTCTTTTGATAAAAAAATTGCAGTAAATAATGTAGGTACAAGTATTTATTAAACATTTACTTTGCATTCATTTTTTATCTTTCTAAAAGAGTACCATATAAAACGAATTATTAATACAGTAATCGATCATGGATGAATTGTAATTTTTACCATTGATTATTAGATTTGATTAACCTGATTTTGATATGCGCGGTAATATCAAGGGATTAATTAACTGTGTTAATCGAGGGATACCTGTATTTTGTTTTTCAATCTTTTCCATCACTGTCTCACTATAGATATTAAATAGATTTGGTGTAAGGATACAACCTTGTCTAACTCCTCTTTTTATTTTTACTACAGAAACCTCAGAGTTAAACAGCTGCATTTTCTGTTTGATGTAAATCATGTTTATAATCTTAAGTACATGATCTTCTATGTCTAATTTATCTAATATATATTGAACATTTTATTATGTTTTACCTGGTCAAAGGCCTTCTGAAAGTCTATGAAGTATATGTAAATGCTCCTATTTCTTTCACATGATCTTTCTATTAGTATTTTTAGTTCCAGAATAGCATTAATGGTTCCCATTCCTCTTCTGAAGCCTTTCTGTTGTTCGCTCAATTCACCGATTAAGGCTCTTTCAATTTCTTTGTTAACAATGGTTAAAATAATTTTAGATGCATGGGATATTAGGCTCACAGTTCTGTAATCCTCACAATTTTGCACATTATTTTTCTTTGGAATTGGTATGCAGACAGATGTTGTAAAAACTTCAGGTAATTCTATTGTTTTATAGATGTCCTGAATGGGTTCCACTAAATAATTATTATTGCCAGTCAACGTTTTCAGCAGCTCAGCCATGATATTATCACACCCAGGGGATTTATTATTAGGAAGATTTTTAATTAAGTGTTCTATCTCCTTTCTTGTCAGTAGAGTGGTATCTGTTGTTACATTTAACTTAAGGTGTCATGAATCATCTATCATATTACCATTATGATCACAGAGATCTGATAAGTACTCCACCCATCTTCCATTTATCTCTTCCTTATCAATGATTATGTTTCCATCTTTGTCCGTGATGTTATTAGACTGTGTATATTTCACTTTTCCATTAAGTTCTTTCACTTTCAGGAATGTTTCTCTGGTTTTGTTCCAATTTTGTAATTCTTCTATATCCAGTTTTCTGTTAATTATTGAATCACCATACCATATGACTTCTTTTTTCTTAGTTATTAATTGACTTACCTTATTATTAGTAGTAATCATCATCACTACCATTATTACTATTATTATCATTACTATTCATTGATAACTTATGACTTACCATGCTTTTCTTCCTGTTCTTTTTCTCTTCAGTTCTTTTTTCCTGTCATAGTTCTAGTAAATGTTTTTCTGCTTTCTTCAACTCCCTGATTGATTTTTGAATTATTTCCTTTAATTTTGAAATTTCATTTGTTAATTTTTCTTTTTATGTCAACAATATAAAGGTTTTCTTTACTGGGTTCCATGCTATCATTATCCTCAACTTTTTACACTGCTTTCTAGTTCTGCTGGATTTTGGTGCCATTTTTTAAAAACTATCTGAATTTAACAATATGTCTTAAAAGATATTAGCAAATGTGCTGAATACAATAAAAACAGTAAAAACCATAAAAATCACCTATTTCATATGTTATGGTGTTTAAGTCAGAAAATCAATTGAGAAAAGAAAAGAAAAAGCTGACATTATAAATTTTCCTATCATAAATGATAATGATTCTAACTTAATTTTACTGGAACAGACCACATGTAGATAGAAGATAACAAGTTACAACAAATCAGCACATTTGCGAAAGCTACTTGATACAGTCTTATGTTTTTAATCATGTAATTCTGTAAAATAGACTCCAAATCTTCATTTGCTTCAGCACAAACCAGGTTTCTTTAACTCAAACCTGGGCCATTGCACAATATGATTCTTTCTTTCTTTCCATGATTCAAGATGCTTACCACTAGTCCATTTTTTCAAAAATTCTTATTTACATTCTGTGTTTTTACTATTTTACTAGCAATCTGAAACAAAATCCTAATATCTCAGATTACCAGAATACTAGTTTTGTAGTCCTTTTTACACAAATTATGGACTCTACAACCGTGTCATAAACAATTATTTTACTTTCCCCAACGTTTCGACCTTCATTTTAAGGTCATCACCTGGAGTGTATATATATATATATATATATATACATGACAGAATGATCATTGACTCGGTTAACATACATAGTTTTATGAAAAAATTGAATGACTAGAACCGAGATTTAATTAATGTTTAGTGTTTTTTCTTTTATAATGTCACCTGAAGAAGGCTGTTACAGGCCGAAACTAGTAGTGTGTTTATATTAAAACCTTTTAAATTAAATCTCGGTTCTAGTCATTCAATTTTTTCATAAAACAATACACACACACACACACACACACACACACACACACACACACACACACACACACACACACACACACACACACACAGAGAGACACACACACAGAGAGAGAGACAAGTTAAATCACATTTCACATAGTATGCTGAAGAGACAATGATCAAATCAATTGTTATTCTACTGGCCTGACCTTAGTGAAAATAAAATAAAATTACAATAAATAAATGAAATAAAATAAATTAACTACATCAAAGCTATATTCTATTTAAGACAACATCAGAGAAACATTCTTTCATATAGATAGTTTTGTTACAGTAAAAATGATGTCCTAATTTAACATGACAATTGTTATATTAGATTTAGGATCCTGGATTATCTATGGTCCTATTTAAAATTAACTCTTAGGGAGAAAGGTTAAGTGGGTAGAATATGTACTTTCCATATGCTTGGAATTTTTAGACCATCATTATTATTAAGATTAATGTGATTGATAAGAATCTCACAGGACTCCTTAAAATTACGTACATACCATGTTTTGGCGTGATGTAAATAACATAAAAGCCTGTTATGTTGGAGGTTTAATGGATTTTTTACAACACTCAAAAAGAATTAAAATAGAATTTAATACTTCCTATATTTCGTCCTAGTCACTAGGACATCTACGGGGATTACAAAAACAATTAACGTAACATGCACACAAAAACTTACAATACTAAGCCCAACCACGTGGGTGACACTAAAGTCCTATCTAGGTGGAGCGCCCTCTAAGGGCGGTCGTAGGTGGCCTGGAATGTAAGGTGGGACCTCTGGTGATGAGTGTTTCCCAAATCTTCCGTAATAATGCAACCGTATTTATTTAGATTTGGTTGGTTTCTGAGAGCTGCTGCTGCTTCTAAGAAAAGTATCTCTTTCTTGAAGTTGCTGTGGTGGAGCATGGTGGTTTTCTTCCATGATACTCTGTGGGTGGTGTCCAACACATGGTCAGCCAAACCTAAATGGCCATAGTTGTGTTTAACGATGTACGACGTGTTCCTCCAGGCGGATGGATGTTGATCTGCCTGTCTGTCCAAAGTACGCAAGCTTGCAGGAACAGGGTACTTTGTAAACTCCAGGCAGAGAGAGAGAGGAGGGAGCTGATCTTTCATAGACCGGATAAGGGTAGCAAGTTTGCGGTAGGGCTTATATGCCGTGTGTAGGTTATACTTTTTTAGTATCTTGGCTATTTTTTTCCGAAATGCCATGGATGTAGGGTATGGTGATGGCATTTTTAAAATCTTGTTGACGAGAAGGATGGGGAATGGGGGAGGAATTGATTATTTTTTTGATACTGTGTTCGCTGTAGCCATTGGAGAGGAAAGTTTTGTGTATGTGGTTAAGCTCAGTAGTGAGGGCGGTTCCACTGGAACAAAGATTGTGGGCTCTCTTGGTAAGAGTTTTAATGATGCCATATTGTTGCGAGGGGTGGTGGTGGGAGAGTTTGTGAATGTATCTGCCTGTGTGTGTGGGTTTTCTGTATACAGTGAAGGCAAGTGTATCATTAGGCAGGCGTGTGACTAAGGTGTCTAGGAAGGGTAAACAACTGTTCTTTTCCTTTTACATAGTAAACTGGAATCTTGCTTGAATGTAGGCTATTGAGATGACTGAGGAAGAAGTCTAACGTGTCTGGGCCATGAGGCCAAATAGAGAACACATCATCTACATATCTTAGCCAGATAGACGGTTTGAGTGGGGCTGAGTCTAAGGCTCGTTTTTTGAAATCTTCCATATAGAAATTGGCAAGAGGGGGGTGAGAGGGGGGAACCCATGGCGGTTCCCTCTATCTGCTTGTAGATTTTGTTCTTCCAAGAGAAATACCCAGAGTTGATGGCAAAGGAAAAGAGATCTAAGATGTCAGAGGGAAAAACGTTTTCTAAGAGAGATAAAGTGTCAGTTAAGGGAATATTGGTAAACAATGAAGAGATATCAAAGCTTACTAATATGTCTGTATTATTCAAGGTTAAATTTTCTGTGAGGGCTTTAAAATGGGTCGAGCTTTTTATATAGGATGCGGAATTTCCGGTGAGGGGGGACAGAGAGTTGGCCAGCTGTTTAGACAGTCTGTAACAAGGTGCATTGGTGGCATCTACTATAGGCCTGAGTGGGGAAATGGGTTTGTGGATTTTTGATAAACCGTATATTCGGGGGGGGACAGGAGCGGAAAGGTTTAAGTTTTTTCGTGACGTCAGGGGGCCAGGAAGTTACTTTTTTAAGTAAGATTTTTAATTTCTTAACTTGTGTTTTTGTGGGGTCATGTTCTAGTGGGATGTTGGTAGTGCGATCGCGGAGGATAATGTTCATTTTACGATTGTATTCGCTGGTATTAAGAACGACTGTGGCATTACCCTTATCCGCTCTAGTGATGATGATACTTTTTTCTTTGCGTAGTTTCAGGAGAGCCATGCGTTGGGCATACGATAAGTTACTTTTTGGAGGCGAAGAGTGAGCGAGGATGTTGGCTGCGTCGAGTCTGATGTTGTTGGCTACCTCTGACAGTAAGCGACCGATCCCGCGTTCGACGTTAACCATTACATCGAGCACCGGAACTTCTTTCGGGGCGACGGCAAAATTACGGCCAAGGCAAAGGGTGCTGACGGCATCATCGTTGAGCCTTTTGGAAGAGAGGTTTATTACTGTCTGGAGTGGTTGAATTTGTGGGTTGGGTTTGTCTTTAACCAGGTTGCTGTATTTCTTGATGTGTTTGTTTTTTATTTTTTGAAATTCTCTCTGTGCGGAGGTTTCCGAAATGCCAGAGAGAATCGACCAAAGTTCAGGGTTAAGAACAGTGGAGAGCTCTGAATGTAGGGAGCCAATGGCGGCGTTCGTCACTGTGAGGGCGGCACGAGGGCGATTTGCTCGCATAGTAATGCCAGGCTTGCACGTTTATATATAATGAGTGCTTTTTTGGAATGGAAATTGATCTTCATTTTAATGCAGTTCAGTATCACTCTTGTATCCCGACATCTTTTTAAAAAGGGCAGCCCTATTTAGTTGTCTAGATAGTCGTAGTTTTGACTTACCATATTGCTTGGGTTTGCGTGCTAAATCTTCTCCATGGATGATTAGAATTCTTGTGTAGAGGCTTAAGTGCAGTGAGGACATTATGTTGGAGGTTTAATGGATTTTTTACAACACTCAAAAAGAATTAAAATAGAATTTAATACTTCCTATATTACGTCCTAGTCACTAGGACATCTACGGGGATTACAAAAACAATTAATGTAACATGCACACAAAAACTTACAATACTAAGCCCAACCACATGGGTGACACTAAAGTCCTATCTAGGTGGAGCGCCCTCTAAGGGCGGTCGTAGGTGGCCTGGAATGTAAGGTGGAACCTCTGGTGATGAGTGTTTCCCAAATCTTCAGAAGCTTAATGCAACCGTATTTATTTAGATTTGCTTGGTTTCTGAGAGCTGCTGCTGCTTCTAAGAAAAGTCTCTCTTTCTTGAATTTGCTGTGGTGGAGCATGGTGGTTTTCTTCCATGATACTCTGTGGGCGGTGTCCACCCACAAGCCGTACATCGCTAAACACAACTATGGCCATTCAGGCTTGGCTGACCATGTGTTGGACACCATCCACAGAGTATCATGGAAGAAAACCACCATACTCCACCACAGCAAATTCAAGAAAGAGAGACTTTTCTTAGAAGCAGCAGCAGCTCTCAGAAACCAACCAAATCTAAATAAATACGGTTGCATTAAGCTTCCGAAGATTTGGGAAACACTCATCACCAGAGGTCCAACCTTACATTCCAGGTCACCTACGACCGCCCTTAGAGGGCGTTCCACCTAGATAGGACTTTAGTGTCACCCACGTGGTTGGGCTTAGTATTGTAAGTTTTTGTGTGTATGTTACATTAATTGTTTTTGTAATCCCTGTAGATGTCCTAGTGACTAGGACGAAATATAGGAAGTATTAAATTCTATTATAATTCTTTTTGAGTGCCGTAAAAAAATCCATTAAACCTCCAACATAATGTCCTCACTACACTTAAGCCTCTACACAAGAATAAAAGCCTGTTGTTTACATCACATCAAAACATGGTATGAACGTAAACTTAAGGAAGCCTGTGAGATTCTTATCAATCACCCTAATCTTAACAATAATGATGGTCTAAAAATCCCAAGCATATGGAAGGCACATATTCTACCCACTTAACCTTTCTCCTTAAGAGTTAATTTTAAATAGGACCATAGGTAATCCAGAATCCTAAATCTAATATAACAATTGTCATGTTAAATTAGGACATCATTTTTATTGTAACAAAAACTATCTATATGAAGGAATGTTTCTCTGATGTTGTCATAAATAGAATATAGCTTTGATATAGTTGCTTTATTTTATTTCATTTATTTATTGTAATTTTATTTTATTTTCACTAGCGGTCAGGCTAGTAGAATAACCGTTGATCAAATCATTGTCTCTTCAGCATACTATGTGAAATGCAATTTGGCTTCTCTCTATCTCTCTCTCTATATATATATATATATATATGTATATACTCCAGATGATGACCCTAATATGAAGGTCAAAATGTCGGGAAATTAAAATAATTATTTATAACACTTTTGTAGAGTCCATAATTTGTGTAAAAAGAATGCTGATCACCGTGTAACACTAAAGGAAAGGACTAGTTTTGTAGTGATAGTGTTTTGTAGCTGCTATTATTCTCGTATGCCCTACTGAATGCTCTCTCTCTCTCTCTTACAATTTTTTTAACTGAGGAAAACCAATAAATCATGGTGCTGAGAACAAAATAGACCAATTTATTTCAAAAAAACATCTGATTCAGTGTTTTTTATTATTTTTTTCTGACATCACAGTGAATTGTGCATAACAACAAGAAAGCACAAATGTAAAAGTATCTAGACCTCTACAAAAAGAACAATTAATGTTATATTGAACTATTTTGTTTAAATAAATCAAACAAACATATTCCAATTATCATAATACAGATGAAACAGGGCTGAATCAATTAAGTCCGAGAGACAGCTTGTCATTTCTGAAGTGTGTATGTGTGTATTTTCATATATATTGATTTGTCAGCGAAGGGAAAAGGAAAAAATAGAAGCTTTCTACATGGAGGGGAAGGAGAAATATTCTGTTTGAAATCTCAGAAGAAAATGCCTGGAAGATAAGAATTAAAACCTGAATCTTTCCAACAACAGAACTGCAATCCCTGATTCAAAATCAGTAAAATTAGAGCTGAAAAATATATATATATACCAAATTTTACAAGCAAATTCAGTTTAAATTAAATGGATGAGAAACCATTTCACTTCTCAAGCATCAGTTAATAAACCTTAATACCTTGGATAGTTCCCATTTTTGAGTTTCTCATGCTGTACCAAGTTACTCGTTAATAGTGTTCTCCTACTGTGTTTAAAAAAAATAGTCCTTGTCAGAAGAAAATATTTATTCTTATTTAAATGTAAAAGTATAAAGAAAACCCTTATTTAGCTTTTCTTCTTTAAGAAGGCTCTATTCTATTAACGACTAAATCTCACCATGTCAATCATTCATTCACTAGGAGATAGGATCCTCCAAGTGAAAATTATGCTGCTCAGTGACAGAAGTATGAGAATCTAATCTTCAAGTAGTAAGTAAATATCAAAATATTAGATAGCTTCAAAATTTATGTCACTATATTATATTCACAATCGCACCTAAGCTTACAATCACACTTAAACTTGACATTAGAGTCAAGTTTAGCACATTAAGTATCAATCAATAAATCATACATTAAGTATCAATCAATAAATCATACATTAAGTATCAATCAATCATATGTATATTTAATATCTAATTTAATACCTAATAGATCTAATACAATGTGGAAGCCAAGGACCCAAACTTTCGCCGAGATGAAATTTAGACCATGATCCTAATAACATTTGATGATGTAAAGAAATGTAGTGTAGAGAATCTGGAAGTAGTGCAACACGTATTAAGTTGCAAAGATGAGTAGTTACATTCATCGTCATGTTCTGTCAAAATAAAAAAACACTAAAGCTCAGAAATGTATGATTTAAACATAGTTTTAAGTATTTAATAATTAACTTAAAAACATTTTTTTATGTGATTTCTACTCATATTAGTACCGTGAGTGGGGTAAAGTTTGTTTTTCTATTTTTTAATTCATTTTTGAATTTTATTTTTTTACATAGTCCAGAAACCCTGGCTCTAGAGATCATGGAACTTTTTCAAGCCACTTCAAACCTCCAACAAGTGGTCTCACACCAGGCAATCAAGTTCATCTCCTACCTAAAGACAATCACAAACATTCATGTCCATGGTAGAATTCAAACCTGTGACTTGTTAGTTGGAGAGTGGATACACTAACCACTTGGCCAACCAACCAGTTTCATCATGAAAGATCCTATTGCCACACATATGCAACTAATCATACCATGTTTAAAATGCAATTTCTGTATCAGCATTCACCATGCTCTCAGGCAATGCATTTCAATCATCTATCACTCTTCATGCAAAAAAAAAAAAAAAAACACTCTCACCTTGCACCGTTTTCAATACAGCTTCACATTAATTTGGTAATAATCCTTTACCAACTTACGAGTGTCTCAATCATATCCCTTCTCCTATCCATTAGATTCTGCAATTTCATTTCATCAATCTTTCTTCATACTCGACATTCAAAAGGTCAGAAACCACCTTAGTCAATTGTCTCTAGACCCTTTTCATTCATTTCAAAACCGTGATCAAATCTGTGCACAGCAATCCGGAGAGCATAATCACCTTACCTCAACACTATCAATGTATTCCATATCATTGCTTTAATCTGTTGTTCTGTCTTCACCATTTTAGCAGCATGTGTTTCTAAATTTTAGGACCTTATCCATCATTACCCACATATTCCTCATCTTCTCCATAATCTCTTAAGATATTCTCAATCGCATATTTGTTTCCTGAATTTTAAAACCATACTTGTTTGCAACAGTGAAGTGACAACTACACTCATTTGTTCATTCAATCTATTCAAAGCTATTCAAGTCCTCTTGTAAAACCACATGATCTTCTCTACTCCTCATACTTCCTCTCAACTATGTATCATCTATAAATAAATGCATATCATCATTCAGACTTTTACCAATATCACTAATGTACAGGTTAAAAGAGCAATTATCCCAAAAAAGATCAGATCCTTGGGACACACTAGTGACTTTCCTCTTTTGGGATACTGTTCCCCTCCATACACAACTTACTGATACTTATCAGACAGAAAATCTCTAAACCAGGACACTAATTATCCAATCCCATCTGTTCCAATTATTTACCATCTTGTTAAGTGGCAATATATCAAAGTCTTTTGCTAAACTTGAATATGCTGCATATTCATTTTTAATTCAAAGCGTTTTCATTTTAATGTATTTGTCAACTATTTAGTCACTATTTATAGTGTGATCACCATTTAAGTCTTGAGCAGGATAAAATTAAATTACATATTGAAAAGAAGCACATGTAAGAAAGTTTTAAAGTAAATAAAAGTTGAGCAGCTCTCAGATGTGAACTATAGATTAAAATACACAAACATTATTCAAGAAAAAATAAGAGCTTCAGGACAGAAACCAAACCAAACCATGGAGATTCAGTGGAAAGCTCTGAAGAAAACATTGATTGATTCAGCCAGGGAGGCATGTGGTGAGGTTGTCTGCAAGGACAGAAAAATCAGAAATACGTGGTGGACACAGGAAGTTAAAGAGGTTGTGAAGGAAAAGAAGAAAAAAATATCGAATGTTCCTGGTGAATGGTCAGCATCTGCTCATAGAGAATACAGAGACAAATGTAAGAAAGCTAAACACTGTGTAAAACTAGTAAACAAAAGTCATGGGAAGACTTTGGTAAGAACATTGAAATTAAATATTAGGAAGGGACAAAATGTTCTGGAGGCTGTTGAAAAAGCTCAGAAATGGAGGAAAAAGCTGTAAAAGGAATTAGAGATTAAAAAGGTAACATGAAAACTGGAGAAAAAGATATCCTTGATGTATGAAGTAATTACTTCAAAAATTTACTAAATGAAACAAGCAGTGACAGCACAGTGCTAAAAAACACTCAACAGACAGGCAATCAGAGGTATTTCCCTACTGAGTGTTCCAGGTAACATTTACACAAGTATACTTGAAAAATAGTTGAGAAGGATTGTGGATGTGAAGCTTGGTGAAAAACAAGCTGGATTCTGGCCAAATAGAGGTTGTTAAGATCAGATTTTCACTTTACGACAAATAGTTGAGAAATCGTGGGAATATAACAAAGATCTGTATTTAAGTTTTGTAGATGAAGAAAAGGCATACAACAAGGTGCCAAGACAGAAGCTATTCAAAATGCTAGTTATATGGTGTCAATTGGGCATTATATCAAGCAACATGTAGTCTTCATTTGAGTTGTAAGTCAGCAATTAGAACTGAAGGAAGTAGATGAAGATGGTTTGATATTAAATCTGGTGTCAGACAAGCATGTACATTATCCTTTCTGATATTCATTATCTCCATGGATTGCATTATGAAGGAAAGTGATATTAAACCTAATATCAAAATTGGAGATGTTAATTTCAGCTCTTTACTTTATGCAGACAATGTTATACTTTTAAATCCAGTACAAGTCTGCAAGATTCCCTGACTAAATTGAATAACTGCTGTAATAAATTTGGTATGAAAATCAGCAATAACAAGACAAAAACAATGAAAATAAGCAAAAACATTTAAAATATCAATGGCAACGTGAAGGAATCTATAGAACAAGCAGTGGCATATTTAGGTATAGGCTGTATAGGCCTGGGCCTAAAGCGGAAAATTTTGAGGGGCAGCGAAACTTTCCAGGCTTTCATTTTTATAATTATAACATGTTCCTTATATTTATCGGTCCAAAATTCTGTGCAGAAATTTAGAAATTCTTCAAATTTCAATTCAGTGTTTAATTAATTTTTTTTTTTTAGTATCTGCATTTAAGTGTTTCAAAATCTTATATGCATGTGTCTTATTTTATATAAATCATGTTCTAAATTAGAAACAAATTTGTTCCATAATTCTCTATGTCTTTTTCTGACTTCTCTTTTAGATATGGCGCTTATTCTTTTATATTCTATTTCATCTTCTAATCTTTTGCTGCTTAACCATTTGTGATAGGCTTCTTTTTTCTTTTTGATTATTTCTTTGATTGTATCATCCCAGATCTTCAGTTTTTTTCCTTTTATTGAATATTTTGGTCTTTCCTAAGCTTTCATTTGCTGCTGCATTTAGTATCATTTTTATATTAAGCCATTCTATTTCTATTTCTTCATTTTGTTTTATTTTATCTAGATATTGGTTGATTCTTTGTTCATATAGCCATTGTACATTTATGTCATTCAATAGTCTAGTTTTATAAGCAAATGTTTCAAATTTTCTTTCTGTTCTTGTTACTTGTAGCCATTTAGGTGGTAATCTTAATTTTATTTTAAGAAGGAAGTGGTCACTGCTTATTTCATATCCTCTGTGAACTCTAACATCTAGTGAAAATTTTGATGTCTTTTCATTTAATATAAAATAATTTAATATTGATTTCCATCCTTTTGCTGCCCAAGTATATTTATGTATGTCTTTATGTTTATAGAAGGAATTCATTATTTTTATGTTATTATAAACTACAAAGTCAATCAATTTTTTACCATTCCTGTTTAGAGTACGTTCTCCATGTATTCCTATATTATTATTATTAATTGTTGTGTTTCCAATTCTTGCATTTAAGTCTCCTGCTAAAATTACGTAACTATTTTTATTCATTTTATTATATATGTTTTGTAGCTGATTATAAAAATCAATATTATCCTGTTCTCTTCCTTCTTCTGGGGCATATAAACCAATTATTGTTAAATAGCCCTATCTATTTTGATTCTAGCTTCTATTATTCTTTCATTCCATAATTTATAAGGTTTTAACTATGAATCCAAATCATGACTCCTGCTTGTGCCCTTTGGTCTCTGTCAACTCCACTGTACATCACATTAAAATTTTCGGTTCTCATAGTTCCTTTTAATTTCTTTTTTGTTTCAGTGATTACCACTATTTTAAAATTTCTTTCGTTTAATAGTTGCTCTAATTCTATTTCTTTATATGCTATTCTCTTACATTCCAGTTTGCTATGTGTATTATATTTTGTCATTTCCATTTTTGTTTTACCTTTTCCATTCCAAGGTTGTTTTCCATAGATTAAATCCAATTATCTTTTTCAGTCAGCTTACAAGTAGAATTATGTTCTCCATGTCAGGGGCTAGCCTGATGATGGAATAGTTCCATGGTAGGGCTGCTACCTTAAGGCTTCTGAACTAGTCTTCTTCTGAATTTAAAAAGGCCAAAAAATAATAAGAGATTTTCTTGTTTACTCTCCCCCAGAAGATTTTCTGTGTGCCTTGTCGCCTTTTTGGTGGAGTGGGAGCTGACCATAGTCACTTTGTCAGTGGATTTAATGACTGAAAAAATGCAGAAGCATGAGTGAGTCATCACAAGAAAGCAACTAGTCATATGAAGTGTCTGATAGCCCTGAAACACAAAGCAAATCTTGCAGGGAGAATTGACTTACAAATAACTCAGCAACTGGAAGAAGAAATTAAGTACTTCAAGGTGGTGTTAAAACGAGTAGTTGCAGTAGTAAAAATATTGGTCAGTAGAGGACTTGCTTTGAGGGGAAAGGGTGACATTTTTGGTTCTGTAAATAATGGAAATGTAATGATGTGTCTAGAGTTAATTAGTGAATTTGATCCCTCTCTTGTTGAGCACATTGTCAAAAGCAGGAAAAAAGGAAAAGGTTTCGTTTCCTATCTTTCCTTTGCCACATGAGGAATTTATTAAAATAATGAGAGAGAAAGTAATCAAATTTATTGTGGAAGAATTTAAAATAGCTAAGTACTATTCCATAACTGTTGATTCAACACCAGACTAGTCTCATGTTGATCAGTTGTCCTTCATTGTACGATATGTGAAAGAACATGGAACTCCTGTGAAGAGTGTGTTTCATGCGTTTCATTCCTAATGTAAGTCACAAATCTGAAGAGTTACAAGAGGCAGTTTTGACTTCACTAAACGAGCTTAAAATTGATGTAGCAAATTGCAGAGGGCAGGCATATGATAATGCTAGTAACATGTCAGGCAAGTACACAGAACCGTAAACAAGTGCGCTGAACATTCAAATCCATTGGCAGAATTCACACCGTGCGCTGGACATTCTCTGTCTCCAATTGGCACTTGCGCTGCCCAATCCTGTCAGTACTCTTCCACATTTTTTGATGTCCTTCAGAAACTGTATGTATTTTTCATATCTTCAACACATCAGTGGAGTGTTCTAAGAAAACACCTGGAAACTTCTGCAAAAGTAATCAAACGTCCTTCATCTACTCATTGGTCAGCTCGCCCTGATGCCTGTCGGAGTCTTCATGAGGGATGGAAGGAAATAATTTCCACTTTGTCCAATTATGGGGTGATATTCTCGCAAGAATGAATGCCACAAGCAAGAAATTACAAAGTGTAAACATTGATACGGGAACTGCATGGGCCCCGCAAAGAATATTTCAAAGAACTAGAGTTACTCTATGAATCCTATGAAGAACAGGGCAAGAAACTTAGTGGAGTTGACTTGTATGAGGAAGAAAAAAAGAGGAAGAAAAAGCCCACCGGGTTTTTTGCAGATGAAAGTAAAGAAAATGAGTACAATCCATCGGTCAGTTTCAAAACTGACACTTATGACACAATTTTGCACAGTCTTTCATTCGAAATGAATTGAAGAAAAGTGTTCTATGAAAACCTCTCGAAGGAGTTCGGTTTCTCACAACAATGCATGTGATATGTGAAAAGGACGTCATAAAAGGGGCAAAAAAAACTTGAAGCCCACTTTTTGACTGATATTCAACTTGAATTTGTAAATGAATGATGCACTTCAGAGTGTACCTGAAATCAAGTGGCCTAGAAATAAATACATTCCTACAACTTTCACAGAAAATTTGACAGGAAGCCCTATAGTGTATATATATCCCAATCTGGACACTGCTGTTACGATTTTTCTGTGTAAGATGGCAACAAATTGCTGAGCTGAATGATCGTTTTCCGCACTCAAAAGGTTGAAGGACTACCATAGAACAATTATGACAGAAGAAAGGCTCAGCAACTTGGCAGTTCTACAAATTGAGAACGATATGACAAGGACACTGGACTACGAGGACGTGATAAATAACTTCGCCGAGCGAGGGGCAAGACATAGAATATCTAAGACATTTTGGGCGAGTCATAATATATATATATATATATATATATTTATATTACGAATTTACGATATAAATAGGTTATGCATGTAAATCAACATGCTCATTAAATATGAGGGGCGGCACTTTTTGCGGGCCTAGGGGCAGGAAATACCTAAATATGCCACTGAGAACAAGTAAAACATTTCAACTACACAGTTTTTAGTGAAGATGGGAAATTAAATATAGAAATAGACAACAGAATCCACAAAGCTGGTATGGTAGGAAGTCAAGTGAATAAATTTATATGGAATAAGAGAGAAATTAGTCAAAATACTAAATTAAATGTATACAAAACAGTGTTCAAATCAATTTTAACTTATGGATCTGAGAGCTGGGTTAGAAAAAAAAAACACTTGACCAAAGAATAGAGACCACAGATATGAGAGGTCTGAGAAAGATAAGGGGCGTGAAAAGATGGCATTCATTGATGCCATCTGTTCACGTCCCTATTAGGATAAGGAAAGAACTTAACATTGTTAGCATCCAGGAATGTGTTAGCAGAGCTAATCTCAGGTGGTATGGTCACTTAAACAGAATGGGAGAGGAAAGATTAGCAAAATAAGTGTTCTCTGCCAGGTTGAAAGGAAAAAGACCCAGAGGAAGACCAACATATAGGTGGATTGATACAGTAAAAAGTGCCTTAGAAGACAGAAATATAAGATCTGATAATGTTGAAGTCTTGACAGATAACAGATTGATTTAGAGGAAAATTGTTGATAGCAAGTTGGTAATGATGTAAGTTTTTCACATATACTATCATAATATCCTGTACACCCCTTGAGGGCACATATCAGGAATTTGATGATGATGCACTCAATTAGATTGTTGTAGAAGAAACAGATTGTAACTGAAAAGCAACACTAATGACTTAACAAGGCGTACTCTAGAGGCCTGATGCCAACAAAGTTAATTCCGAGATCAAGAATTTATTTAGTCATCTTTTTGAGTATCTACTTTGAAGGAATTGGTAGAAAAGAAGATGAAGTTCATCTTTCTTTTTTGTTTTGTCTTTGTTTATTCTTGTAACACAGTTATTTGAAGATTGTGATAATTCCTAATTTTTGTTGAGGATAAAAGGAGTGGTGTGGATATCTTTGTGCATGAGATGATTTCCTATACACTTCTAACAATATTCCTCTTGATAAGAGCACCTTAAAATGGAAGTCTTTTGACCTTTCCCTCTCTAAAATTAGACATGTAGAAAGAGCCACTAAAGCTTGCTTCTGAGGCCTCTGTGGATGGGGAATACATCAAACACTTAAATTTGGTATAAATTCCAAACAGAAACAGCTTGTTTCCATTAATTTCTTTGTTGTTATTATATTTTTTTTTATTTCAATCATGTAATGAAGTGCACTATACTGCAGACAAAACTAGCAGAGGTTTGAGTTCAAATAATAGGTTCAATGAACACTCTCCATGTGGAATTTACATTTAAACAAATGTTTGATAAGAGCCTGAATACTTATCTCAAAAAAAAGACATTAAACACCAGACTAGCTACTGTGTCCTCATTACTGCAAGCTAATTTCCTAAGAAGCAGTATTACTTCACTGGAAAAGGACACCCTTCAAAGTTTCCAAAAAAAAAAAAAAAATATACAATCATCTTCAAAGCAGACAAGAGAAATATAGTTCAGTACAATGCCAATATATCCTGACTCTTCAACTTACTCAGAAACAGAATGGAGTCCTATTTGGCTCTTACATATTCAAACTAATGATTGGAGTGCATATACAATGCACTCCAATCATTGGTTTGATTGGATAGGTGCTCAGAGGATCTTAAAAAACTGAAATCCTGTCACTCCTAGATTATATGGTGTGCCAGAAGCTGACATTTCTCTTCAGTCAATAACAGACAAGTTTTCCCACATACCTCCTCTCTAATATAGGGCACTCAGATTCCCTCAATTCGCATATCCAGTTTGGATATGTGAATTGAGTTTTTCATGCAAACTGGATAAATTGTGAATTTATCCAGTTTAGATGTGGTGTCATTGTTAACAAACATTCCAAATAAAGAATCTATCAGT